>NW_026867497.1:68918-410436 GCF_020745735.1 Hemiscyllium ocellatum
CTGCAAACAGGAAGGTGACTTGAAGTGTGTTTTACTTCAATGTGAGAAGTATACGAAATAAGGTAGGTGAACTTGCTGCGTGGGTTGGTACCTGGGATTTCGATGGTGTGGCTATTTTGGAGATATGGTAGAACAAGGACAGAATTGGCTGTTGCAGATTCCAGTGTTTAATTGCTTTTGTAGGGTCAGAGGTGGGGGTAAAAGAGAGGGTGTGTGGCATTGCTTGTCAAGGATAGTATTACAGTGTGGAAAGGATGATGGATGAAGACTCGCCATCTGAGGTAGTTTTGGGCTGAGGTTAGAAATAGGAAAGGTGAGGTCACCCTGTTAGGAGTTTTTACAGGCCTCCTATAGTCCTAGAGATGGAGAAAAAGGATTGCGAGGAGGATTCAGGAGAAGAGTGAAAGTAATAGGGTGGTTGTTATGGGGGCTTTAACTTTCCAGATATTGACTGGGAAAGCTATAGCCGAGTACGTTAGATGGGTCGGTGTTTGTCCAATGTGTGCAGGAGGGTTTCCTGACACAATATGTTGACAGGCCAACAAGAGGTGAGGCCATACTGGATTTGGTTCTGGGTAACGAATCAGGCCGGTGTTAGAATTGGGGTTAGGTGAGCACTTTGGGGACAGTGACCACAATTCGGTGACTTTTACTCTGGTGATGAAGAGGGATAAATGTGCACTGCAGGGCAAGAGTTATAGCTGGGGGCAGGGAAATTATGATGCGGTGAGGCATGACTTAGGATGCGTGGCTTGGAAAAGTAGGCTTCAAGGGAAGGGCACAATCGATATGTGGAGCTTGTTCAAGGAGCAACTATTGAGTGTCCTTGATAAGTATGTACCTGTCAGGCAGGGAGGAAAGGGTCGTGTGAGGAGCCGTGGTTTAATAATGAATTGGAATCTCTTGTTAAAGCGAAGAGGGCGGCCTATGTAAAGATGAGGCGTGAAGGTTCAATTGGGGTGATTGAGGGCTATAAGGTAGCCAGGGAGGATCTAAAGACAGAGCTAAGAGCAGCAAGGAGGGGACATGAAAAGTCCTTGGTTGGTAGGATTAGGGAAAACCCAAAGGCTTTCTATAGGTATGTCAGGAATAAAAGAATGACTAGGGTAGGAATAGGTCCAGTCAAGGATAGTAGTGGGAAGTTGCGCGTGGAGGCTGAAGAGATTGAGGAGACACTTTTCGTCAGTATTCACTCAGGAACAGGACATTGTTGCCAATGTGAATATTGAGTCACAATTAATTAGAATGGATGACTTTGAAGTATGAAGGGAAGAGGTATTGCAAATTCTGGAAAGGGTGAAAATAGATAAGTCCACTGGGCCTGATGGCATTTATCCTAGGATTCTCTGGGAAGCAAGGGAGGAGATTGCAGAGCCATTGGCCTTGATTTTTATGTTCTCGTTGTCTACAGGAATAGTGCCAGAAGACTGGAGGATAGCAAATGTGGTTCCCTTGTTCAACCCTGGTCTTTCAATTGATATCCTTCAGAAAAATTAACAAAGTAAGTGTGCTGTTAAATGAACATAGCATAGGCACCAAATTCCTGTAAACTGCCAGATGCCTTCTGATCACACGTTATCCAGGACACCAAAACTGAAAACTGTCATGCAGACAGTCAGCCAGCCTTAAGAATCACCTAAGTGAAGCTTTCCTCCATACACAATGACCTAGAACAAGATGCTGTCAAAGATGCTGCAAATGGAGCTGAATCAAGGACATGAAAATGAAATATCAAGGCCGCTTGAGAAAAGAAAGCCATTTAAGTTGTTGAATGACTTCCTTCTATTCTATTAAATGAAAAAGATGACAAGAAATATAGAATGTTATTAGAAGGTGAAAAATATTAGCCATTAAACTTTTACAACAGTGAATAATATTAGATATACTCAAATGAAGCAACACATATGTACTTTTTATAACAATGGCTAATCCCTTAAATGCTGCTCAATTCCATGAGAAACTACCCTTTTAATTGTGTACGTGAGGAAAGAAGCTATCCATTTCTAGGGTGCAAATTGTATTCAAATGAATGTGTCAAATTAAGGAAAAAGGTGAAAATACATTTAAGAGGGACAGAGAGCATCTGAGCACCTTTGCAGAGTCTTGTCCCTCCCTGGATTCACTGCAGTTGCAATCAGTGAACAGTTTTCCCCCATCTCTCCCTCCCAAGATGAAGAATGGAAAAGGGGAGACATTGCTTTGCTCCTCGGTGTTGTCTAGAGGAGGGAGTTTTACTCTGAAATTGAATGAAGATAGAGCTTCATTCCGGACTGCAACTTCCTTCCATTGTCCAACATGTGAGTACGGCACTTTCTGAGGAGGGGAGGCTTGTCAGGATAGATGCCATAAAATGCTTCCTTGTCAGAGAATCTAGAACTCGATGACACAGATTATAAATAAGGGCTTTCCCATATCAGGCAGAGTGAGGAATTTATTCTCTCTTCTTTATTGCAATGCTCCCACACAGAGAGTAATAGCGACAGGCTCTTTGAATGTATTTAAGGCTGAATTGAACTGAATTTTGAGTGACAGGGAATGAAAGGTTATTGAGTGCAGGTAGCAAATGAAGTTAACACTACAGCAGGACATGCATGATCTTCTTAATTGGAAAGTAAGCCTGATGAATGGCAGTGGCAAGAGATTTAACACGTTCCATGTGTGAGTGGTCCTTCAAACAGTTGTCAAAGCTGGACAGAGACATGGATTCCCACATCATAGAGAAACCGTGGAAATATGAGGACTGTGGGAGGGAATTCAAAATTCCATATTTGCTTGAACGTCATTGCCATGATCACACTGGGGAGCAGCCTTTCGCCTGTTCCATGTGCAGCAAGGGCTTCATTCATTTATCCACCCTGGTGATCCACCGGTAGAGTTTCACGAGGAAAAGACCTTTCATCTGCTTCGTGTGTGGGAAGGAGTTCATTTATTTATCACCCTGGTGACCCACCAGCCGGCTCACACCGGAGAGAGGCCGTTCGCCTGCTCTAAGTGCATGAACGGATTAACCCAGTCATCCGCCTTGCTGATCCACCAATAGGTCCATACCAGGGAAGAGACCATCTTCCTGCTCTGTCTGCATGAAGGTATTCATTAATTTGTCTGCCCTGCTTATGCACCTTCGGGTTCACACCAGGGAGAGACTGTTCTCCTGCTCCATGTGCAGGAAGGGGTTCATTCACTTATCCACCCTGGTGACCCACCAGCAGGTTCACACCGGGGAGAGGTCATTCACTCGGTCCAAGTGTGGGAAGGGATCCACTAACTCCTCTGACCTGCAGACAAACCGGCACAGTCACACCAGGGAGAGGCTGTTCACCTGCTTCGTCTGTGGGAAAGGTTTAGCCATTCATCCATCCTGCTGGCGCAAAGGTGCATCCACACTGAGGATAGACCGTTCTCCTGGTCTGTGTATGGTAAGGGATTCACAGATTATTCCAGTTGCAGGACACCAGCGGGTCCACACTGGGGAAAGGCCTTTCACCTGCTCCACGTGCGGAAAGGGATTTGGTCAGTCATCCCATCTGCTCAGACACCAATCCAGTCACACCAAGCAGAGCACGTTTGGATTCTTTGTGTGTGTGACTTGTATTAGTATTCAAGAGGAAGGGAGTATTGCTGAGGCAGGACTGACTGCAGGTAGAGTAGGTGGCGGTGCGTGGCTGATAGCATGGAGCAGAGGATCCGGAAAGAGAATTGTTGCTGAAGGTTTTGAATTTGTAAGTGTACTGGGTATCCTGATCAGGTTCAAACTGTGTTGGGCTGAATGTGGTCCGGAGTCCATGTGAGATCAGATGGTTCCATAGGCAGTTCTGAGGAATAGCTGATTTTGATGAAGGGCTTCTGCCTGAACATCGATCCTGATGAAGGACATATGCCCAAAACATCGATTCTCCTGCTCCTGGGATGCTGCCTGACCTGCTGTCCTTTTCCAGCAACGCACTCTCGACTATTAATACTCAAGAGTGCTGACATTTACTGGTCAGTTGAGCACCTATTAAGACACACTTACTGATTTGGAACATGCAGTGGAGTCGGGAGATGTATACCTGTCATGTTTGACTCTGTGAAGAAATCTATCCCATGGAAAGATTGGCTCCAGTTTGTCCCTTCCCCAGGAGGCTGTCAGGACGATAACATGGGAAACAGAGAATGCTTGTCCATTACTGAAGGTTGAACAAATTGGAAAAATGAGAGTTTCTGATAATGTCTTACAATCCTGGTGGCTTTTGGAGGTATTTTTGAAATTGTCATGGTCTGTGTGACCCACTGATGTTCCCAGAGTCTGAGCCACACCACAAATGGTAGGATGGAGAAGGGAATGCAGACATGGGTTATATCCCTACCATAGAGTCATAGAACCTGACCGCATGGAAACAGACCTTTCCGTCCAACTCATCCATGCTGACCAGTTATCCCAAATTGGTGAGGCCACTTCTGAAATATTGTGTTCAATTCTGGCCTTCTTGCTGTCAGAAGGATGTTAAAGTTGAAAGGTTTCAGAAAAGATGCACAAGGATGTTGCCAGGCCTGGAGAGTTTGAGCTCTAGGGAGAGTCATAGAGCCTTAGAAGCATGGAGATGTACATACAGAAACAGACCATTCATTCCAAATTGTCCATGCTGACTAGACATCCAAACCTAAACTAGTCCCATTTGCCAGCACTTGGCCCATATCTCTCGAACCCTTCCTATTCATACACCCATCCAGATGCCATTTTGAATGTTGTCATTGTAGCAGCCTCCACCACTTCCTTTAATAGCGCATTCCATACCTGCACCACCCTCTGCGTGAAAAAGTTGCCCCTTAGGTCGCTTTTCTCACCGTAAACTTATGCCTGCTAGTTCTGGACTCCCCCATCCAGGGGAAAAAAAACCTTGTCTATTTTCCCTATCCATGCCCCTCATGATTTTATAAACCTGTATAATGTCACCCCTCACCCTCTGACACTCCAGAGAAAGTAGCTTTATATTGGTCAGAGCATTGAGTATATGAATTGGGAGGTCTCTGTCCAATGGTCACTTACTGTTCCCTTCAATAATTCTATAATTGGAAGTATATGACATAGCTAAAGGACAAAAATACAACAGATAATTGTATTTGAATCTCAGAGGCTAGCACATTGAATATATCACCATTTAATAACACTCGATAGATCTCTGTCCCTTCTCAAGTTCCAGTCCTGATAAATGCCTTGCGGATCTGAAAGCCTTGAGAGACTGAGAGAATCTGAAACCCCTTCTATTTGATTCACTTCCTCTTTTTCCAGCTGCTATATTGAATAGTTTTACACCTTCCCCTCTCATTCCCCGTCTCCAAGCCAGGATGACGAATGGAAAGGGGAGACATTGATTTGTTCATAGATGTTTCCCAGAGGGAGGGAGTTTCCCTCTGAAACTGGCCTCGACCCGCGTTGTGACGTTCACGATGGAGGGCGGGGCGTCCTGAAGGAGCCAATAGGAATCGCAGCGCCGACTGGTCATGTCGCTGTGTTCTAGGTCCTTTTGGTCCGTACGTCGCACAAAGACATGAACCATACTTGTCGACTGACCAATTGCAAACCCTGGAGAACCAGAAAGGAGTCTGGTCCTCCTGCCAATCAGAGCTCACCTATTGTCTAAATGAGCTCGGGAAGCTGCTACTACTTCTCTGAATGAAGATAGAGCTTCAGCCCAGACTGCAACTTCCTTCCTCTGTCCAACATCTGTGAGTACGGCACTTTCTTTCTACACCCTTCCCATCCTTTTCAATTTCTTTTCTCATTCTGGGGTTAAACTGATATCCCGGCCCTACCTAAGCTCCTCAGAGCACATCTCTGTTATGCTAATCCCAGTATACAGGCGTGTCAGACCGGTTCTGAAGCAGGTAAAACCAGGCCAGGTGGAGCCATTTCTGCTCTTCAAGACTGTTTTGAGCGCACTGACTGGTGGGTGTTCAGGGAGATGACAAATGATAGCGATTCCATCAATTTAGAGGAGTACATGGTGTCAGCTATTTCCTACGTTAGCAAGTGTATTGACGGTGTCATTTTGTCCAAGACCATCACTTCTTGCCCCAACCAGAAGCCATGAATGACTGCAAAGGTGTGTGCAGTGCTGAGGACCTGTGATTCTACCTTCATAGCAGATGACAAGGTGGGCCTAACAACAGTGAGGGCCAACCTGACCCGGGCGTCAAAGAGTCAAAATGTGCATACACACAAAAAATACACAGCCACTTTCAGGACAGCAGTGATAAACTGAGCGTGTGGAAGGCCATCCAGGCCATCATGACCCACCGAACAGCATTGTCTGGTTGTGCTGGTGGTGCCTCCCCACTGCTGGATGAGTTGAACAACTTTTTATGCATAGTTTGAGGCACAAAATTATGTGGCAGCGAGGAACTCCAACTTCCCAGACCCCCCAACCCACCTCCCAATTCAGTCTCTCACGACCAGATTGTGCAACAGTTTCTTCCCCAAGCCATCTGACTCCTTAACACTGTATGATTGGACTCTTTTTCTATCTGAAATTTTTTGCACAACTTCGAATTGCTGCTAGAAAAATGTCTATTCTTTATCATTCTTTTATTATGCTGTAACTTGTGTGTTTTCTACTTCTGGTCCCTCGAAGTAGAGGAGATGACAGAAACATTGGAAGCTGGTGAGAGAGCGTTCTCAAAATTAATCCTGGGAATTGACGTGTTTGCAAATGATGCAATGTTGAGAAGCTTAGTTGAGCATTCGTTCGAGTTTTGAAGAATGAGAGGAGATCTTAATGAATAAATATCAGAATCTTAGTGGGCCTGAAAGGTTAGTTGCCAAAAAGGTAGTGTTCATTTGTGGGAGAGTCCAGAAGGAATAGCCTCTCATCTTAAGTGTTTGCATATTTATTATGGAGATGAGGTGGATATCTTCTCTCAGAGGGTAATGATTGACAGGGCTATTGAATTTCTATCACTAAGTAAAGTCAAGGCAGATGGTGGGCAGAATTTTAGTCAATAAGGGAATCAATAATAAGGCTTGAATGTGGGTTTTTGGATCATAATATTAGACATTATGGTAGTAAATGGTGGAGCAGATTCAATGGGCTGAATGGATTATTTTGGTCAAAGGTTTTATAAACATCCTGTGGGATCTTGACAGGGCAGATGTGGATAAAGTGCTTCAACCTATGCACGATATTCAGACCTAGGGTTCCACAGCAACCAGAATTGTCTGTTTTGAATTTCTATCCTGTGCAGATAGTGATGCTTCCTGTAATCTCCTTTTACAGGATATGAGAAAGGGAAGGAATTGCAGCCAGAAATATCAAAACAAGATCTGATAGAGACAATCATCATCAGCCTTTGAATCTCTCAGGATTTTTTATTTCTCTGTTGCCCTGTCTGCTTCCAAAGGTTTCAAACATCAGTGAGACTGAGGCACACAGACCTGAGTGAGAGTGTCCCAGTGAACTGACTGTGGGAAGAGCTCTAAGCGGATACACAGCCTGAAATAGCAACATCCCATTTGCAGTGACAAGAGACAGAACACATTCCATGTGTGAGTGGTCTTTCAACTGATTGTCAAACCTGGAGAGAGACCAGGACTTCCACGTGATGGAGAAACCATGGAAATGTGAGGATTGCAGGAAAGAATTCAAATTCCTGTGTCTGCTTGATTCCCATCATCGTGGCCACACCGGGGAGAGGCCATTCACCTGCTCAGTGTATGGGAAGGCATTCGCTCACCTATCCACCTAGTGACTCACCGGCGGGTTCACACCGGGGAGAAGCCATTAATTTGCTCAGTGTGTGAGAAGGTCTTCACCCATTCGACTTCTCTGCTAACTCACCAGCACATTCACACCAGTGAGAAGCCATTCTCCTGCTCTACCTGCAGGGAGCACAGATTCCTCCGCCCCGCAGATACACCAGTGTGTTCACACCGGGGAAAGACCATTTACCTGCTCAGTGTGTGGGAAGGCCTTCAGTCGGTCATCCCATCTGCTGAGACACCTCTTCAGCCACACTGAGTAGAGAGTTTTGAAATTCTTTATGTAGGTGTGACTTGCATTAGTATTCAAGATAGCACACATTTACTGGTCAGTTGAGCATCTATTAAGAGGCTCTTAACAATTTGGGACATGCAGTGACATCAGGAAGTATATACCTGAAATGTTTGACTCTTTGAAGAAATCTGAGTTGGAAGGTGTGGCACTATAAGAAGTACAGCAGGTCAGGCAGCATCCGAGGGGCAGGAGAGTTGATGTTTCGAGCATAAGCCCTACATTACATTCCAGTGCCATATATTTTGACCCTGAATTTCTAGTATCTGCAGTCCTCGCCTCCTCTGAGTCTGTGACGAAATCTGCCCCGTATAAAATTGGCTCCACTTTCTCCCTTCCCAGTGAGACTGTCAGGATGATTACATGAGTAAAAGAGAGAGCTCTTCCAGTGCTGAAGGTTGGACAATTAAAATTAGGAAAAATAAAGTTTCTTACTGCGGCTACAATCCTGGTAGCTTATGTGAGAAATGCCTCAAGGTATTTGGACATTGTCAGAGTCTGGTGACCAACTGAGATCCATGGTTTGAACCACACAACAAGTGGCAGGATGGAGGGGGGAATGTAGACATGGGTTATGTCCCGACCATAGAGCCATAAAACTCCACTGCACAGAAACAGACCTTTCAGACCAACACGTCCATGCTGACCAGATATCCCAAATAATTGAGGCTATTTCTGGAATACTATGTTCAGCTCCAGTCTCTCTGCTTTGGGAAGGATTTAACACTTAAACGATTCAGAAAAAGTTGCCAGGGTTGAAGGGTTTGAGGTAAAGAGAGAGGATGAATCGGCTGGGACTGGTTTTCTTTGAAGCCTCAGAAGTTGAGGGGTGACCTTATAGAGGTTTAAAAAAATCATGAGTGGTATGGATAGGGTGAATACTGATGTTGCTTCCCCAGTGTGGGCGAGTCCATACCCCGCCCCCCCCCCCCCCCCGCCCCACCGCCCCCGGATAAGGAATGGAAAGAGGGAGACAATGCTTTGTTCCCAGATGTTGCCCGGAGGGAGTCTCCCTTTGAAACAGGTAGATAAGATAATGAAGAACATGTTTGGTATGCCTTCCTTTTTTGGTCAGAGCATTCACTATAAGAGTTGGGAGGTCGTGTTGCGGCTGTACAGGACTTTGGTTAGGCCACTTTTGGAATATTGTGGACAATTCTGGTCTCCTTCCTATTGGAAGAATGTTATAAAACTTGAAATGATTCAGAAAAGATTTACAAGGATGTTCCCAAGGTTGGAGGATTTGAGCTATATTGAGAGGCCGAAAAGTCTGGGGCTGTTTTCCCTGGATCGTCGGAAGCTGAGGGGTGACATTATAGGGGATTATAAAATAAGGGGCATGGGTAGGATAGAAATATTGGAACACAGACTTTAACCTCATACTTTCAATGCATTATCTGAGCTGAGATGGCACCGATTGTTAGAGCTATCTTGAGAATGTAACTTTCGAAAAGTTGTGGGATTTACATATGAAGGAACCAAAACTAATGTAATCTTTTGAATTAGTTGGGGTAAAAGACATCTGATTCACTCATATCCTTTTTAGGGAAGGAAATTGCCATTGTGGGAAAGGATTCACTCAGTTGTCCTAGCTGCATTCTTTACCCAGTCTGGCCTACATGTGACTTCAGACCCATAGCAGTATGGTTGACTCTTGATTGTCCGTCCTCCCCCGAGGAGAAATTTACTTGAATGACAGCACGGTGGCTCAGTAGTTAGCACTGCTGCTTCACAGCACCAAAGTTCCATGTTCGATTCCAGCCTCGGGTGACTGTCAGTGTGGAATTTGCACGTTCTCCGTGTCTGCGTGGGTTTCCTCAGAGTGCTCCGGTTTCCTCCCACAGAACAAGAATGTGCATGTCAGGTTAATTGTCCATGTTAAATTGCCCATTGTGTTAGGTGCATTAGTCAGAGAGAAATGGGTCTGGGTGGGTTACTCTTCGGAGGGTTGGTGTGGACTGGTTGGGCTGAAGGGCCTGTTTCCACACTGTAGGGAATTTAACTGATCTAGCCATATCCGAACTTAACACATCCCTCTAAACCCTTCCTATTCAGACTCCTATTAAACATTGTAAATGCACCAGCCTCCACCACTTCGCCTGGCAGTTCATTCCGTACACACACCACCCTCTGTGCGAAAAAGTTGCCTCTTCGGACCATTTTAAATCTTTCTCCCCTCACCTTAAACCGATGCCCTCTAGTTTACAACTTCATCTGCCCTGGTGAAAAGACTTACAAAAGTTGAGCAGCCAGACAAAATGCAAAAAGAATAAAACGTCGAGCCACCGGGAAAAATAAAATTGTGGCTCCAGCCGTTTTTTTCTCCTTTTGGCCTTTCGATTCTTTACATCTGTCAGTAACAGTGGTCACCAAAGCGCACACTGCGCATGTTCCGAGGTGTCAGCGAGGAAAGCGCATGCTCACCCGTGTCAGCAAAGTAGTACGCATGCTCCTCGAAGTCCGAAGATCTGCACGCGACTTCCTGTAGATAGACCAATGGTAAAGCCTGGAGGACCGGATGGAGATTGGTCCTCCTGCCAGTTAGAGCACCCTGATTGTCTGAATGCAGAAGGAGGAGCATAAGGTTTTGTCGCTGCTGTGAAGATTGAGCTTCACTCCAGACTGTAACTTCCTTCTGTCTAACGTCTGTGAGTACAGCACTTTCTTTTCTCACCCCCTTTTCCATTTAGTTTTCATTTTGGTGTTCAATTATAGTCATAGAGATGGACAGTACGGAAACAGACCCTTCGGTCCAACTCGTCCATGTCGGCCAGATATTGCAACCTAATCTAGTCCTGCTTGCCAGCACCCAGCCGATATCCCTGTTCATGTAGTGTTGATTTGCAGCAGCTGAAAGGAAAGGGAGTGATTCTCTGGGGTGCAGACAGACTCTGGAAATGTTGGACAAGGTCAGTGTCACAGTTGGCAAACACATGGCAAATGCAGTACCTCAATGTGAAGCTATAGCCTTTGTTGTGGCAAAAAAAAGCAGAAAAGAGGTGCGTTTTTAAATGTAATACATTGGGATGTGGAGAAGGTGAGGATTGCAGAATCTGAAGATCAGAGTCGCAGTGTGGCATCGGAAAAGTACAGCTGGTCAGGCAGCATGAGAGTTGATGTTTTGGGCACAAGCCCTTCATGAAGGATGATGTGTAGATGTACAATGGGACCTCAGTGTCCTTCTGCACCAGTCACTGCCAGTTGTCAGACAGGTGCAGCAAGCAATCAGCAAGGCAAGTGGTATATTAGCAAGAGGAATTGAGTTCAGAAGTGGGGATGTCTTCCTGCAGTTAGGGGGTCATTGAACGTATTCACTGCTGAGTTCATCTGATATTTTGAACAACAATGAAATGGATGTTTATGGGGAATGTCAAGAAAATGGTTTCAAGACCAGTATAGAACTGTTACAGTGTCAGGCAGCACAGAAACAGACCCTTCAGTCCAACTAGTCCATGCTGACTATGTTCTCAAACTAAACTAGTCCCACCCGCCAGTATTTGGTCCATATCCTCTGAATCTTTCCTATTCAGATACTTATCCAAATGTCCTTTAAATGCTATAACTGCACCTGCATCCACCACTTCCTCTGAACATTCATTCCACACATGAACCACTCTCTGTGTAAAATGAAAAATAGTGTCCCTCATGTCTTTCAAATCTTTCTCCTCTCTCCTTCAAAATTTGCTCCCTCATCTTGAAACACCCACCCAAGGGAAAGGACACCTGCCATTCACGTTAGCTATATCGGTCATGATTTAATCAACCTCAGTAAGGTCACCTCTTAACCTCCTATATTCCACTGAAAAATGTCCCAGCCTATCCACCAAAATGTAGGTATTTTCATATCCAGTTATGATCGGTGCAATACTGGTTCAGGCTAGAAAGACCAAATGTCCTAGTCCTGCTCCAATTCTCACCCTCTGTGTCCAGGACAGCAAGAGACCATAAGACATAGGAGCTGATATTAGACCATTCTGCTGATAGCACACAATCGCAGCTGATAAGTTTCTCAGCCCCATTCTCCCGCTTTCTCCCCATAACCCTTGATCCCCTTGATACTCAAGAACCTGTCTACCTCCATCTTAAATATTCTCAATGACCTGTCCTTTACAAGCTGCTGTGACAATGAATTCCAAAGATTCACCACTTTCTGGTTGAAGAAGTTTCTCCTTATCTCTGTTCCAAAAGGCCTTCCCTTTACTCTAAGGCTGTGCCTTCAGGTTCTTGTCTCTCCTACCAATGGAAACATCTTCCCAATGTCCAGTCTGTCCAGGCCATTCAGTATTCTGTATGTTTCAATTAGAGTGTGGGTCTGTGTATCAGCATGAACCAGATCCTTCAGGATGAGATGCAGCAGGAATTAGGTTCAGCAAAGTGAGAATGGAGGGAGTGTGTGGGATGGAGATTTTCAGCTTCGAGGCAATAAGAGAGGAAAGAGAGTTTGCTATAAATGGGAATTGAGCAGATGGGTCATTGGGCCGAGGAGTGGGAGATGGAGTTTAATTCTGACAAATGTGAGGAGTTGCATTTTGGTCAAGCAATCCAGGCAGAACTGACACAGTTAAGGGGAGTGTTGCTGAACAAAGACCTTGGAGTGCAGGTTCATAATTCCTTGAAAGTGGAGTCTTGGGTAGCTAGGATAGTAAAGAAGGCGTTTGGTATGCTTTCCTTTATTGGTCAGAACATTGAGTATGGGAGTTGGGTGTTCATGTGGCCGCTGTACACGAAATTGGTTGGGCCACTTTTGGAACACTGCATTCAATTCTGGTCTCCTTGATATAGGAAAGATGTTGTGAAACTTTGAAAGAGGTTTGAAAAGATTTACAAGGCTGTTGCCAGAGTTGGAGGGTTTGACCTACTGGGAGAGGCAGAATAGGCCAGGGATATTTTCCCTGGAGCATCAGAGACTGAGGGGTGACCTTATTGACGTTTGTAACGGGCATGAATAGGGTGAATACCCAAGATCTTTTCCCCAGGATGGTGCGGTCCAAAACTAGACGGTGCATATTTGAGGTGAGAGAAGAATGATTCACAAGTGTGGTTGTGAAGACTGGACTTTCAGAGCAGCTGTCAAAGATGTTTTGCCCTGACTGGGAGCAGAAGTTGTAACAGTGAAATCTTTCATTTAAGAGCAAACAACTGAGTGAGTCTGTCTATCCCAGATTTTGGTGGAAAGTGGGAATTCGTTGCTGTTGGGTGAGACTAGACCTCAAGATTAGGGGGAGTAGCTTTCAAACAAAGATGAGGAGGAACTATTTTTCCTGGAGAGTAGCAAATCTATGGAATTCTCTGCCCAGTGAAGCAGTAGAGGCCACTTCAGTATATTCAAGACACAGTTGGATGGGTTATTGCATGGTTGGTGAATTAAGGGTAGCTTTGACAATGCAGGGAGGAGGAATAGCGATGGTGAACCGATCAGCCATGATCTTAATGAATGGCAGAGTAGGCCTGACAGGACAAATGGCCTACTCCTGCTTTTATTACTATGGAACTATAACCCTGCATTTCCCATGGCTAACCCAGCTTCAGGATGACAAGGATTGTATCCTTAATATTGAGGGGTTAGTCAAATGGGAAGCTAGGTAAAGGTCGAGGGTTGGCACTGCTAATCAAAGCATTGATCCCAGGGTAGTCTGGTGTCAGCTCAGATTTCAGGTCCTGATTTCTCTCTCCTCTGTTGATCTCCCTGTTCGCTAAGAATAAGATGTCGGTCTGTCAGCTCTGCTGGATTTCTGCTGAAGCTTTGACACCCATTTTACACCATTTGGAACAACAAAACATTGAAGTCAATTGAGACCCAACCCACCATCTCAACCTGTCAACCATTCAGATACAGTGTTGTCAGAGCAGGGAATCAAACAAGAAAAACGAAACAAAATTAGAAATAAATAGATACTTGTGCTTAATGTTTTTCACTAATAAGTAAACCAGAATAGGGTTCTCCCAGGTTTCTTATAGTGCCCTATTTTGAGGAATTCTGTCCCTTACATATACTATTAGTACCCAGCTATAAATTACAACAACATTTGTAACCACAGAAATAAAGCATCTGTTATCTCAATGTCTGTGTGATATGCAGCACAGAAATAGACTTTTTATTTCTCTCGTGCGTGTGTGTGTAGACACAAGTCCATGGCAGTGAATTTGTGTTTGCAGCATTATATTTGCCGATACATTCTATTTTGCTCCTAAAATGAACAATCTCCAGGCAATCAATACATGTAGTATTATGTAAATTCAACTTTGAAAATAGAACCAGCCTGACTCAAGGTTAGGATAGACAGGCTCTGATCTCACACCTTTCATGTATTGTCTGAGCTGAAATAGAGTCATAGAGATGTACAGCACAGAAACTAACCCTGCGATCCAACTTGTCCATGCTGACTAGATATCCCAACCTATCTAGTCCCACCTTCCCACAGCCAGCCCATATCCCTCCAAACCCTTGCTATTCATATATTCCATCCAGATCCCTTTCAAAAGTTGCAATTGTACTAGCCTCCACCTCTTCCTCTTGCAGCTCATTCCGTACACATACCACCCTCTTTGTGAAAAGGTTGCCCTTAGGTCTCTTTTATATCTTTCCCCTCTCACCCTAAACCTATGCCTTCTAGTTCTGCCCTCCGGTTCGGGTGGATTAGTCAGAGGGTGAATGTAGAGGAATGGGTGTGGACTCGTTGGGCCGAATTGCTTGCTTCCACACTATGGGGATTTGTTGAAGGGAAGAGATTTTCCCAACTGTGCAGGGCAGCGCAGGTCCTGCGGCGGCCGTCTGGAGCGGGCGGAATGCGGGTCAGTCTGACACCGACCGCAGCAGGCGCAGTGAGGGCCAGCCAGATGCCGTCCGACCGCAGTAGGCGCAGTGAGGGTCAGCCGGACGCCGGCTGTCTGGAGTAGGCGCAGTGAGGGCCAGCCGGATGCTGTCCATCCGGAGCAGGCGCAGTAAGAGTCAGCCGGACGCTGGCCGTCTGGAGTAGGCGCAGTGAGGGCCAGCCGGATGCCGTCCGTCCGGAGCAGGCGCAGTGAGGGTCAGCCGGACGCCGGCTGTCTGGAGTAGGCGCAGTGAGGGCCAGCCGGATGCTGTCCATCCGGAGCAGGCGCAGTAAGGGTCAGCCGGACGCTGGCCGTCTGGAGTAGGCGCAGTGAGGGCCAGCCGGATGCCGTCCGTCCGGAGCAGGCGCAGTGAGGGTCAGCCGGACGCCGGCTGTCTGGAGTAGGCGCAGTGAGGGCCAGCCGGATGCTGTCCATCCGGAGCAGGCGCAGTAAGGGTCAGCCGGATGCTGTCGTCCCTCCGGAGCAGGCGTAATGCAGGTCAGTCCCACGCCGGCGTCCGGAGCCGGTGCAGTGCGGGGGCTGAGTGTTGGCCTGGGTCCGTCCTTGTGAATCACTATTGATGTCACAACGCGGAAGTGGCCCTGTCAGTTTCAGAGTGAAACTCTTTCCGTCTGGGCAACTCTTCATCCTGGGGGCAAGAGAGAGAAGGGAGGGACCTTTGTTCACTTGAGCAACTGGAGTGAATCCAGGGAGGGAGCAAACTCAAGTGTGAATCTTAATTGCTCGGGTGAGTGAAGATGGAAGTATAGGATGGGGTTGTTTTCCCTAGTGCGGCAGAGTCTGAGGGGTGACCTTAAAATCATCAGTGATGTGGATCGGGTAAATAGACGAGGTCTTTTACCTGGGACGGGGAGTCCAGGACTAGATAGTACCAAGGTTTAGGGTGAGGGTGGGTGGGGTGGACATTTAAAAGCATAAGAAGGGGCAAATTTTTCACACAGAGTCTGGTGCATGTTTGGAATGAGTTGCTAGAGGAAGTGATGGAGGTTGGTACAATTCCAGCATGTAAAAGACATCTGGATGGGTGTATGAATAGAAAGGGTTCAGAGGCTTATGGGCCAAGTGCTGGCAAATGCAACTCAATTAATTTAGGATATCTGGAAGAGTTTGGCTGAAGGGTCTGTTTCTGTGCTGTATATCTCTATGACTCTGGCTTGCCACTAATGTTTGCCACATCTGTATGTTCAGTTTCTCTCTGGTGTCAGTGTTAATGCCTTGATGTCTCATTTTGTTCCCCTCTTCCTGAGGGCGTTAACCATTTCGTGTCTGGTTGTTCCTCAAGAAGCTGCATGGCGGGTTAACCCTGAATTAACATTTTTGTTTGCTTCCCAAAATTAGACCTGCTCGCTCTCAGCAGCATCCCAATGTCGTGGAAGATATTAGCTTTCAGGTGGAGTCATCCAAACTTCAGAGAGATGTCAGTCTTGATATTTTTGCTTCTCTGCCCCTGTAAGATCCTGAATCAGTACCTTCAGGAGAATTAGTTAGAATGGAGTGAGAACAGAGGGAGAGAGTGGGATGGTGCTTTCAATTTTGTGGAATAGTAAAAGAAAATAATATTCTGCAGAAAGTAGAATTGCTTGTTCTGAGTTTCTACTCTGGACTGACAGTGATGACATTTATAATCTCTTTTCACAGAGTATTTGAAGATAGAAGTTTCAAATCAACAAATGAAGGACTTCTGCCCAAAACATCAACACTCCTGCTCCTCAGATGCTGCCTGACCTGATGTGCTTTTCCAGCACACTTCTCGACTCACTGTACAGCATCTGCAATCCTTGCTTTGACATCAATATCTGACAGTCACTCAATCCATCAGGACCTCAGCAATTTTCAACTTAGATTCTGTGAGAAGGAGCAAAGCTTTTTGGTTCCTGTTTCAGTACATTTTCAGCATCAGTGGGACTGGATGAGAGACCCGACTGTTGAACCGCACTGAGTGTGGAGCATGGATGAGTGATACGGCCTGGAACGAGGAATTCACGGCGGGGAGGGGCTATACACATGTTTGTGTGCAGGTGAAGCTTTGGCCATGGAGAATCCCGAGGAATCTCGCCCTGTGGAGAAACCGTGGAAGTGTGGCGACTGTGGAAAAGGCTTCCGTGTCCCGTCTGCCCTGGAGATTCATCAGCGCAGTCACACCAGGGAGAGGCCATTCTCCTGCACAGAGTGCAGAAAGGGTTTTACCCAGGCCTCCACCCTGCTGAGGCACCAGCAGGTCCACACGGGGGAGAGGCCATTCTCCTGCCCCGAGTGCAGGAAGGGTTTTACCCAGGCTTCCTCCATGCTGAGGCACCAGCGGCGCCATACGGGGGAGAGGCCATTCAGGTGCCCTGAGTGTGGGAAGGGCTTTACCCGGGCCTCCATCCTGCTGACTCACCAGCGGGTCCACACTGGAGAGAGGCCATTCCCCTGCCCAGAATGCGGGAAGGCCTTCAGCAATTCCTCCCACCTTCTGATCCACCGGCGTGTCCACACGCGGGAGAGGCCCTTCAGCTGTCCCGAGTGTGGGAAGAGATTCAGTCAAGTGGGCACCTTGCGGAAGCACCAGCTGCTCCATGCCGGGGAGAGGCCCTTCAGCTGCCCCGAGTGCTGGAAAGCTTTCAGCGATTCCTCTGCCCTGCTGAGGCATCAGCTAGTCCATACCGGGGAGTGGCCTTTCAGGTGCCCCGAGTGCGGGAAGGGCTTTAGCGATTCCTCTAATCTCCAGACCCACCGGCGGGTCCACACGGGGGAGAGACCCTTCAGTTGTCCCAAGTGCAGGAAGGCCTTCAGCGATTCCTCTAATCTTCAGACCCACCGGCGGGTTCACACGGGGGAGAGGCCCTTCAGTTGCCTCAAGTGCAGGAAGGCCTTTACCTGCTCCTCCCTCCTGCGGAGGCACCAGCGAGTTCATTTGTCATCGCAGGGGTTTGAAGGAACGATGGCCTAGTGCCATTATCAACTGGACTCACAACCGAGTTCCGGCAAATCCTGCCACGGAAGATGGCGGAATTGGAATTCGGTCAGAAACCTGGAGTTCTGTATTTAACGATGAAACCATTTTTGGTGGTGAAGAAAACCAAAACTCAGGAATTCCTGAAGAAGGACTCATGTCCGAAATGTCGACTCTCCTGCTCCTTGGATGCTGCCTGAACTGTTGCGCTTTTCCAGCAACATGTTTTCAGCTCTGGTCTCCAGCATCTGCAGTCCTCACTTTTTCCAGTTACAAAGGGATAACTAGGTGCTGACCAATAGTAAAGAACGTGGGAGGAAGTGTGTGGGTTTTGACCTTGAGCTGTTTAAAAACATATCAGTTACTTTTTTCTATGCCATTTTGCTGAGGGGATCTGAAGCTGTAACAAACTTGGGTCACAATAAAGGTTACCTGAACTTACCATCGGGCTCAGACTCACATTGAAAGCTGTGAGCTCCAAGTGATTTTTGTTTTAAAGCTGCTCATTTCTTTCAGCTTCACTAAGTTTCCAATGTTGTGTATCAGATGGAGCAGTGAATGAGGAGCTTGTATCATTAAAAATTGTAAATTTTTCAGGAGTGCAGGTACTGTATCATTTCATCAGCATTGTAACGTTTACTGGCAGCACTGGGAGGTGTGGGATGCGTTCGCTAGAAACTGTTTTGAGGAGCCGGTCTTGGACTGGGGTGGATAAAGTTAAAAATCACGCAACACCAGGTTATAGTCCAACACATTTATTTGAAAGCACTAGCTTTCGGAGCGCTGCTCCATCATCAGGTAGCTGTGGAGCAGGATCATAACACACAGATTTTATAGGAAAGGATCACAGAGTCATGCAACTGATAGGCTATATTGAACAAACATAGATTGCTGTTAAGTCTTTCATCTTTTCGAATGGGTTGCAGGTTTCCTTAATGTATAAATTCCAGAATTTCTTTTAAGTTACAATCTCATGATGACATAAGGTTTTATAAAAATAGGTGACTTCTCAGCTCAGACAATGCATGTCAGATGTGAGGTTTGAGTCTGTCTGTATCCCAATCTTGAATCAGAGTGGTATCATTTCTAAAGTAGGAATTTATAAAATACTACATGGATTGGCTGCCTGCATTAACTGTCTGCAAATTATGTGCTTTTTGAGCAAAATTGCATGTATCTGCAAATGTAATTCTGCAAATGCAAATTCACCCCATAGATTTTATATATATCTGTGTATGCATGCATGTGACCTTGTGCATCAGAGTGCGCGTACCATGCTTCGTAAAGTGTGGGTGTGTTGGAGTATAAGCCTCAGGAGTTGAGAGTGTTGGGGTGTGTGTATGTCTGACAGTGTGTGTTTGAGAGGTATGGATAAAAGTGAGAGTTTGCATTTTGCTAAAACAAAGCAGTGCAGGACTTGTACAGTTAATGGGAGAGCCCTGGGTTGTATTGTGGAACAGAGAGATCTGGGAGTGTTCAGGTACATCGTAGTTTGAAAGTTGCACCATTGGTAGACTGGGTGGCTAAGAAGGCATTTAGCACACTTGCCTTCATTGTTCACACCATTGAGTATAGGAGTTGGGACATAATGTTGAGGTTATACAGGATGATGGTGAGGCCACTATTGGAGTACTGAGTACAGTTTGTCCTGTTATAGGAAGAATACTATTGGAGAGGGTTCGGAAAAGATTTGCCAGGACTGGAGGGTTTGAGTTATAAGGAGAGGCTGAGACTTCTTTCACTAGAGCAGAGGAGGTTGAGGGGTGACCTTAATGAGATATATAAAATCATGAGAGGTGGAGTAAAGTGATTAGCAAAAATAGCAAGGCGCACATGTTAAGATGTCAAGCTCGGGGGGGGGGGGGGGGAAGGGTGGGTGTGGCGGGGCGGGAGTGTGTTGGTGGTCATTGTGGCTCGATCTTTTTTTCTCACATTGGCCTTTGGACAGTGAGAAACTGTCAGTAACCCCATCTCCACAGAGTCTACTACGCGTGCTCCTCGGTGTCAGCAAAAAAAAACCGTGCATGCTTGTAGCTGTCCGCAAAAACGGCACTACATTGTTTTGATGGACCAATGATGAGTACTGCAGGACCAGTAGGAGTCTAGTCTTCTTGTTAATCACAGCCTCGCTATTGTCTGAAGGTGTCCTTCCTCATGTATATGTAAGGATACTAGGGATAGTGGGTGATGTCTTTTTGTGGCTAGTTGATGTTCATATA
This sequence comes from Hemiscyllium ocellatum, assembly GCF_020745735.1. Classification (NCBI taxonomy): domain Eukaryota; kingdom Metazoa; phylum Chordata; class Chondrichthyes; order Orectolobiformes; family Hemiscylliidae; genus Hemiscyllium; species Hemiscyllium ocellatum. The sequence goes on from NW_026867497.1 coordinate 88,934, forward strand.
TCCTAGTGGCTAGTTTTCTGCCTGTCCAATGTAGGGACACCGCATCCATCCTCGGATAAGGGTCTGTTTCTGTGTTCATAACTTGCTACATTGGATTCTGAGAGGAGCTTCTGACCTGTGCCAGCACAAAGCCTCCTGTATCCGCCTCTGTCATCTTATTCGAGCCAGTCCCATTCTCAAAGTAGCTGCTGCTGCTGGAATCATCTTTTGTCTCTTCCTTACCTCCAGGCTGGACTACTTCAATGCTGCAATCAATAATTTTACGCATTTGCCCTTCTGGAAACTTGAAATCATCTCAGACTTTGCTCTTGTTTCATAGCAACAATTCTCATTCCTCTATGGCTCATGTGACCACTGACCTGTACTAGTGCCCATTCAAGCAACAACCAAATTTTAAAATTCTCATTTTAGTCTTCAAATCTCTCCAATGGTTTCTCCCATCTTTATCTTTGTAATCTCCGTGTGTTGAAATGTGTGTGCTGCTCCAACGGTGAGTGTCTTTGAAGAGAACTTGCAGGTAATGGTCTGCCATGTAACTGCTGCTCTTGACCTTCTTAACGGTAGTAGTTTGAAAGGAGCTATCTGAAGAGTTTTGACTTTCCAAACATCCTGATATTGCTTCCTTGATAATTGATCCTAACAACTTCCCATCAACACATGTTGAACTAACTGGTCTGCAATTTCTCACATATTGCCTCGCTCCCTTTTTGAATACAGGTGTTACATTAGCATTTTTCCACTCCAGTGGAATCATAAGATATCAGAGCAGAAATGAGGCCATTCAGCCCAGCAAGTCTGCTCCATCATCCAATCACGGCTGAAGTCAACTCCTGTCTGGCGCTTTCTCCCCGTAACCATTGATCACCTTGACAATCAAGAATCTACCCATCTCAGTCTTAAATAAAGTCAATTAATCTTTCTTATGTCCAAGGAATTTTGGAATATTGTAACTAACGAAGCCACTATCTCTACCGCCACTTGCTTTAGTACATTAGAATGTGGGCCATTAGGCTCAGGGGACCTGTCCGCCCTCAATCCTGATAGTGTACATGTCAACGTTGATTGTTTAAGTTCTACCCTTTCTACAGCCTCTGACTTGCCTGTTCCAATAAGGATAGTATTGCTGTCCTCCAATGTGAAAGCTGATGAAAGTTTTGATTTAGCAGCTCTGCTAGTTCAGTGTTCCCCTATTAACTCAGCGGTTTCAGCGATTTTGTTCCCTTCAGCACACCAATAGAAGCTCTTGCTATTCTGTTTGATATTTTGTGCTGGAATTATTTCGTAATTTGCCTTAGCTATTTTTATGAATTTTATTCGTATCCTTTTGTTTATGTTTGCAAGTTTCTCAATGCTTCAGCCTTCCAGAGGTCTGGAATAACATTTCTGAAAATTGAAAGAAAACTACATTCAAACTTTAAAGAAACCCACCTTTCAAGTGGCTGGGGGCGGGAAAAACGATCGCCCCGCCCCCATTGTCTCCGAATTCTTGGAGGATTCCTCCAACCGCGCCCCCTCGGCGGGTGATGACGTCACCAGGTGGGACGCCCTCCCTCTGTCAGTTGGCGCATGTGCAATGGGACAAAGACAGTGTTACTGAGTGTGGGAGAGGAATGGCGCCGGCGGCTGAAGGAACAAGAACAGAAACCGCTGGAAAAGCTGAGCAGGTCCGGCAGCTCGTGTTGAGAGAAATGTGAGGACGTGTTTCGGGTCCGGGGATCCTTCTTCAGAACAGGACCAGGTTTCAGAAACATCCCGGGGAGGTCGCCAGGTCCGAGCGCCAAGACCTGGCTCCTGCCCCCGGGGAGAGGAGACAGTGAGACAGGGTAGGATTGGGAACCGCGGGAGGAGGGAGACTGGGGAGTTTATAAACTCCTAGGGGGAGGCCGCAGGCCGCGAATAAAAGCCCCACAGGCCCAGTGTTTACTTCACCGGCGAAGGAGCTCTCGGGTTGCCCGGGCAACCGGCCGCCAGCTTTGTGAGGGTCAGGCACATGTTGTCTTGGGACGGGGTTGTTGGATTGTTGTATAATATTGATCTCCTCTTTTAATCTTGAATATTTTAAAAATGTACACTGGCTTCAATTTATGAATTCTCAGTACAGAAGCAAAATATAAACATCTCCTTACATGCATCCCAACATGTGCATAGGAGCCAAGACTGCCTCAAGATTTACTGAGGTGCTGAATCATTAGCTCTTTCCCTTTTGATGAATGAAGGTGGTGCCCAGCAGACTCCTGTACACAGCCTGTTCTGTCAGCCTTTATGGGAGAGATACGATAGCAAAACTGAGACCCCCGTGCAGCCAAGTAATTTGAAGTCACACTTTGGTGCTTTAAACCCCTCAAATTCAGCCTAACGTCAAGGCTGGAGGGGTACCAGACTCCCTAGGACAGCCAGGATAGATAACAAAGAGGAGAGCTGAAGTGTTATCCTCGTCAAGCCTGTAACTTTGCAAAAAACACCATCATGTTAGTGAAATGCAATGTTCCCTTCAGCAATCCCACGCTGACTCTTCCTAATCAATCCACCTTTCTCCATGTGACTACTAATTTTGACCAGAATAACTATTTCTGCTTTTCCACCAAATTTAAACTGGCTGCCCTATAATTGCTGAGTATATCTTTACAACCTTCCTTAAATAAGGCTATAATGTTTGCAGTTTTCCAGTCACTTCCTCCAATTCCATGGAAGACTGTTGAATTATGGTGAGTGCTCCCACAATTTCTGTCGTCCTTTTCTTCAAGATCCTTGGATACATTTCATTGAGTCCCAGTGCCTTGTCATCTTCTCAGTGCCAACAACTTATCGAAGACTTCTTTCATACTAATTTTGAACTCATACAGTGACAAAGTCACCTTGTTGGTTGCCCCGTAAGAATTAGTTAGAGCGGAGTGAGAACAGAGGGGGAGACAGAGTGGGATGGTGTTTTCAATTTTGTGGAATAAGAAAAGAATATTCTGCAGAAAGTAGAATTGCTTGTTCTGAATTTCTACCCTGCACTGACAGTGATGAATTTTATAATTTCTTTTTGCAGATCTGAAGACAGAAGTTTCAAAATGAACAGGTGTAAGTGTTATGCCGGAAACATTGACTCTCCTGCTCCTCGGATGCTGCCTGACCTGCTGTGCCTTTCCAGCGCTGCACTTTTTGACTCTGACTCTCCAGCGACTGCAGTCCTCACTTTGACATCAATGTCTGACAGTCACCCAATCCATCAGGACCGCAACAATTTTCAACTATGATTCTGTGAGAAGGAAACAAGCTTTTTGGTTCTTGTTTGAGTACTATTTCAGCATCAGTGCGACTAGATGAGAGACCCTAGTGTCGCAGCGCACTGAGCGTGGAGTGTGTAACAGCTATATGGCTGAAAACAGGAATTCACAGCGGGAAGGGGGTTGTACACATATTTGTGTACAGCTGAAGCTTCAGCCATGGAGAAACCATGGAAGTGTGATAATTGTGGGAAAGGCTTTCATGCCCCGTCTGTCCTGGAGACTTATCGGCGCAGCCACACTGGGGAGAGGCCATTCAGCTGCCCCGAGTGCGGCAAGGCCTTCAGCAATTCCACCACTCTGTTGACCCGCAAGCGGGTCCGGGCGGGGGAGAGGCCCTTCAGCTGCTCAGAGTGTGGGAAGGCCTTCAGCAATTCCTCCGACCTGCTGAAGCACCAGCGGGTCCACACAGGGGAGAGGCCATTCTCCTGCCCTGACTGCGGGCAGGCCTTCGGTGATTCCTCTGCCCTGCTGACCCACCGGCGGGTCCATACAGGGGAAAGGCCCTTCAGCTGTCCCAACTGCGGGAAGGCCTTCAGCAAATCCTCTGACCTGCTGAAGCACCAGCTTTGAGCTCCAAATGGTTTTTGTTTTAAAGCTGCTCATTTCTTTCAGCCTCCTGCACTAAGTTTCCAATGTTGTGTATCAGATGGAGCAGTGAATGAGTAGCTACTATTGTTAAAAATTGTAAATTTTTCAGGAGTGCAGGTACTGCACCATTTCATCAGCTACTGCACCATTTCATCAGCATTGTAAAGTTTACTGGCAGCAGTAAAGGGTGTGGGCCGTGTTCACTAAAAACGATGTGGAGGAGCCGGTGTTGGACTGGGGTGGGTAAAATTAAAAATCATAGTTAAGTTAAAAAGCACCAGGTTATAGTCCAATAGGTTTATTTGGACGCACTAGCTTTCAGAGCGCTGCTCCTTCATCGGGTAGCTGTGGAGCAGGATCATAAGACACAGAATTTATAGCGAAAGATCAGTGTCATAGAACAGAAAGTATATATTGAAAAAAACCTGGATTGCTGTTAAGTCTTTCATCTTTTAGAATGGGTTGCAGGTTTTGATTCATTAATGTATAAATCCCAGAGCACTTTTTAAGTCACAGTCTCGAGATGACTTAAGGTTTTATAAAAATAGGTGACAGCTCAGCTCTCACAATGTATGAAAGGTGTGAAGTTTGAGTGTGTCTGTATCCGAATCTTGAATCAGACTGGTTCTATTACCAAAGTAGGAATTTAGAAAATAATACATGGATTGACTACCTGCCGATTTCTGCTCAGAAAGTGCACATTGAATGTATCTGCAAATGTAAATTCACCCCATAGACCCATGTGTATGTGTTTGCATGTGTGCATGCTTGGTAAAGTTTGTCTGTGTGATGGAGTATAAGCCTCTGAGAAGGCGTGTGCATGGGTGTGAGTGGGGTGTGTTTGTATGTGTGTGTCTGAGAGACCATGTGTATATGAGAGGGTCTGTGTGACTGTGTGAGAGAGAGTGTGTATAATGTAGTGGGGTCACCCAAAGTCCCTGTTGAGACCATCCTCATGGGTTCCGAACTTGGCTATCAGCCTCTGCTCAGCCACTAAAAACAATTGAGCAGTTACACAACACGCATTGGACAGTACAGGGTGGGACTTGTCTTTTGTTTTGCAGAAGGTGGGAGGCTCTGGATGAGAGCAAACACATGCTGGAGGACCTTCGGCTCAGAATTGGAGCTGGAAGCCAGGCTGCATACACATCAGGGGGAAAAGTTAACCAGCATTTTATTCCGGGTAATGGTCATTCATCTCCAGACAGAGCCTTCTCATTGGGTCAGTGGACAGGATCAGGTGGGTGTGAGTGTGAATCACGCAGGTAAAGGGGATTTGAGAGAGGGCTGCAGGGGGGGAGAAGTTAACTGGCTGGGTGGTGGGAGGAAGAACAAAGTTGGGGGGGGGGGGGGAGGAGAGAAAGGTGACGGTAAGGGACAGAATAGTGACAATCGTCTCTGTTCTCTGCAGTTGGCAGCAGGAGGCCAGATGGCACCAGGATTCAGGAACCAACATGCTTAGGGCTGGAGAAGTGGGAAAGGGAGGCTGCAGTGGGTGTGGTCCAACAATGTCAGGAGGAGACAGCCAGTCAGAAGCTACAAAGACAAAGCAGAACCCCAAAGCTATGGGCAGCACAGTGACTCTGTGGCTAGTGCTGCTGCCTCACATCGCCAGGGACCTGGGTTTGATTCCAGCCTTTGGGGACTGTCTGTGTGGACTTTGTGCATGGTTTAGCTCTGGGTGCTGCGGTTTCTACCCACAGTCCAACAATCTGCAGTTTAGGGTGGGTAAGCCATGGGGAGCTGCAGAGCTATATGGTAGGTGAGTTGGTCTGGTGGGATGCTGTTTGGAAGTTTGGTGTGAATTAGATGGCTGAAAATGTGTTGCCGGAAAAGTGCAGCAGGTCAGGCAGTATCCAAGGAACAAGAAATTCAATGTTTTGGGCATAAGCCCTTCATCAGGAATTCAACATATTTTCAGCTCTGATCTCCAGCATCTGCAGACCTCACTTTCTCCTGTGAATTAGATGGGCCAAATAGCCTGCAGGGATTATATGATTCTGCTGCCATGGCCATGTGTATATTGAGAAGTAACTGCTGAGGTCCTGGGAAAGGTGGGATTTGTGCTGTCGCTGCCCGCTGACCATTCTCTTCCTGTCCCCCCAACCCCTGTCAATTTTCTCTCTCTAGACCCCCAACCATTCTCTTTCCCTTTTCCCCCCAGTACCTGTTATTTCTCGTGGCTCAAGACTTCTTTGATTGCTGTATCAAGACTTTCTAAAGAGAAAGAGAGAGAATGGATGTTGATGAGTCTATATGAGAGATGGGGGTGCATGAGAAATGGCTGATCTTTAAAATGAAGAATAGCCCAAAGTGATATATTCAGAAACATCATTAAAGCATCTTCAATTTTATTAAAAAGCTGCAGGCACTTTTCTGAATCTGCACTGAAATATGTGCAGTTAGGTATAGGCTGTAATGGGTGAGTGGTGTATTCCTAGTCTTGTGATATAGGTTCCAACTATGTCGAACAAGAGTCAGAGGCAGCAAAGGACTGCTTATGCTCTTCGGTGTCAGCAAAAATCTGCGTATACTCCTAGATTTCCGCACAAACGGTTTGCGACCTTCTTTTGATGGACCAATAGAGCGCCCTGGAGGATCGGAAAGAGACTGGACCTCCTGCCAGTCAGAGCTCCCCATTCTCTGAATGCGGAAGTCGGACCATGAGCTTTGGAAGCCGCTCATCTCTGAATGGTTGAGCTGCGACCCCAGACTGCAACTTCATTCCTCTGTCCAATATCTGTGAGGTACACACTCTCATTTCCATTTCTTGTTTTGCATTCTGGGCTTCAATTATTGACTTACAGCAAGTGAAAGGAAAGGGAGTGAATGCAGGACGGACTATGGAAACGTTGGTCCAGGTCTGTTCTCAGTTGGCAAACACATGGCAATTGCATTACCACAATGTGATAATGTAGCCTTTAATGTGGAATAAAAATCAGAAAGGAGTTGCATTGTTTAAAAGTGACACATTGGGATGTGAAGGAAGTGAGGACTGTAGATGCTAGACATTAAGAGTCAAAGTGTGGCGCTGGAAAAGCACAGCAGGTCAGACAGTATCCGAGGACCAGGAGAGTCGACGTTTCAGACATGGGCCCTTCAACAGGAATGATGTGTGGATGTACAAAGGAGGCTCAGCGTCCTTCTACACTAGTCAATGCCAATTGTCAGAGAGGTGAAACAAGCATTCAGCAAGGCAAGTGGTATATTAGCAAGTGGAGTTGAGTTCAGAAGTAGGAATGTCTTCCTGCAGTTAGGGGGTCATTGAATATATTCAAGGCTGAGTTCATCTGATTTTTGAACAACAAAGTGGATGGTGATGGGGGAAATTAAAAAAAAAGTTTTGAAGACCAGTACAGAACAGTTGCAGAGTAATACAGAACAGAAACAGACCCTTCAGTCCAATTAATTCATGCTGACTATATTCACAAACTAAACTAATCCCATCTAGTTTGGCCTATATCCCTTCAAACCTTTCCTATTAATGCACTTATCCAAATGTCTTTTAAATGTTATCACTATTCCTGCATCCACCATTTCCTCAGGACATTGAAAGAGAGTGGTTTGTGTGTGGAATCAAAAGAAAAAAGTACTCTTCATGTCTTTTTTTTTTAAATCTTTCTCCTCTCACCTTAAAAATGTACTCCCTAATCCTGAAACCCCCACCCGAAGGAAACAGCATCTGCCACGCACCTCATCAATATCCCTTCTTGACTTTATAAACTAAGGTCACCTCTCAACCTCCTGTGCTGCAGTGAAAAATGTCCCAGCATATCTACCTATGCAGGTATATTCATATCCAGTTATGATCTGTTCAATGCTGGTGCAGGCCCGAAAGACCAAATGGCATCCTGCTCCCAATTCTCACCCTCATGAGTCTAAGGACAGCAAGAGACCATGAAACATTGGAGCACAAAATTAGGTTATTCAGCCATCAGGTATCTTCATACCATTCAATCATGGCTGATAAGTTTCTCAATCCCATTCTCCCGCTTTCTCCCCGTAACTCTCGATCCCCTTGATACTGGAGAGCCTATCTATCTCGGTCTTAAATATCCTCAGTGACCTGGCCTGCACAGCCATCGGTGGCAATGAATTCAATAGATTCGCCACTCTCTGGCTGAAAGGTTCCTCCTTATCTCTGTTCTAAGAGGTCTTCCCTTTACTCGAAGGCTGTGGCCTCGGTTCCTAGTCTCTTCTGTCAGTGGAAGCATCTTCCAACGTCCACTCTGCCCAGGCCATTCAGTGTTCGGTATGTTTCAATTAGATCTCCCTGTGTGTGGGCCTGTGTTATGGACTAAACCAGACCATGCAAAACATTCTTAAGCAGGCAGCCCCACACCATGACTTTGCAATTTGTTTTGGTAAGTGTACAGTAAAAATTACCTGGAATAAGTTTGCTTGGTTGATGACTAGATTTTAAAACGGAGAATTATTCATAAAATTACATCATTAAACACAAAGATCAGAATAAAGAACACCTACAGAGGTCAGCCTATCCAACTAGAAAGTAATTATGCTGTTTGAATATATACAACAGTCCCAATAAGCAAACTCAATCTGAAAATCAGTATAAATAGAACACATGCCTACAGATTGAAGTAGAGAGCGCGCGAGAGAGCAATGCCACACAGCTTCCAACCAGTTCAAGATGAACTAAAACTGCTCAGCTCAAGAGCTGACTACGCCCCCTTTTTTTTAAATATACAGGCCACTTCTAAAATATGACCACTTTGGCCTGAAATCTCATCAGTTTACATATAAACAAAAGGCATCTTAAAATCCTTTTCATCTCTGTACCAAAGCAGACTGATCGGAGATTGACCCAGTTTATTATCCCTCTGGGGAAAAAAAAATCAAAGACACAGTCTCCTTGAGCCAAGGAACATCTTTCAGGAAAAAAAGGTACTAGCTTTGTGACACCTGTTAATCAGCATGAACCAGACACTTCAGGATGAGATGGGATTAGGTTCAACAAAGTGAGAATGGAGGGAGAGTGAGAGGATATGGGGCCTCTGGAAGGTAGGATAAAATGGCTGAAGGAGCTGCACAAGATTGCTTCTGCATTGCTACGTGACGAGCTGCTGTTTGTGTCTATAGCTGTATAAATAACTACTAAAACCATTAGAATGCAGAAGTAGACCGATGAGAAAGTACTAACCACATTCTGCAAGCTGCAAGTCCTTTGTATCTCAGGATAAAGATGACCTAACCTTTATGACTTAACTTGTTTACCAATTATCATAAGAGACAGATGTACAGCATGGAAACAGACCCTTCAGTCCAACCCGCCCATGCTGACCGGATATCTCAACACAATCGAGTCCCACCTACCAGCACTGGCCCATATCCCTCCAAACCTTTCCTATTCATCCAAATGCCTTTTAAATGTTACAATTATATCAGCCTCCACCACTTCCTCTGGCAGTTCATTCCATACACGTACCACCCTGTGTGAAAAGGTTGCCCCTTAGGTCTCGTTTATATCCTTCCCCTCTCACCCTAAACCTACACCCTCTAGTTTTGGACTCCCCAACCCCAAGGAAAAGACTGTCTATTAATTCTATCCATGCCCCTCATGATTTTGTAAACCTCTATAAGGTCACCCCTCAACCTCCGATGCTCCAGGGAAAACAGCCCCAGCCTGTTCAGCCTCTCCCCATAGCTCAAATCCTCCAACCCTTGTAAATCTTCTCTGGATCCTTTCAAGTTTCACAACATCTTCCCGATAGGAAGGAGACCAGAACTGCATGCAATATTCCAACAGTGGCCTAACCAATGTCCTGTACAGCCGCAACATGACCTTGGAGTGTGGAACCTGAAACAGCCCGGAAAGAGGAATTCATGGCACGAAGTTGCTATACACTCACTCACTTGTGTGCGGCTACAGCTTTGGCCATGGAGAAACCAGAGGAATCCTGCCCTATGGACAAACCATGGAAGTGTGGAGACTGCAGGAAAGGCTGTTCCTCTGCACAGAGTGTGGGAAGGCCTTCAGTGAGTTATGCGTTCTGCTGAGGCACCAGTGGGTCCACGCCAGGGAGAGGCCTTCAGCTGCTCAGAGTGCGGTAAGGGCTTTACCCTTGCCTGTGCCCTGCCAACCCACAGCAATATGGATGACTCAACACTGTCCCATTTGGGCAAACGAGTGGGAAGAAACTGACTTAGATGCAGTGTATGGGGTGAAATTGCTGAATGAGGCAACACCTCCTCCGGGTTACGGCTGTACCAAGGATCCGATTACAAAGGGACAACTCGGTGGCGACCAATAGTAAAGAAAGTGGAATGGGGAGTGTGTGAGCTTTGACCTTGAGCTGATTAAAAACAGCTATCTTTTCTGTGCCTTTTTGCTGAGGGGATTTGAAGCTGTAACAAAGTTGGTTCGCAAGAAAGGTTACCTGAACTTATCAACTGGCTTAGACTCTCATTGAAAGCTTTGAACTCCAAGAGGATTTGTTTTAAAGCTGCTCCTTTCTTTCAGCCTCCTTGCACAGAGTTTCCAATGTCATGTATCAGCAGAAGCAGTGAATGAGTAGCTAGTATTATTTGAAATTCTAAGTTTTTCAGGAGTGCAGAGTGCTTCGCTTCATCAGCATTGTAATGTTTCCTGGCAGCACCAGGAGGTGTGGGCTGTGTTCACTAAAAATGTTGTGGAGGTGCCGGTATTGGACTGGGGTGGGTAAAGTTAAAAATCACACAACACCAGGTTACAGTCCAACAGGTTTATTTGGAAGCACTAGCTTTTTGAGCACTGCTCCTTCATCGGGGAGCTGTGGTGCATGAGCATAAGACAGATTTTATAGCAAAAGATCACAGTGTCATGCAACTGATAGGATATATTGAACAACCTAAGGTTGCTATTCAGTCTTTCCTCTTTTAAAACGGGTTGCAGGTTTCAGATCATTAATATGTAAATCCCAGAACATAGAGTCATAGGGATGTACAGCATGGAAACAGACCCTTCGGTCCAACTTGTCCACAGCGACCAGATATCCTAACCAAATCAAGTCCCACTTGCCAGCACCTGGCCCGTATCCCACCAAACCCTTCCTATTCATGTATCCATCCAAATGCCTCTTAAATGTTGCAATTGTACCAGCCTCCACCACTTCCTCTGGCAGCTCATTCCATACATGCACCACCCTCTGAGTCAAAAAGTTGCCCCTTAGGTCTCTTTTATATCTTTCCCCTCTCACCCTAAACCTATGCCCTCTAGATTTGGACACCCTGACCCCAGGGAAAAGACTTAGTCTATTTACCCTATCCATGCCCCTCATAAATTTGTCAACCTCTTATGAGGTCACCCCTCAACCTCCGACTCTCCAGGGAAAACAGCCCCAGCCTGTTCAGCCTCTCCCCATAGCTCAAATCCTCCAACTTTGGCAACATCCTTGTAAATCTTTTCTGAACCCTTTCAAGTTTCACAACATCTTCCCGATAGGAAGGAGACCAGAATTGCACACAATATTCCAACAATGCCCTACCAATGTCCTGTACAGCCGCAACATGACCTCAAACTCCTGTACTCAATACTCTGACCAATAAAAGAAAGCATACCAAAAGCTCTCTTCACTATCCTATCTACCTGCAACTCCACTTTCAAGGAGCTATGAACCTGCACTCCGAGGTCTCTTTGTTCAGCAACACTCCCTAGGACCTTACCATTAAGTCTTTAGATCAGAGTGGTGCTGGAAAAGCACAGCAGGTCAGGTAGCATCCAAGGAACAGGAAAATCGACATTTCGGGCAAAAGCCCTTCATCAGGAATAGAGCTCTTTTCCAGCACCACTCTGATCGAAACTCTGGTTTCCAGCATCTGCAGTCCTCACTTTTGCCTGGTTGATCCTTACAATGAAGTGTATTAGTCCCACTAAGATTTGCTTTCCCAAAATGCAGCACCTCAGATTTATCTGAATTCAACTACATCTGCCACTTCTCAGCCCATTGGCCCATCTGGTCAAGATCCTATTGTAATCGGAGGTAACCCTCTTCCGCTGTACACTACACTCCCAATTTTGGAGGCATCTGCAAACTTACTAACTGTTCCTCTTATGGTTACATCCAAACCATTTATGTAAACGACAAAAAGTAGAGGACCCAGCACTGATCCTTGTGACACTCCACTGGTCACAGGCCTCCAGTCTGAAAAACAACCCTCCACCACCACCCTCCGTCTTCTACCTTTTGAGAAAGTTATGTATCCAAATGGCTAGTTCTCGCTGTATTCCATGAGATCTAACCTTGCTAATCAGTCTCCCATGGGCAACCTTGTCGAATGCCTTACTGAATTCCATACACATCACATCTACCACTCTGTCCTCATCAATCTTCTTTGTTACTTCCTCAAAAAACCCCAATCTGACTATCCCTAATCAGTCCTTGCCTTTCCAAGTACATGTACATCCTGTCCCTCAGGATTCCCTCCAACAACTTGCCCACCTCAGAGGTCAGGCTCACTGGTCTATAGTTTGCTGGCTTGTCCTTACCACCCTTCATAAACAGTGGCAACACGTTAGCCAACCTCCAGTCTTCCAGCACCTCACCTGTTGACTATCAATGATACAAATCTCAGCAAGAGGGCCAGCAATCACTTCTCCAGCTTCCCACAGAGTTGAGGGTACACCTGATCAGGTCCTGGGAATTTATCCACTGTTAGGTGGTTTCAAGACATGCAGCATTTCTTCCTCTGTAATATGGACATTTTGCAAGATGTCACCATCTATTTCCCTACAATCTATACCTTCCATTTCCTTTTCCACAGTAAATACTGATGGAAAATACTAATTTAGTATCTCCCTCATTTTCTGCAGCTCCACACAAAGACCGCCTTGCTGATCTTTGAGGGGCCCTATTCTCTCCCTAGTTACCCTTTTGTCCTTAATATGTATGTAAAAACTCTTTGGATTCTCCTTAATTCTACTTGCCGAAGCTACCTCATGTCCACTTTTTGCCCTCCTGATTTCCCACTTAAGTATACTCCTACTTCCTTTATACTCTAAGGATTCACTATACACAACGTATGCTTCCTTTTTCTTAACCAAACCCTCAATTTCTTTCGTCATCTAGCATTCCTTATATCTACCAGCCTTTCTTTCACCCTAACAGGAATATACTCTCTCTGGATTCTCTTTACCACATTTCTGAAGGCTTCCCATTTTCCAGCCATCCCTTTACCTGCGAACATCTGCCCCCAACCAGCTTTCAAAAGTTCTTGCCTAATACCGTCACAATTGGCCTTTCTCCAATTTACAACCTGGTCGATCCTTTTCCATCATTATTTTAAATCCAATAGAATTATGGTCGCTGGCTCCAAAGTGCTCCCCCACTAACACCTCAGTCATCTACCCTGCCTTATTTCCCAAGAGTAAGTCAAGTTTTGCACCTTCTCTAGTAGGTACATCTGCATACTGAACCAGAAAATTGTCTTGTACACACTTGACAAATTCCTCTCCATCTAAACACTTAACACGATGGCAGTCCCAGTCTATGTTTGGAAAGTTAAAATCCCCTATTATTACCACCCTATTTTTCTTACACATAACTAAGATCTGCTTACAAGTTTGTTTCTCAATTTCCCTCTGACTATTAGAGGGTCTATAATACAATCCCAATAAGGTTATAATCCCTTTCTTATTTCTCAGTTCCACCCAAATAGCTTCCCTGGATATATTTCTGGTAATATCCTCCCTCAGCACAGCTGTAATGCTATCCCTTATCAAAAATGCCACCCCCTACCACCGCCCCCCTCCTCTCTTGCCTCTGCTCCTATCCTTCCTGTAGCACTTGTATCCTGGAACATTAAGCTGCTGGTCCTGCCCATCCCTGAGCCATGTTTCTGTAATTGCTATGATATCCCAGTCCCATGTTCCTAACCATGCCCGGAGTTCATCTGCGTTCCCTGTTAGGCCCCTTGCATTAAAATAAATGCAGTTTAATTTATTAGTCCTACCTTGTCCCTGCCTGCCCTGACTGTTTGACTCGCTTCTCTTTTAAGTCACGTTCTCTAGATGACATAAGGTTTTATTTTAAAAAAAGGTGGGATCTCAGTTCAAACAATCCATGAAAAGTGCTTGAGTCTGTCAGTATTCCAATCTTGAATCAGAGTGGTTCTATTTCCAAAATAGGAATTTATAAAAATTACATGGATTGACTGCCTGCAAATTGTGTGCTTTTTGAGCAAAATTGAATGAATCTGCAAATATAATTCTGCCAATACAAAGTCACTCCACAGAGCTGAGTTTGTGTGCGCATGCATGAGAGACTCTGTATGCATGTGGATTTGTGTGGAGAGTGCATGCAAGCATGTGCACATGCTTGGTAAAGTTTGTGTGATGGAGTGTTGGGGTGTTTGTGTGTGTGTTATGAATAAAAGTGAGGGATTGCTGGGTCATGTTGTAAAACAGAGAGACATGGAGGAGTAGGAGTTCAGGTACACAGTTCTTTGAAAGTTGCATCACTGGTAGGTTGGGTGGTTAAGAAGGCATTTCGCACAAATGCCTTCATTGTTCACGCTGTTGAGTTTCCAAGTTGAGACATCATGTTGAGGTTGTACAGAATGTTGGTGAGGCCATTTTAGAATACTGAGTACAGTTCTGGTGACCCTGTTATAGGAAGAACTCTATTAGAGGGGGTTCGGTAAAGATTTACCAGAACGTTACCAGGACTGGAGGGTTTGAGTTATAAGGAGAGGGTGGAGCACAGGAAATTTAGGGGTGACCTCATTGAGATTTATAAAATCTGATGCGTGCAGGTAAGGATTATAGCAAAGGGCTGTTCCTTCACGTCGGGGTGCTCAAAATTGGGGGGCATATTGTTTTAACGTGAGAGGAGGGAGATTTAAAAGGAACCTGAAAGGCAACGTTTTGACAGAATGTTGCTTGCATGTGGAATGAATTTGCTGAGGATATGGTAGATGCAGGTACAGCTACAACATTTAAATGACATTTAGATGGGTACATGAAGAGAAAGGTTTAGAGGGATATGGGCCAAATGCAGGCAAATGGGACGAGTTTAATTTGGGAATCCTGGTCAGCATGAAGGGGTTGGACCGTGCTGTATACCTCAATGAACCAGAAGTCATCTTATTCAAACTAGTAGAATTCTGAAAGGGGTTTAACAGGATAGATGCAGATACAATTCTCCTTCGTTGGGGGCGTCATAGAATCCTGACAACTTGGAAGCAGGTCGTTCGGCCCATTCTGGCCCTCTATTTTGCATCCCACCCATACCTACCCCCTTACTCTGTATTTCCCATGGCTAATCCATCCTAACTTGCACATCCCTGACAATAGGACTGTGTGAGAATCTCTCCAACTATGTCAAAGGCATCTTGAAACCCATCATTCATGGAACCCCTAGCTTCTGTCACGACACTACAGATTTCTTACAGAAACTCAGCACCCACAGACCAGTAGTCTCAATGTCGGCATCACGGCAACAGCCTCATTACTTAACACCAACAATTGCCAATCTCTGACCACCATCCTACAACTCATCCACTTTATCCTCGATCTCAACATCTTCACCTTTGACAACCAGTTCTTCATCCAGACACACAGAACAGCCATGGGACCAAATTTGCACCCCAATATGCCAACATTTTCACGCATTGGTTCAAACAAGACGACTTCTCTACGCAGGGCCTCAAACCAACACTATACACCAGGTACATTGACGACATTTTCTTCTTCTGGATGCATGGAGAGGAGTCACGGAAAAAGCTATACAGTGATATCAACATGTTCCATCCCATCGTCAAACTCATCTTGGACTATTCTCTACTATCTGTCTCATTCTTGGACACCTGCATCTCCATCAAGGATGGGCAGCAACTCAGCACCACACACAACCTCAAAACCACGCATAACCTCACGATGCTACACTTCTCCAGCTTCCACCCAAAACAGCCATCCCCTTATGGACAAGCCCTACGCATACACAGGATCTGTTCAGATGAGGAAGAATGTGACGGGCACTTAGAAGTATTCAGGGATGCTCAACTCATTGCCCATCGGTTCCAACATGCCATGGTGAACCATGGGAAATGCAAGGTTATAGTTTCATAATAATAGAAGCAAGAGTAGGCCATTTGGCTCCGCCATTTATTAAGATCATGGCTGATTTATCCATCGTCTCAGCTCCTCGTCCCTGCATTGTCCCAACTACCCTTAAGTCCCCAACCATGCAAAACCTATCCAACCGTGTCTTCAATATACTTAATGAAGCTGCCTCTAGTGCTTCCATGGGCAAACAATTCCATAGATTCATGACTCTCTGGGAATAGTGGTTCCTCCTAATGTCTGTCCTAAATCTACTCCCCCTAATCTGGACACCTGGTCTCATCCACCAGCAGAAATGTGTGGATAGGATAGGGCTGCATTCCACAGTGCAATGAATTCCCATCTCCCACCAAGATACCAGATGTACTCAGTTGCAGTCTCTCAATTGAAAGATTTTACTGTAACTTTTGCTCCCAGTAAGGGCAAAAAAGTCCATTCTTCATAACCACATTTCTGCTTTCACCGAAGGCGATTAGAATCATATAGCATGGAAACAGACCCTTCCGTCCATCTCGTCCACAGCGAACAGATATCCTAAATTAATTTCCTCTCATTTGCTAGCATTTGGACCACATCCCTCTAAACCCTTTCTATTCATGTACTCAGCCAGATGCCTTTTAAATGTTGTAATTGTACCAGCCTCCTCCACTTCCCCTGTTCGTTTGTTCCATACATGCACCACCCTCTGCTTGAAAAAAAATGCCTTTCAGGTCCCTTTCCTCGCCCACCTTAAACCTATGCCCCTCTTGTTCTGGACTCCCCTACCCTGGGAACAAACCTTGGCTATTCACCCTATCCATGCACCTTAGAAATTTCTAAGGTCACCTCAGCCTTTAATGCTCCAGGGAAAACATTCCTGGCTGACTCAGCCTCTCCCTGTAGCTCAAACTCACCAACTCTGGCAACAGCCTTGTAACTCTCTTCAAAATCCTTTCGAAAGTTTCACAACATCTTTCCTATAGTACAGAGACCAGAACTGTGTACAGTACTCCAAAAATGACCTCCTCTACTGCCTCAGCATAACCTCCCAACTCCTATACTCAATCCACTGACCAATAAAGGAAAGCATACCAAACACGTTCTTCACTACCATCTCTACTTGTGACTCCACTATCAAGGAAAGGAACCTACACTTCCTGTCTCTTGGTTCAGGAACACTCCCCAGGACCTGACCATTTAGTATATACATCCTGTCCCAATTTGCCTTTCCAAAATGCAACACCTCACATTTCTCTAAATCAAACTCCATCTACTATTCCTCGGCCTATCTAATGAATTATAATTCATAGTGAACACTCTTTCCTATCTTATTCCTGAGAAGCTGAAAATCTCCATCCCACTCACTCTCTCTCCATTTTTACTTTGCTGAACCTCATCCTGAAGGGTCTGGATCATTCCGATGACCAGGCCCACACTCAGGAGGATCTAACTGAAACATACAGAATACTGAACAGCATGGCCAGAGTGGACATTGGGAAGATGTTTCCACTGGTAGGAGAGACTAGGACTTGATGGCACAGCCTTTGAGTAACGGGAAAACCTTTCAGAATAGAGGCAAGGAGAAACTTCATCAGCCAGAGAGCGGTGAATCTATGGAATTCATTGCCACAGAAGGCTGTGGAGGACAAGTCACTGAGAAAATTTAAGACTGCGACAGATCAGTTCTTGAGTATCAAGGGGATTGAGCGTTACAGGGAGAAAGTGGAAGAATGGGCTTGAGAAACTCATCAGCCATGATTAAATGTTGGAGCAGAGCTGATGGGCAGAATGGCATTATTTCTGCTCCTATGTCTTGTGGTCTGTTAACATCCTGGACACTGTCAGAATTGGGAGCAGGAGTAGGCCATTTGGTCTTTCAAGCTTGGACCAGCATTGCACAGATCATAACTGGATATGAATCTACCTCCATCTCGGTGGATAGGCTGAGATGTTTTCACTGGAAGAAAGTGAGGGCTGCAGATGCTGGAGATCAGAGTCCAGAGTGTGATGCTCGAAAAGCACAGGACTGGCAGCATCTGAAAAGCAGGAAAATCAATGATTCGGGCATAAGTCCTTCATCAGAGCTTATGCCCAAACGTAGATTTTCCTGCTGCTCGGATGCTGCCTGACCTTCTGTATTTTTTCCAGCACCACACTCATTTTCACTGGACCACAGGAGATTGAAAAGTGACCTTTTAGAGGTTTATAAAAATCATGAAGGGGATAGATGAGATGAAAGGCGGAGGTCCTTTCCCTTGGGTGGGGGTTTCAAGATTAGAGAGCAAATTTTGAAGGTGAGAGGAGAAAGGTTTAAAAAGTAATGAGGGGCATGATTTTTTTTTTAACAGAGTGGTTTGTGTGGAATGAATATCCAGAGGAAGTGGTGGGTGCAGGTACAGTAACAATATTTAAAAGGCATTTGGATAAGTGCATGAATAGGAAAGGTTCGGAGGGGCATGGGCCAAACACAGGCAGCTATGACTAGTTGAGTTTGTGAATATATTCAGCATGGACTAGTTGGTCTGAAGGGTCTGTTTCTGTGCTATATGACTCTGTAACTGTCCTATACCGGTCTTAAAATCATTTTCTTGCCTTTCTCCATAAATGTTCACTTATTTGATGTTCAAAAATCAGATGAATGCAGTCTTGGATATATTCAATGACCCCCTAACTGCAGGAAGACATCCCTAATTCTGAACTCAATTCCTCTTGCTCACATACCACTTGCTTTGCTCATTGCTTGCTGCAACTTCTGACAACTGGCGTTCACTGGACGCTGAGCCCCCTTTGTACATCCATACATCATTTCTGATGAAGGGCTCATGCCCAAAATGTGGACAGTCCTACTCCTTGGATGCTGCCTGACCTGCTGTGCTTTTCCAGCACCACACTTTTCAACTCTGATCTCCAGTATCTGCAGACCTCACCTTCTCCACATCCCAATATGTCAGCATTTAAACAATGCACCTTCTTTGTTTTTTTTTCCCACAGCAAAGGCTATAACTTCATATTGCGGTACTGTATTCGTCACGTGTTTGTCAATTGCGGTCTTTTCTACATCGAGGAGACCAAATGTAAATTTGAGGAATGGTCCACAGCTGAAGCCGCAGAGTCTGAATGGACCTCCCTGTCACCACCCATTTTAATTCCCCTTCCCACTCCCTTTCTGACATCACCACCTTAGGCCTCCTGCATTGCCACAACGAACCAAACCGTAAATTAAAGGAACACCTCATCTTCTGCCTGGGCAGCCAACAGCCCAGAAGCCTCAACATTGTGTTTTCCAATTTTAAATAACCTCCCTTTCCATCCCCGACTCCCTTCCCAGTCCCTCCCATTCCACTCCTCCTTGCCACCAACCAGATTCCTTCCACCCACTGATCAACCAAGTTGTACCCTCTACCTGTCTCCAACTATCTCCACTTCACCACCCTGCCCCCAGCACAACCTTGTTCTGCATCTTCCCCTACACCCATCACCAGTCTGGAACAAGGGTTACACCTGAAACGTCAACTTCTCCACCTCCTGATGCTGCCTGGCTTGCTGCATTCTTCCAGCCTCCTGCCAGTCTATTTTGCCAATTGAGACACAGACCTGGACCAACATTTCCTGAGTCTGCCCCTTCCCTGGATTTGTTCCCTCTCCTTTTGGTTGCTGCAAGTCAACAATTAAACCCCAGAATGAAAAATAAATAGAAATAGGAGTGAGAAAAGAGTGTTGTACTCACAGATGTTAGACAGAGGAAGGAAGTTGCAGTCTGGGCTGAAGCTCAATCTTCATTCTGAGAGAGTGGAACAGCAGCAGCTTCAGAAGGTCATGGTCCAGCTTCTGCTTTCAGACAGTAGGGGAGCTGTGATTGGCAAGAGGACAAGTCACCTTCGGGTCCTCCAGTGCTCAATATCGGTCCATCAAAAGAAGATCTTGTACTTTTTCTGCCGACAGCAAGGAACATGCCCAATGTTTTGGTGACACCACTGAACACGCGCCCTGCAATATGCTCTGTGGCGATTCTAGTGTGACTGACAGATTTTAAGTGTCCAAATACCAAGAGGAGAAAAAAGGGTAGAGCCACAACTTTTTTTTCCCCACACGGCTTGACATTTTATTGTTTTGGCATTTTGTATGGCTGCTCAATCTCTGTGCTTTCCCCGCTGTAGGGGTGAAGTTCAGAACTAGAGGGCATAGGTTTAGGTTGAGAGCGGAAAGATGTAAAAGGTACCTAAGGGGCAACATTTCCATGCACAGTGTGGTGCG
Organism: Hemiscyllium ocellatum; assembly: GCF_020745735.1. Lineage (NCBI taxonomy): Eukaryota > Metazoa > Chordata > Chondrichthyes > Orectolobiformes > Hemiscylliidae > Hemiscyllium > Hemiscyllium ocellatum. The sequence continues at coordinate 109,088 of NW_026867497.1, forward strand.
TGTATGGAAGGAGCTGCCAGAGGAAGTGGTGGAGGCTGATACAATTACAACATTTTAAAGGTATCTGGATGGGTATATGAATAGGAAGGGTTTAGAGGGATATGAGCCAAGTGCTGGCAAATGGGACTAGATTAATTTGGGCTATCTCGGAGAAAGCGAGGACTGCAGATGCTGGAGATCAGAGTTGAGAGTGTTGGAACAGTACAGCAGGTCAGGCAGCATCCAAGGAGCATGAGAATTGACATTTTGGACATAAGCCCTTCAACAGGAATCTTTTCTGAGGATGTAGAATCTGGGTTGCAGTTCTGGGAAAAGTGAGGCTCTGAGCTTGGGCAGGACAGACTGCAGGTAAAGTAGATGGCTGACACTGTGGAGTGGAGGATTCAGGAAGAGAATCGTTGAAGGTTTTGTAGCGTGTACTTGGTATCCTGTTCAGGTCCAAACTGGGTTGGTCTGAATGTGACCCGGAGTCCATGTGGGATCAGATGGATCTGTAGCCAAGCAATGAGAAAGGAGATATGGCTGTGGTAGTCAAATTGCTTGAGGACATGGCTGAATAAATTCTGGGCAGAGGAGAGGACTTGGGGGGTACAGCGAGAGAGGGACTCAGATCTTTGTAGACAGAGGAGAAGAAGAACTTCTTCCAGGTAGGCTTCCATGGAAGAGGCTTCACAGTAATGTTGAAACCAACTAGGAGAAAGTGAGGACTGCAGATGCTGGAAATCAGAGGCAAGAGTGAAGTACTGTAAAAGCACAGCAGGCCAGGCAACACCCGAGGAGCAGGAGAATCGACGTTTCGGGCATAAGCACTTCATTTGCAATCTTTTGATTCCTTTCGGGCATACGCTCGCCTGATGAAGGGCTTATGCCCGAAACATCGATTCTCCTGCTCCTCGGATGCTGCCTGAGCTGCTGTGTTTTTCCAACATTACACTGTCACTATTTTGGATATCTGGTTGGCATGGACAGGTTGGCCCAAAGGGTCTGTACAACTCTATGAGAAGCATACTTTGACAAATTACAAACTAATGTCCTTGTTAACAAGGCTTAGTACACGACATGCTTTACTAACCATTCTCAACCGGATCCTACCCCTTCAGTGACTGAGGAACATATACATGCTGGTGCATAATCTACCTCACCAGTACTTCCACTAGCCTAATCTCCTTCACTAGTATTTCCACAACACCCTAGGGAATTGCACAAGTAATAGCAAGAGTAAACACCACAAGGATTTTTAAAAAGTGAGGATAAACAGCAAAGGATTAAAAAACATTGAGGGCAAAAAGCTCAAGGATTAATAAAACAGTGAGGGGTAAACAGCACAAGCGCCAGTAAAAGCAGATGGAAAGTGAGTGTAAAATGTGACTATGACAGGACAGGCCCCACATTCCTTCCCCTCCGTCCCCCCCACAACCTGCCTCACCTTTCACCTCCCGGGCCCAGTACCTTCCAGGTGGCCCCATAGTTGACACAGGGGCCGCCCCACGACCAGTAGAACTCCACCGCCCAGGCGGCCGACCAGTTCCCAAACAGGCCCTTAACCCCATCCGCCTCCAGAATGGTCACCGGCTCCTGCCTGCTGTACAGCCGGCCGGTGTGGCCGTGACACAGCAGCTGCACCAGGAAGGCGGCGGTGACCAGTGACGGGGGTCTGCCCCGGGCCGCACGGCGCCATTTTCCTAACGGCCGCCGCTTCCCCGCTCGAGCGACTTCTCCTCCCAACCGCCTTCACCCCCGCGTGACGTCTGCACGGGGGGATGGGCGGGGCCGGTGGAGCCTCACCGTCACCAAGCAACAGCCACCTCGCGCTACAACTGCTCATTCACAAAAACAAACTCTCCTGTCTCGCTCTGCAGCTGCAGGGGGGACACTGCCACGTTTCGAGGAGCCCTGTCTACATTGGGAAAGCTCACGGCTCCATTTAAACAGATATTCCGACATCTAACGGAACGGCCTCATATCTAAAGGGGGCAATCTGCATTTTAAAGGGACATGGACATTATCACGGGCTATTGTTGCAAATAAAGAGATTTAATGGACAAGAGCTCGTGGGTCCACAGTTAAAATGCTTTAAACAGCCGTTTTTTTATTTCACTGCCTTGCCAGGATACAGAATTTCTCCCATCTGAAATTGTTTGCCCAGAAAATAATCCAGCAGGAATATGATATTGGAGCTATCAATAAAAATGTCTAATTTGGGTCACCCAAAGTTATTAATGTAAGAATATTATTTCTTCAAGGTTCGATTTGCCCAAAATTCCTTGAATTTAAGGTGTTTCATTGTTGTTTCAATTGTGATCCATTAAAATGCAATATCCAGTCTCACCTGAGTGCAGAACCAACTCAACTGACTGAACAACCGAAATAACTATTCTGCCTGAACTTTAGATGTGACATCCTCTCCCTCTCTCTCTGTTGACCAATGGGATTAACGAGGGCTGGAAGTACCACTCAGAATACGATTGCTGATCTACAGTTTGCTTCTGCTGCTGAACATAAGGATTTAAAAGCTGCTCGCCTGATCCCGCACAATGCACAAAAACAGACTGTTCACCCGTGTCTGCGCAGAGGATAATATTCACTTGGAATGGATCACAAAATAACAACTGTTACCAGTCCCACAACTCATGAGTTTCCCATGGACAAAGTTAAAAATCACACAACACCAAATTGGAATCCAACAGATTGCGGAGCGCCGCTCCTTCATCAGGTGGTTGTGGAGAATTAGATCGTGATCCCGGAATTTGTAGCAAAAGAGTCCAGTGTCATGAAAATGTGATACATTAAACAATTTTAAATTAAATCTTCCATCTTTTAGAATGGGTTTCTGCTCTTTGATATGTTAATCCCTGAACTTGTTTTTAATTACCTTCTCAAGAATGTCATTTAAATGCAGAGTTTTTCTAATAACAGGTGTGAATTCTGTCTGGGTCCCAATGTTGAGTCAGACTGACATTTTTCTTAGAAAAGCTCTGCATTTAAATTACACTCTTGAGAAGGTAATTTATAGATTAGGGTGCAATTTAGGGTGGAATGGCTGTGCTAAATTACCTATAGTGCCCAGGGATGTGCAAATTAGGGTGGATTATCCATGGGAAATATGGTGTAAGGGGGTGGGTATGAGTGGGATGTTCTTCAGAGGGCCAGTGTGGAATCGATGGGCTGAATGGCCTATTTACACATTTTTGGGATTCTATGACTCCCCAACCCCCCCACCAAAGGAGCATTTGTATCTATCCTGTCAAGCCCCTTTCAGAATTCTACTGGTTTCAGTAAGGTCACTTCTGGTTCATAGAGGTATACAACACAGAAACAACTCACCCATGCCGAGCAGGATTCCAAAAATAAACTTATTCCACTTGCCTGCATTTGGCCCATATCCCTTTCCATTCATGTACCCAACCAAATGTCTTTAAACATTGTACCTGTACCTGCATCTACCAGTTCCTCAGCAAGTTCATTCCACGTGCAAACCACCCTCTGTCAAACCATTGCCCGTCAGGTTCCTTTTAAATCTCTCTCCTCTCACCTTAAAGAAATATATCCCCTAGCTTTGAGCTCATTTTAAAACCCCCTAGTTTTATGCTAAGAAGAACCCTTTGCTATTCACCTTACCGCCACTCCTCATGATTTTATAAATCTCAATGAGGTCACCCCTCAGCCTCCTTCACTCCAGTGAAAAAAGTCCCAGCCTCTCTAAAAAAGTACATGATCCCTCACCACCCTCCCCCTCCCCATGTCTCTCTGTTTTACAACATAACTCAGAGCCCGACCATTAACTGTACATGTCCTGCCCTTCCTGGTTTTCACAAAATGCAAGCCCTTGCTTTTATCCATACCTCCATACACACACACTCTTTTTCAGACACACAGACATACTCCCCCCAACACATTCACAGGCTTATACTCCATCACACTCACAATTTACCTGCACGCACACAATCTTACATGCACACACTCACATTCCCTCATGAATGCACACACATATCTCTTTGGGGTGAATTTGTATTGGCAGGATTATTCTTGCAGATACATGAAATTTTGCTCAAAGAGCACGTAAACTGCAGGCAGTCAATCCATGTAATATTTTATACATTCCTACTTTGGAAATAGAACCAGTCTGATTCAAGATTGGGATACTGATAGACTCGAACCTCACACCTTTAAAGCATTTCTGAACTGAGATGTCGAGAATGTGTTTTAAAAGATTTATATTAATGAACCAAAACCTGCAAACCATTCTAAAAGATGAAAGAGGTAACAGCAATCTAGGCTTGTTTAATATCTCCTATCAGTTGCATGACACTGTGATCTTTTGCTATGAAATCTGTGTCTCATTACCCTGCTCCACAGCTACCCGATGAAGGAGCTGCACTCCAAAAGTGAGTGCTTCCAAATAAACCTGTTGGACTATAACCTGGTGATGTGAGATCTTTAACTCTATCCACCCCACTCCAATACCGGCTCCTCCATATCGTAACTCGTGAACACAGCCCACACCTCCCGGTGCTGCCATTACACTTTACAATGCCAATGAAATGACTCACTCTGCACTCCTGAAAAATTCCCAATTTCTCAAGATACTAGCTACTCATTCACTGCTCCATTTGATACGCGACATTGGAAACTTAGTGCAGCAGGCTGAAAGAAATGAGCAGCTTTAAAACTAAAAACTCTTGGAGCTCAAAGCTTTCAATGAGAATCTGAGCCCGGTAGTAAGTTCAGGTAATCTTTATTGTGACCCAGCTTTATTACACCTTCAGAACCCCGCCCCCAGCAAAAAAGCATAGAAAAAGGAACTGCTTTTTAAACAGTTCAAAGCACACACACTCTCCACCCATCCCACCTCACCTTCTTTACTGTTTGTCACCACCAAGTTGTCCTTTTGTAACTGGATCCTTGGTACAGCGTAACTTGAAGCAAGTATTGCCTCACTCAGCAAAAAACATTTGTCATTTCAGGGTGTAATGCAGCTTCTTGATGAACAACCTGGTTAACATCCCCAGGAAGGTGGGAGCAAAATGGAACATCAAGACATTAACACCAACACACTTCAGTCAAACATTTCTGCTCCCAGTAAGGGCAAAACATCCTGAAACTCCAGTCTTCACCATCAGATTTCTGCTTTCACAGAAGACGATTAAAGTCATACAGCATGGAAACAGACCCTTCGGTCCAACTTGTCTGTGCCAAACAGGTATCCTAAATTAATCTATTCCAATTTGCCTGCATGTGGTCCATATCCCTCTAAATCCTTTCTATTCATGTACCCAAACAGAAGAATTTTAAAATTCCCCTCTCACCTCAAACATATGCCCCTCTAGTTTTGGACTCCCTTACACTGGGGTAAAGACTTAGGGTATTCACCCTATCCATGCCCCTTATGAATGTCGACATGGTCACCCCTCAGCCTCCGATATTCCAGGGAAAATATCCCCGGTGTATTCAGCCTCTCCCTGCAGTTTAAACCCTCCAACTCTGGCAACAACCTTGTCAATCTTTTCTGACCCCTTTCAAAGTTACATAATATCTTTCCAATAACAGGGAGACCAGAAACAAATGCAGTCTTCCAAACATGGCCTGTACAGCTGCAACATGACCTCCCAACTCCTATACTCAATGCTCTGACCAATAAAGGAAAGCATACCAAATGCCTTCTTCACTATCCTGTCTACCAGTGACTCCAGCTTCAACCAACTATGAACTTGCACTCCAAGGTCTCTTTGTTCTGCAACACCCCTCTGAAGTGTGTCAGTCTTTCCTGCATTGCTTGACCAAAATGCAAACCACGCATTTTCATCTGCCACTCCTTGGCCCTTCAGCCTATCCAATCAATTCTATTTCTCCTCTCTTGTTCCCTAGAATTTGAAAATCTCCATCCCACATACTCTCCCTCCATTCTCAGTTTGCTCAACCTAATCCTTCCTGTACCACAACCTGGAGGGTCTGGTTCATTCTGGTTAACAGGCCCACACTTGGGGGGGAGAGGGATGTTCTAATTGAAACATAAACAATACTGAATCCTGAGCAGCCTGAACAGAGTGGACGTTGGGAAGATGTTTCCATTGGTTGGAGAGACTAGAACCAGTGGGCACATCCTTAGAGTAAAGGGAAGACCTTTCAGAATGGAGGTGAGTGATGAATCTATGGAATTCACTGCCACAGAAGGCTGTGGAGGCCTGGTCATTGAGGATATTTAAGACTGAGATGGAGACTTTGAGTATCAAGGGGATAGAGGGTTACGGGGACAAAGTGAGAGAATGGGGTTGAGAAACCTATTACCCATTATTAAATGGTAGAACAGGCCCGAAGGGCTGAATGGCCTAATTTCTGCTCCTATGTCCTATGGTCTCTTGCTGTCCTGGACACAGACTGTGAGAATTGGAAGCAGAGTAATCTATTTGGTCTTTCAAGCCTGCACCAGCATTCAACAGATCATAACTGGATATGAATCTGCCAACATCTACATGGATAGGCTGGGACATTTTCACTGCAAGGCTGAGAGTTGACCTTACAGAAGTTTATAACATCACAAGAGACATAGCCGAGTTGACCGCCGGGTATCCTTTCCCTAGGGTGGGGGTTTCAAGATAAGGCAGCCAATTTGAAGGTGATAGGAGAAAGATTTTAAAAAGGCATGAAGGGTACCTTTTGTTTTATACACAGAGAGTAGTTTGTGTGTGGATGAATATCCAGAGGAAGTGGTGGGTGCAGGTACAGTAACAATGTTTAAAAGGCATTTGGATAAGTACATGAATAGGAAAGGTTCGGAGGGGCATGGGCCAAACACAGGCAGCTGTGATTAGTTTAGTTTGTGAATATATTCAGCATGGACTAGTTGGTCTGAAGGGTCTGTTTCTGTGCTGTATGACTCTGTAACTATCCTATACTGGTCTTAAAATCATTTTCTTGCCTTTCCCCATAAACGTTCACTTATTTGACGTTCAAAAATCAGCTGGATGCAGCCTTGGATATATTCAATGACCCCCTAACTGCAGGAAGATATCCCCACTTCTGAACTCAATTCCTCTTGCTAATATAACACTTGCCTTGCTGATTGCTTGCTGCTCCTGTCTGACAACAGACAGTGACTGGTGTAGAAGGACACTGAGCTCCCTTTCTGCATCCACACATCATTCCTGATGAAGGGCTCGTGCCCGAAACGTCGACTCTTCTGTTCGTTGGATGCTGCCTGACCTGCTGTGCTTTTCCAATGCCACACTTTGATTCAGATCTCCCGCATCTGCAGTTCTCCCTTTCACAGCTTCCCAATACATCATGGTTTAAACAATACACCTCCTTTCTGCCTTTTTTCACAGCAAAGGCTATAACTTCACATTATAGCACTGTATTTACCATGTGTTGGAAATTGTGGTATTCTCTACATTGGGGAGACAGAGCATAAACATGGGAACGATTCGCTGAGCATTGTAGCCGGGTTCGCAGAGGCTGACCATACCTCCCCAGGAGAGAAAGTGAGGACTGCAGATGCTGGAGATCAGAGCTGAATTTGTGTTGCTGGAAAAGCGCAGCAAGTCAAGCAGCATCCAAGGAGCAGGAGAGTCGACGTTTCGGGCCTGAGCCCTTCTTCAGGAATGGCCCCCTAAATGCAGGAAGATATCCCCACTTCTCAACTCAATTCCTCTTGCTAATATACCACTTGCCTTGCTGATTGCTTGCTGCACCTGTCTGACAACTGGCATTGACTGGTGTTGAAGGACACTGAGACCCCTTTGTACATCCACACATCATTCCTGAAGAAGGGCTCAGGCCCGAAACGTCGACTCTCCTGCTCCTTGGATGCTGCCTGACCTGCTGTGCTTTTCCAGCAACACACTTTCAGCTCATACCTCCCCAGTCACCATCCATTTTAATTCCACTTCCTACTCCCTTTCTGACATGACCATCGTTGGCCTCTTGCATTGTCAAAACAAACTAAACTGCTACTTGGAGGAACAACACCCCATCTTCCACCTGGGCAGCCTGCAGCCCAGTGGAATCAACATAGAGCTCCCCATTTTCATTTCCCAATCCCCAATTGCCTTCTCAGCCTTGACCCTTCCTTTCCACTCCTCTCTGCCATCAACCAGATTCCTTCCTCCCATTGACCCATCAGGTCGTACCCTCCACCTGTCTTCACCTATCCCCACTTCACCATCGTGTCCCCAGCACACCCTTTCTCTGTATCTCTCCCAACACCCACCCCCAGTTATGAATAAAGGTTACACCCAAGATGTTGACTTCTCCACCTCCTGATGGTGCCTGGCTTGCTGTGTTCTTGCAACCTCCTGCCTGTCTACTTTTCCTATTAAGACACAGACCTGGACTAACATTTCCAGAGTCTTTGCCCTCCCGGATTCACTCCCTTTCCTTTCAGTTGCTGCAAGTCAACAGTTGAACTCCAGAATGAAAAAGAAATGGAAAAGGGGGTGAGAAAAGAAAATACCGCACTCACAGATATTGGACAGAGGAAAGAATTTGCAATCTGGGTGAAGCTCAATCTTCATTGTGGCTCAACATTTTATTGCTTTTGCATTTTGTCTCGCTGCTCAACTTTTGTCCATCTTTTCCCAATGTTGAGAGAGTGTGTGCCCCAGTGAGCTGACTGTGGGAAGGAGCTGTAACCAGTTACACAGATTGAAGAAACGTTACATTATTCATAGCAGAGAGTAACCGTGCACGTTTCCTGAGTGTGATCACAGTTTCACTTGCTCATCAGAAATAAAGAGCTAAAAGGACACCACAACTGCGGAGAAGTCGTGGAAATGTGGGGACTGGGGAAAGGGATACCATTCTCTGTTGGCACCGGAGATTCATCAGCTCAGTCACATTGGGAAGAGGCAGTTCTTCAAAACATTATTACAACATTATTTCCCGTTGACAAAAATACATTCACACTGCCTGATTACCTTGAACTTATACAAGTGCCCTGTCATAACATCTTTAATTATAGCTTTCGACATTTTCCCTATGACATATGTTAAGGTAAATGGTCTGCAGTTTCCCATTCTCTGTCTCCCTTTTTGAAGAAAAGAGTTTACACAATTTAAAGAACCCTTCCCTGAAACTAATGGCGTTGTGGAAAATTAAAACCAATGTGTTAACCATTTCACTGGTTAGTGTTTCTTTAAGAGTCTTGGATGAAATCCTTCAGGTACCCGGAAGTTGTCAAATTGTTGTTCCAACAGTTTACTCAGCACTACTTCCCTGGTAATTGTAATTTTCTTCAGTTCCTTCCTCCCTTTGAATTCCTGATTTATGGCTAGTTCCAGGGTGTTACTTGTATCCTCTCTAGTGTAAACAGATTCAAGCTCTTTTTTAATTCATCTGCCATCTCTTTATCCTCCGTTATTGAATCCCCAGACTCATTTTCTATAGAGCCAACACTTATTTTGTTAACTTTTTAAAAGAAAGCTGAAGAAACTTTCCTCCCTGTTTTTGTATTTTGGCTAACTTTCTAACCCTAATTGCTGTGCTACTGCCAGCATTATTTCAGCTGTTTTTCCCCAGCTCTCAACTCGAGCATCAATCTGTCTACTTCTTCTATTGAACTGACCTTGATTAAGTGTTGTAAAACACACAAGGACAAGTCTTTCCTCTCCAGAATGTCTTGGTACTTAAAATGATAAAATTCACTTTGAAATATTGTTCATTCAAACTTTACTAAGCACATCCTACAGATTCAAAATTCAACAATGAGATGCAGTTTTGTTACAATCATTCAGTTTGAAGAAAAGAACTATGAACTTTGAAGAGAAGTTTGAAAACCCAGTCATTAACTGGAAGAACAGCTTTTTTTTTTGTTTAAAAATGTGAAGACCTAATCAACAGGAATAACATCGCAGAATAGTGTGTATGGCATTAAATTGTAAATCTAGTTTTCTTTCCTTCCCTGCCATAGTTCCCACAAATCTTTATATGAATCTTGATAGTTTATTCACTTTTTGAAAATAGTCCAAGACATGCAATATCTTGCTAGGATTCATTTGAATTCTTCTCAGGATTCCAAGAATATCTGGTAATTTTATGAGGATGCCTCCATTAGCTTTTGGCTAAGTGAACTTCTAGATTTCGTTTGAGACTTCAAGGTTTAGACTGATCAGTTTGAATGTTGGTTGGAAAAACCTCTGGTTCCTCATGGCTGTCTGTACTTTTATTCTCACAGCACCTAGTGCTTGAGTGACTAAGCTGCTGCAGAACACAAACTGCTTTCTGTCAGCAATGCAAACTCCACGGTGGGTTGTTTGAGTGTTCTCACCATCTGGAAAAATGATGGGGCAATCTCAGTCAGGATAGCACAACAACACTCCTTCCTCAGGAGGCTTATGAAATTCGGCATGGCAATAAGACCCTCACCAACATTTACAGATGCACTATAGAAAGTGTTCTATCTAGATGTATAACGACCTAGTCCAGCTACTGCTTTGCTCAGAATGGTAAGATACTACAGAAGGTTTTATGCACATCGCAGACCATCATGGAAGTCAACCTACCATCCACGGTCACCACCTACACTTCTCTTTGCCGCAGAAATGCTGCCAAAATCATCAAATTCTCCTCCAACCCCCTAATGCTCTCTCACAACATCTTTGGTCAGGCAGAGGATACAGAATCTGGAAACACATGCACCAACAGGTTCAGAAAGAGCTTCTTCCCTGCCATTGTTAGACTGATGAATGTACTCTCTTTGTACGTATGGAATGATCTGCAGATAAAGTGGTGGAAGCTGCTACAATTACAATATTTAAAAGGCATCTGGATGGGTGAATGAATTAGGAAGGGTTTACAGGGATATGGGCAAATGTTGGTAAATGGGACTAGATTTATCCAGGTTAACTGGTCAGCATGAACGAGTTAGACTGAGGGGTCTGTTCCCATGCTGGACATCGCTATGTCTCTTTGTCCAGTGCCCACTTACCGTCCCCTTCGATAACAGCATAATTGGAAGTGTATGACATAACAACAACACATAATTACAACAATTAATTACAATCGAATGTGAGAAAGCCACGAAAAGCACGTTGAATGTTTAGCAGTTTAATAACACTGGATAAATCTCTGACCCTTTTCACGTTCTAGTTCTGATAAATGCCATGAGGATCAGAAAGCCTTATGAGAACGCGAATCTGAAACCCCTTCGCTTGCATTCTACACTCTCCGCCGCCAATTGGTACAAGTGTACAGTGCTTTCCCTCTTCTCTCTCCCTCCCAGGATGAGGAATAGAAAGGGGGAGATATTGCTTTGCTCCCAGATGTTGGTCAGAGTTGGGAGGGTCTCAGTCTGAAACTGATCGGGCTACTTCCGCATTGTGACGTCCACATACGACGGAGGGATCCGGCCGATGACAATCCCGTATTCCAAGATGGGTCTCTCCTATTGGCCACATATCATGACATCACACAGGTCAATTGTGAGCCAATTGGAATGCCTGGATGGCTGGAAGGCGATTGTTCCGGGGCCAATCAGAGCCGCCGTATTGACTGACTGCGGAAGTTTGACCAGGAGCCTCTGAAGCTGATGCTGCTCCTCCCCCCCCCCCCCCCCCCCCCCCCCCGGAATGAAGGTTGAGCTTCACCTCGGACTGCAACTTCCTTTCTCTGTCCACCATCTGTGAGTACGGCACTTTCTTTTTTTACCCCCCTTTCCATTCTGGGGTTAAACTGCTCAGTTTCTGACTCTTTATTCCATCCAGTCCATGCTGAACATGATTCTAAACCTACCTAGTCTCCACCTGCCTGGAAGTGGTCTCCCATTTCAGGGAGAAATTCGGAATGTATTCCTTTCTTGTTAGTCTATGGAATGCTCCCCCACAGATAGTAATGGAGACTGGCTGATGGAATATATTCAAGGCTTAATTGAAGAGCATTTTAAATGACAGGGATATGAAAGGTTATGGAGAACAGCAGGAAATGGAGTGAAGGCCAAAGCAGCACAGATATGATTTTATGGAACAGCAGAGCAAACCTCAGGAGGTGAATAGCTTACCTCTGGTTCAATCTGTGACAACCTGTGTCCAGGGCAGGAAGAGGCGAGCATAGATCCATCAGTCAACATTTTTCAGCATTTATGGAGAATTTGGAACATGGGGCAATACCTAGTGAGAATGGAGGGAGACTGTGGCATTGAGATTCACATTCTGGGGGGAGGGAGAGAAGAAAGAATGTTCCACAGGAACCAAAATTGTCTGTTTGGAGTTTCTATCCTGTGTAGACAGTGATGTCTTCTGTAATCTCCATTTTGCAGGATATGAGAATGGATGGAATTGCAGCCAGAAATCTCAAAACAAGATCTGATCGAGCCAATCGATTCACTGGCACAGGAATGTTATCAGCCTTTTGAATCTCACTGGATATTTTATTTGTCTTCTGTCCTGTCTGATTTGAAAGGTTTCAAACTTCAGTGAGACCGAAGTACACAGACCTCAGTGAGCGTGTACCAGTGAACTGACTGTAGGAAGAGCTTTAAGCGGGTACAAAGTCTGAAATAGCAACACCCCATTCGCAGCAGCAAGGCATAGAACACCTTCCATTTGTGAGTGGTCCTTCAACTGATTGTAGACACTAGAGGGCGGTGGGGATTCCCACGTGATGGAGAAACAGTGGAAATGTGGGGACTGCGGGAAGGAATTCAAATTCCAGAGTTTGCAAAAGCCATCACCACTGTCACACTGGAGAGAAGCCATTCACCTGCTCTGTGTGTGGGAAGGGGTTCACCCATTCATCCGCCCTGGTGACCCCCCCCCCCCCAGCGGGTCTATACGGGGGAACAAGGCCTTTCACATGCAAGGTGTATAGGAAGGCGTTCGTTCAGTTATCCACCCTGCGTAGTCACCAGCGGGTCCACTCTAGGGAGAAGCCTTTCACCTGCTCTGTGTGTGGGAAGGCGTTCAACCAGTCATCCAACTTCCAGAGTCACCAGCGGGTCCACACCGGGGAGAAGCCGTACACCTGCTCTGTCTGCGGGAAGGCGTTCGTTCACTTATCCACCCAGGTGACCCACTGGCGGATTCACACTGGGGAGAGGCCGTTCCCCTGCTCCATGTGTGGGAAGGCATTCACCCAGTCCTCTGCCTTGCTTACCCACCAACGGGTCCACACCGGGGAGAGGCTGTTCACCTCTGTGTGCGGTAAGCACTTCAGCGATTCATCCACCCTGCAGCGACACCGGTTGATCCACACCGAGGAGAGACTATTCACCTGCTCCATGTGCAGGGAGGGCTTCATTGATTCGTCTTCTCTGCGGAGACACCACGGGTCCACACCGGGGAGAGGCCGTTCACATGCTCCATTTGCAGGAAGGCATTCATTCACACCTGCAGAGTCACCAGCAGGTCCACACCGGGGAGGGACCATTCACCTGGTCAGTGTGTGGGAAGAGATTCAGTCAGTCATGCCATCTGCTCAGACACCAATCCAGTCACAGAGTAGTGAACATTTGGATGCTTTGTGGGTGTTACTTGTCTTAATATTCACGAGGGCATACATTGCCTGGTGAGTTGAGCAACTGTTAAGACACCCTTACTGATTTGGAACATGTACTGAAGTCAGGAGGTGTATATCTGTCATGTTTGACGCTGAAGAAACCTGCCCTGTGTAAAGATTGGCTCCGGTTTCTCCGACTCCACAAGGCTGGCAGGATGATGACATGGTGCGAGATATTGTGTTGTAGGTCTCTTTACTAACACTCTCAAACTCTTTCTTTCTATTTAGTTATTCATAAGTCTTTTCTAACCTGCTCACAGGAGCCCTGTATCTAATAATATTGCATTCCCATTTCATTCACTCATAACTCTTTCCTGTAACATAGCTTCATTCATTCATTCATTCATTCATAAAATCACAGTTTTGTAGTGTATTTTACTATTACAAAATAGAATAAGCTAAAACACCTCTTTCAACTCATTCCTGCTTTTTCACACCTTCATCCCTTACCAGTTCTTGCTACAAGCAGTGTTTAGGCCTATTTCTGCATCAAAAGCTACCTCTCAATAACTGTCAACATGTTTTCAGAACAATACCTCCCTGCCAGCTTATCTCCATGAAAGAATACAATATTAATCAGCCCTTGCCAACCGTCTATCGGGACCTGAATACATAAATACATCAAACAGTTTCCCTGACTCGCAGCCACTGTCCCCTTTAAGAAGCTGACTATCGAGACTGCGCTTCCATGAAATTGCAGGAATGAATGAAACTCTCACTGGCAAATACTAAACAAGTCTCCCAACCCAGCTGCGGTAAACAGTTTAATTCCGTTTATTCTTTTATTCAGTGCAGGTACAATGGCTAACTTATTTAGAGCACAGAGGCCTAATAATTTTACTAACATTTGCTGACTTAACAGGCAAAAGGACTGTCACCTCTTAGTTCTACAAGCAGACCACACAGACAATCTCAATCCTATCGGGAGTAGCAGCCAGCGTTTGTGTACAATAGATAAAACAATGGGACACCATAGTGACAGAGTGTTAATCTCTATAAGAACTGTGTGTAAAGAGGCTGCTGTAAGGACGGTATTTCGGGTTTCCATCACCACCTCAAATTTGTACAACTTGCAGTTGCTGAATAAAGAGGCTGTTTTCACCAGTTGCTGATTTTGGTCGCTATTTGAACATGATTCCACAACAGGAACAGAGAATGCTTGCCCAGTGCTGAAGGATGGATAAAAAAGAAAACTAAAGTTTCTGACGGCGTCTGACAATCCGAGTGGCGTTTGTGAGAAATGCCCAGAGCTATGTGGAAATTGTCAGGGTTTGGGTGACTCAACGATATTCCCAGGCTCTGAGCCACACAACGAGTGGCAGGGTGGAGGGGGGAATGTGGACACGGGTTATGACCCCACTATAGAACTGGACAGCACAGAAACTGATCTTTCCATCTAATGTAGCCGTGATGACCAGATATCTGAAATTAATCTCATCCCATTTGCCAGCAATTGACCCATATCTCTCTGAACTCACCTATCCATCCAGACGCCTTTGAAGTGTTGTAATTGTACCAGTCCCACCACTCCCTCTGGTAACTTATTCCATACATGCACCACTCTGAGTGAAAATGTTGCCCCTTAGATTCCCCGCCCCACCTTAAACCTATGCCCTCTAGTTTTGGACACCAATGAGTCTGATTCCTTGCTGTACAGCTCTATGACTCTCGTGTAAGTGATAATATATTGGTGGTATACACTTGATGGGCCAAAGGGCCTTTTCTGTACTATATGATTCTGTGATCAGAAAACTCCTGTAGTGTTCCACAAAATCATGCCTCTGTTCCTTTCTGAAACAGACACCATTTATAATAGATTAATGCAATAATAACCTTAACGTGGAATTTAAGAAGACGTAATTCTGTTAGAGCACGTTCCTTCTGTGCTGAAACCATTCTGTTGTTTGTGGGAGATCAGGCTGAGGAGCTTTAACTATTTAGGTTTAGATGTTACACATATAAGTCTGGAACAACAGTAGATTAGGAATAGTGTTCAGAGAGAATAGTACTCCAAGCCTCTCTAATCCTGTTGCATTAATGAGAGAGAGAGGATGTCGCATCTACAGATCCGACAGAAGAGTTGTGCAGCTTGTTCGGTCAGTTGAGTTGGTTCTGCTCTCAGACAAGACTGGATGTTGCTTTTGAGGGATCCCTATTAAACACTACATCAGAACACTCCAAATCCAAGGAATGTGTCATGAACAGATCAAACATGACATTTGGAGAAATAGGTCCTGACATTTCTATCCTTGTGTGGGCTGGGGGGGGGGGGGAAGAAGTCTTCACATCAGGAAACGTGCATGGAATGAGAAACAGTTCATATCCAAAGTCTGATTTCACTCTTGTTCAGAACTGAATGGTGCTGGAAAATGCTCGTTTTTATGTCCTTGTCAGAGGGGAGAGTAAGAGCGAGAGTAACACGGTGAGAGTACCTAGAGCCAAAGGCATAGATTGGTAATGATGGTGAAGAAGCAATTGAGGTATCATATAGGTGTTAATGGAAGGGAGAAAGCGTCCACACTGCTCAGAACAAAGTCAACAAGACACACCTGTGTGGGCAAATGGAACAAAATTGGAGAAGACTAAGCAGGGCAGATTGATACAGTGAATGTATCAGCTGCTGAACAACTAGTCCCAGGAATGCAGCACATAATTCCTTGAAAGTGGAATTGGAGGAAGACAGGATTGTGAAGAAAATGCTTGCTTTCGTTAATCACAGCATTGAGGAGAGGCGTTGGGACGTCCTGTTGTGGCTGTACAGGACATTGGGGTGACTACTTTTGGGACACGGCATGGAAGTCTGGTCGCCATTCATTTGGAAGGACTCTCTTAAACTTGAGAGGCTGCAGAAAAGATTTACAGGGATGTTGCCAGGACTGGAGGTTTTGAGTTAGAGGGAGATGCTGGGGCATTTTTACCCTGAGCATCGGAGTCGAAGGGGTGACCTTTATAGAGGTTTATAAAATCACGAGGGGCAAGGATATGGAAAATTGCCAAGGTCCTTTTTCCCAGGGAGGGGGAGTCCAGAACTAGAGGGTATAAGTTGAAGGTGAGAGGGGGAAAAATTTACAAAGGTGCAACTTTTTCCTGCACAGGGTGGTGTGCGTGTGAAACAATCTGCCAGAGAAAGTAGTGCAGGTGGGTACAATTACAACATTTAAAAGGTGACTGGAGGAACATTTTGGGTTTAAAGGGATATGGGCCAAATCCTGGAACTTGGGACTGGGTCAGATTGGGATATCTGGTCAGCATGGATGAGTTGAACCGATGGGTCTGTTTCTGTGCAGTGTGACTCTATAAGTCTATAACTATTACCAAAACCAGACCTTTTTACTGACGATCTTCCTGCTGGATTTTTTTAGTGCATCCAGTTTCAGGAGATTTGTGGTGGGTAAAAGTGGCACATGTCCCCGATCCTGGGAATCCTGGAAAATATAAAGGGGCTGTTAAAAGTACTCCAACTTTGGGAACACTGGGTCTTGTGGAAGCTGTGCATTTGTCAAATATTTTCAGAGAAATTCTCTCCAACTGGCAGACTACAAACAATTTTCCCACGGAAAGTTACACAGATATTAAGAATGTTACCTTCTATAAAATGTTTTCCTGGAAATGAAGAATTCAACTTGCTAACATGAAACAAATTTTGGAGAGAAAGAAAACTGCCAAGATCAAAAAAAGTGATGAAAGTCAACACTTGGATCTAGAAACACCCAGAAGAGGGGTGTCTCATACCTATTCCTTCAATTAGTTTTGAAATATTGTTTGTGCATCTTAATAATTAAGTCATACCCAGCACATAGCCATCTTTCTGTGGAAATTGGAGGTCAGTCATCTCAGGTCCAGGACGTCTCTGCTGGAGTTCATAGGGTTGTGTCCTTGGCCCAACCATCTTCATCAATGACCTTCCTCCATCATCAGAAGTGGAGATGTTCGCCAATAATTGCACAATGTTCAGCACGATTTACAACTCCTCCCAAATTGAAGGAGTTCAGTTTGAAATGTGACAAGATCTTAACAATATCCAATGGGTTGATGAGTGGCAAGTAACATGTGCCATGCAAATGCCAAGCAATGACTCATCCACAAAAGAGAGTTTGACCACTGCCCCATGATATTCAACAATATTACTGTCACTGAGTACCCCACTGCCAACATCCTTGGGGGTTACTATTTACCAGAAACTCAACTCGACTAGCCACATATGCATAGTGGCTACAAGAGCAGGTCAGAGGTCAGGAATACTGCAGCGAGTAACTCCACTCCTGACTCCCAAAACCTGTCAGCAGTGTAGTGGAATACTCTCCCACCAGCTTGGATGGGTGCAGCTTCAACAACATGCAAAAAGCTTGATACCATCCAGGATTACATCAATGCACATTGCTGACTATAAACTGAGAGTTTAAAACAATTCAGTTTAACAAGATTACTATTGATGTATGCTGGAGATATGGTGAATAATAAATGGAATCTTTGCCAAGCAATCTGCCTCTTGATAATTACTGGTTAGTTGTTTTCTGTGTAAATAGCAATTTCAATTATCCATTGATTTGACTTAAGGGATGAAAACAGCATAGGATTTTATTACTTTAAAAAATAATATCTAATAATTAGATCTGATGTTGAGTTTCTCAATGCTGAATTCTAATGGAAATGGGTCTCACGGAACTGGGAAAAAAACAACTCTGCAATCCACTTAGAATAAATGAAGATTAGAAACTTTATAGATCAAGTGAAGATTTTTTGAACTATTTTAGAAAAGTTGAATTAGCAATTTATGAAAGATGTTCCAGAGCTACTAGTAGCAGCTCAAGGCATTTGGGCATTCAGTTTTAATCTGTAAACCGGACATTCAATTGATGAAATTCAGTTTTGAAACCTGTACAGAGTATCTCGCCCTTAGTGGTCACAATCTATCATTCCATGTTAAAGTTTGAACCCAGCAAAAGCATTTAATTCTATGGGAAATCAAACTAAGAATTTAGTTCAAAAATAAGAAAAAGTGCAACTGGAAAGATTTGGGTTGAGACTGAGGGAATGGTGTTGAGTGGAATGCTAAGGCCATTAGACGCTTGTTGCTTCTGATCTTTAAATAACCTAGGAATCAAAACCAATTGCAACCTTTATCAAATTTCCATAAAACTACAATAGACAGCATTACGTACTCAATAAGTGCTAAAGATATACAAGGGATTTAAATGAGTTATGGGAAAGAAAACGAGTGAAAACTAAAATTTCAACTGAGATTAAAAGTTATTCGCATGAGTCAAACGATTGTATAACTGAGGAATGATAGTACGCTGTTTGTACTGTTTAATGAGACATAGTTTTGAAGTATTGGGAAATATAACCAGAACACTGGGACAAGAGCATTTTTGCCTTGTTTAAATATTGCTGCTTATCTGGGACAGTATGTTCAGTTCAGTTACAATGCCACAAAAATGGATAAATATGTTTTGGGGAAGTTGGAAATAAGAGCAGCAAATGTGAAGGGGAAGGATGTGCTATGGGGAATTTTGGACAAGTATAACTTTATAGCATTAAAAAGGAGTAAGAGATACGCAAGTTTAGATCACTAAGTAAGGTCGATCAGTTGAACTGCAACTTGCATTTGACAAATAGGAAGCAAATATGCTAATACGCAAGTCTAGGAAACTGAGGTATGTGTTAATTGAAGCCAAGTTTTTAAATACTGTTAGGTTGGTTGAACACGTCACTGTTTAGGCCACTTTTGGAATATTGCGTGCAGTTCTGATCTCCTTCCTATCGGAAGGATGTTGTGAAACTTGAAAGGTTGACAAGGATGTTGCCAGGGTTGGAGGACTTGAGCTATAGGGAGAGGTTGAATAGACTCTGGGTGTATTCCTGGGGCATTTGAGGCTGAGGGGTGACCATTATAGAGGTTGATAAAATCATGAGGAGCATGGATAGGGTGAATAGACAAGGTCTTTTCCCTGGGATGGGCAAGTTCAGAATGAGGGCAGAGGTTTAGGATGAGAGGGGAAAGATATAAAAGAGACCTAAAGGGCAACTTTTTCACTCACAGGGTGATGCGTGGTTGGAATGTGTTGGAAGCTAGTACAATTGCAACATTTTAAAAGTCATCTGGTAGGGTATATGAATAGGAAAGATTTGGAGGGATATGGGCTGGGTGCAGGCAGGTGGGATGAGATTAGGTTGGGATATCTGGTTGGCATGAACGAGTTGGACTGAAGGGTCTGTTTTCATGCTGTACATCTCTAAGACTCCATGACAAAGTAGCCTGCTTGATTGGCACCATATCCACATACATCCACTCCGTTTGCCCCACGGTTCAGAAGCAATAGTGTCCAGTATTGACAGGACGCACCACAGAAATTCACAAAGATCCTTGGAAAATGCCTTCCAAATCAACAATCACCTCCATGTAGAAGTGATTTGGAGATGCTGGTGTTGGACTGAGGTGTACAAAGTTAAAAATCTCACAACAGCAGTTTATAGTCCAACATGTTTATTTGCAAGCACGAGCTTTAGGTGTGCTTCTTCATATTCCACAACCACCTGATGAAGGAGTAGCCTCCAAAAGCTAGTGCTTCCAAATAAACATGTTGGACTCTAATCTGGTATTGTGTAATGTTTAACCCCATCTAGAAGGACCAGGACAACAGGTACTTGGGAACACAACCTTTTGCAAATAACTTCCAAGCCAGTCACCATCTTGACTTGGAAACCTATTGCTGTTCCTTCAGCGTTGCTGGGTCCATGTCCTGGAATTTACCTCCCCAAAGGCATTGTGGGTCACTGTACAGTGTGTGGACCACAGCAGTTGAAGAAGGCAGGCCACCACCATCTTTTCAAGGGGAACTAAATGCTGGCTAGCCAGTGATGCCCATGCACCACGAGTAATGTTTAATAAATGATCGAAACAGAGAGTTTGAATCTCCAACTGAAAGAAAACCCTAGAAAAGAGAGATAGATGGAGGGCACTGTTTCGGTCCTTGAGGACAGAGAAAGTGATATATGGCACTGAATTGGAAACAGAGTTTAGAATTAAACACTTGTAGTGTTTTAACTCAGTGCATAAATCGAAACTCGATGAAAGATTGGCTCTTGGCATATACTTCACCAACACATCAATAGGACCTTAAGAAGACATAAGGAACACTGGATTTCACCACGTTAATGGCGGCTTTAGCTCCCACAATCGTATGCGGCCCATATACCACTATCTGCCGTGGGCAGGGCGGATGCGTGCAGTAATGGAGGTGCTGGTGCGCATGTGAGAGAAATAGGGCCCCGCCCCTCATTGGACGGGAATCGACCTTTGGTCAACCCTGGAGGACCGGAAGGAGATTGGTCCTCCTGCCAATCAGAGCCCCGACCACACATGCTGCTCTTTTTCTGAATGAAGAATAAACATTATCCCAGCCTCCTTCTGTCCAACATCTGTGAGCACAACGCCCTTTTTTCTCACCCTCCCCTTCCTTTTCCATTTCTTTTCTCTCCCTGAGGTTTAACTGTTGGTTTGCAGGAGCTGGAGGGAAAGCAAGTCAATCCGGAGGAGCGGACAGACGCTGGAAAATGTTGGTCCACATTTGTGTGACAGGCTGTGTTTCCTCAACTTGACACATTTAATTGTCTCTTCATCTGCCATAAGGACAGATGCAAGTATACTGAATCTGTATGAGAAATAGGGGGCTGGCCAGGGGTCAGATTCCCACTGAGGGCTGTTTGTGAAAGCATTTTGATTTGATTTATTGCCACGTGTACCACATTCAGTTGGTAGAGTTGTGGATAGTGTGGAGGGCTGTTGTAAGTTGCAATGAGACATTGACAAGATGCGTAACTGGGCTGATAAGTGGCAGATGGAGTTCAACCTGGAAAAGTGTGAAGTCATTCACTGTGAAAGGTCAAATTTGAATGCAGAATACAGAGTTAAAGGCAGAATTCTTGGCAGTATGGAGGAACAGAGGGATTTTGGGGCCCATGTCCACAAATCCCTCAAAATTGCCATCCAAGCTGATAGGGTTGTTAAGAAGGTGTATGTTGTGTTTGCTTTCATTAGTGAGGTATTGAGTTTAAGAGATGCAAGGTTATGTTGCAGCTCCATAGAATCCTGGTGAGACACACTTGGAATACTGTGTTCCATTCTGGTTGCCTCATTATAGGAAAGATGTGGAAACTTAGAAAAGGTGCAGAGAGATTTACTTGCATGCTGCCTGGGCTGGAGGGTTGAGGCAGCCAAGGCTTTTCTCCGTGGAGTGAAGAAGAATGAGAGGTGACTTGATAGAGATGTGCAAGATATTGGGGGTGGGGGGTGGGTGGCGATGCAGTGCCATCAGGTAGAGGGCTACTTCAAGGGCAGCAAGGGCTTATCTGCTGCATGTCATGGGCTTTGGGAAGGGAGGGGACTGGGAGTGATAGATGAATGGTACCGCCTACCTGACATAGCAGCTCCCAGTCCAGGATAACAGCAACCAGGGATAGGCTTTGTGGGCACAGATAAAATAGGTGCCATTGTAGGTTTGGAGATGGAGTGTCTGGGTCCCTGTCCAGATGGTGAGGAAGGTGGTATTCTGGGCGATCCTGTTGAGGACCCGTTGGTTTAAAATGCTGCCATCTTCAGTAGATCGGCGTGTGTGGGAGTAAGGAGCAGGGAGTCAATGCACTGGCTCCAGCCAGCCTCCCATCCGGATGGCTGTGTGTGTTTCAAACAGATGGATCCCGCAGGTGGCCCATGTGGGCTGGTGTCAGCAATGGTCAGAGCTGGGGGCTAATGGGAGGGGTTGTAGGCCGGGTAAAACCACTCTTTCAATTTGTCCAGGTGGTAACCCGCAGACCTCCAGCAGGCTGGGCTCTTGTCTCCATATTTGGTCATTGCTGGTGCTATTTTGAGTGTGGTAACCTCCGGGGACCTGTCTGATTCCAGCCACCATTCCGCCTTGTCAGAGATGTTAAAAGGGAATGGGGCTAAGGGAATGCCCCCATGAGAGTGGACAGGGACCCTAGTGCAGACCCAACAGTGAGTCTGGTTGAATCTCTGGGCCATTCTCAGGAAGGTGTTGGCCCACAAGTCACACCGGATTATTAAATATCTCGCCCCTTGTCCCTGTTTACCAGCAAGTCACAGTGTGATGGTCAGGCCGAGGGTGCTGATGCTGAGGCGAGCAGCTGGATCCATCCTCGGTGGTTGGAGTAGTGTCTTCTTCTCTCTCTGGTCCCTGTTCATTGGTTGTGGAGCCTTCTTGCAGCGGGAGCCATGTGTCCATTTGAGCCGTCCTTCCAGTTTCACAGCTGTTCAGGTTGTCAGCAGGGTGAGGTACAGGCCTTTCCAACTCAGGGAGAGGGAGTCCTTTTCGAGTGATCTTATCATGATGTAGTCCCTGAGTTGGAACGGATGAATGGGCACTGATTGGGATGTGGGCAATGCAGCCCTGACCTGGTCGTGCGTAACACTAATGCTCCTGCTAAGGGCCTGGGCATACTGCAGGGCCTCTTGTGTCAGGAGAAGAGCTGTCTCTGTGGAGAGTTTAGGGGGCCTGGTATCGGTGGGCATAGGTCACCCCATAAGCATCTCAAAACGGGTGAGCCCAGTCATGTGGTTTGCCTGTACAGGTATAGTATACAGGGCAAGTGGCAAAGTGTCTGGCCTGGTCAGTCCTGTGTCCTGGGTGATCTTGGTCAGTGTGGTGTTAAGGGTGCTATTCATCCACTCGACCATTCCTGATGACTGAGGTTGGTAGGGGGTGTGGTGTCGCCATGGTATCCCTAGTGCCTCGCTAATGCTAGTCGTGAACCTAGCAGTGAAGTGAGTCCCCCTGTCCATCTCTATGCTACCCGGAACTCCAAATCTGGGAATGACATCCTTTAGGAGGCATTATACTACCGTGTGTGCGTTGTCCTTTTCTTGTGGGAAATGCTTCCACCCATTTGGAGAACATGTCTCTGATGACCAGGATGTACTTGTAACCCCGTTTTTGGGGCATGTGTGTGAAGTCAACCTGTAAGAGGCTGAAAGGCCCTTCAGGACCTGGCAGATGGTCATACTTGGCAATTGGCTTCCTGCATTGTTCTGCAGGCAGATGAGGCACTGTGATAGCAGGGCTTGGGCAGCAGCAGTGAATCCTGGTGCATACCAGGACTGATTCAGTATGCATCATACCTTCTTGCCAGTGTGGTCAATGCCGTGGGCTGCTAGGGCCAGTGTGTGCTCTTGGACAAATGATGTGGCCATCAGGGTGTATTAGCAGGTTAAGGGAAGGAGATTGTGTGGCCCCACTGTGGGCCCAACTGCCCTTTCCCTGCTGTGGAGAAGTTTCTTGAGTAGCTCGCACTGCCTCCATGGGCTCAGGGAATACTGGGGTCTTTGCTATTCTGTGATGCTGCAGGATGTAGATGGTGGGGTGCAGTGCGACTTCCGGGCTGCTGTGTCAGCTGAGGCATTCCCGAGGGTGACCGGGTCAGTGGCTGAGGTATGGGCACGGCATTTGATAATTACTAGGGCTAAGGGTAACAGGACTGCTTCCAGGAGGTTAGAAATCAGCGCAGCGTGTTGTAGTGGCCTCCCTGCTGCAATGATGAAGTCTCTGTTTCCAGAATGTGCTGAAATTGTGAACGACTCTGAAGGCATATCTGGAGTCAGGATCAATGTTTGCTGTGTGTCCTTTAGCAATGACACAAGCCCGAGTGAGCACAAACAGCACCACAGCTTGTGCAGATGTGCCCCATCTGGCAGTGCAGCTAACTCTAGAGGAGTGCAGATGGCATACCCTGCCAGTGTGCAGTGGTCTGAGGGCCTGAAGGAGGAACCATCTGTATCGAGTATGAGATCAGGATTGTCTAGAGATGTTTCAGAGCGGTCAAGGTGCGGGGTAACGACCTGCTGGACAAGGTCTAAACAGTCGTGGTCATCCGTAGTGGTGGTCAGAGTGAGTGGGAGCAGGGTGGCGGGTTCGGGGCAGGGGCACGTTGTAGGGACAGGTTGGCTTTAGGTAGTAAAGTGACCTCATAGCCAGTTCTCTGTATGGCATTGAAATGTTGCTTCAGGAAATGGAGTAATCCAGTTACAATGATGTTAATTGTAAAACAGTTATCAGTGGAATGTCCTAATTCTCCACACAAAGTCGATGGATCATTCCTCTTTGCAGGGAGGTGCTAATGTCTCCTCTGAAGTGGTGAGTTGCTTCCATTGTCCTGTCCTGGGAGTAGTGCTCTTGCTGGTGCCTCTCTGTCTGACTTGTTCTTTGTGTGGCTTTGGTGTTGCTGGGTTGTGAAGCTGCCCTCAGGGCTTTGGGATAGCTGTGGTGCTCTGTCATTGTTAGTGGGTGCTTGAAGTGTACAGGTATTCCCTTGTTTGCGAGTGCTGCCTAGTTTCACTTGTCAGCCTGCTTGGTCCCTGCTGAGACATTCTGGGTGTTTTGATACAGTTTGGCCAATTGTGGGCCTATTGTGGGTTGCCAGGATGTACAATTACCAGGAATATTTGGAATCCTGAGAAGGATTCAAGTGAATCCTAGAGAGATGTTGCATGCCTTGGACTATTCCCAGAAAGTGAATGAACTATCAAGATTCATGTAGATATTCGTGGGAACTCTTGTAGGGATGTAAAGAAACATAGATTTACAATTTAAGGCTATACATCCCATTCTGCTAAGTTACTCCAGTTAATTGGTAATTTTTATTTGTTTAAAAATGTGAAAACTTAATGAAGAGTTCTCTCAGTTAATCACTGGGTATTCAAATGTCTCTTCAGAATTAAAGATCATAACAAAACTGGGTGTCATTGTGGGATGTTGAATCTGTAGTATGTGTTTAGTAAAATTTGGATGAACAATATTTCAAAGTGAATTTTATCGTGTTAAGCACTTTCTGGAGAGGAAAGATTTGCCCTTATGTGTTTTGCAACACTTAACCAAGCTTAGTTCTCTCGAATAAGCAGACAGGTTGATGCTAGAGTTGAGAGCTGTGGCAAAACATCAGAAATAATGCAGGCAGGAACACAGCAATTAGGGTTAGAAAGTTAGCCAAAAACAATAAAAACAGGTAAGAGACCGAGAACAGGAAACTGCAGACCATTTAACTTAACATATGTCGTTGGGAAAATGTTCAGAGCTGTTATTAAAGATATTATGACAGGGCACTTGTATAAGTTCAAGGTAATCAGGCAGCGTGAATGTGTTTTTATCAATGAGAAATAATGTTGTAATAATTTTTTGAAGAACGGCCTCTCTGCACTGCGACTGAGCTGATGAATCTCCAGTGCCCACGGGGAATGGAATCCCTTCCCTCAGTCCCCACATTTCCACAACTTCTCCGCAGTTCTGCTGACTTTTTGACTCTGTGTTTCAAATGAACAACTGAAAGTGTGATCACACTCAGGAAACGTGTACAGTCACTCCCTCCTGCGAATAGTGTAATGTTTCTTCAGTCTGTGTAACTGGTTAAAGCTCCTTCCCACAGTCAGCTCACGGGG
Source organism: Hemiscyllium ocellatum (assembly GCF_020745735.1). Lineage (NCBI taxonomy): Eukaryota > Metazoa > Chordata > Chondrichthyes > Orectolobiformes > Hemiscylliidae > Hemiscyllium > Hemiscyllium ocellatum. The sequence continues at coordinate 135,021 of NW_026867497.1, forward strand.
AGAGCCTCTCAGTCAGTGTAACTGGTTAAAGCTCTGCCCAGTCAGTTCACGGGGAGACTGTCTCAACAAGGGGAAAAGACATACAAAAGTTGAGCAGCGAGACAAAATGCAAAAGCAATAAGATGTCGAACCACGGGGAAAAATATTGTGACTCTACTCCTTTTCTTCTTTTTGGCATTTGGACACTTAAAATCTGTTAGTAACATCTTAAAAGAACATACTGCGCATGTTTTCCGGTGTCAGCAAAACACCAGGTACGCTCATCACAGTCCGCCAAAAAAGGCTCGCGATCTTCTTTTGATTGACCAATAGGAAGTACTGGAGGACCGGAAGGAGTCTAGTCCTCCTGCCAATCAGAGTCTGAATGCGGAAGTTTGACCATGAGCTTCTGAAGCTGCTGCTGTTTCTCTGAAAGAAGATCGAGCTTCACCCCAGAATCCAACTTCCTTCCTCTGTCCAATATCTGTGAGTACAGGTCGCTGTTTTCTCGCCATCTTTTCCATTTTTTTAAAATTCAGGGCTTCAATTGTTGACTTGCAGCAACTGAAAGGAAAGGGAGTGAATCGGGGTGGGGACAGACTCTGGAAACGTTGCTGCACGTCTATACGGCCAGAAAGGGAGTGGGAAGGGGAATTAAAATGTGTGGTGACTGGGAGGTCCCGTCAACCTCTGTAGACCTGTCTGCGACGCTTGACAAACCGTTCCCAACTTTATGCTCGGTCTCCCCAACGTAGAGAAGATCACAATTGGAAAATACCTGAGAAATAGAATACAACAATGTGAAGTTGTAGCCTTTATTGTGGGGGGAAAAAGCAGAAAGGAATTGTATTATTTAAATGGTGATATACTGAGACGTGGAGAAAGTGAGATCTGCAGATGCTGGATATTAAAGTCAGTAAGTGTGGCACAGCAGGCCAGACAGCATCCGAGAGGCAGGATAGTCGATGTTTTGGGCCCAAGGGAATAGGGAATGATATGTGGATGTAGAAAGGGGGCTCAGTGTCTTTCTACACCAGTCACTGCCAGTTATCAGATGGGTGCAGCAAGCAATCAGCAAGGCAAGTGGTATATTAACAAGAGGAATTGTGTTCAGAAGTGGGGATGTCTTCCTGCAGTTAGGGGTCATTGAATATATTCAAGGCTGAGTTCATCTGATTTTTGAGCAACAATGAAGTGGATGTTTATGGGGGAAAGCAAGAAAATGTTTTTAAGACCGGTAGAGAACAGTTACAGTCACACAGCACGTAAACAGACCTTTCAGTCCAACTAGTCCATGCTGACTATATTCACAAACTAATCTAGTACTACTTGCCAGTGTTTGGCCCATATCCCTCCAAACCTTTCCTATTCATGTACTTAACCAAATGTCTTTTAAAAGTAACTATACCGGCATCCACCACTTCCTCTGCACATTCATCCCACACATGAACCACTGTATTTTTAAAAAAAAGGTGCCCCTCAAATCTTTTCAAAACCTTTCTCCTCTCACTTTTCACAATTTGCTGCATAATCCTGAAACTCGCACCTGAGGGAAATGACACCTGCCATTCACCTCATGTATACTTCTCATGATTTTATAAACCTCTGTATGGTCACCTCTCAACTTCCTGTGCTCCAGTGAAGAAAGTCCCAGCTTATCCATCTAGATTTGAGTAGATTCATATCCAGTTATGGTCTGTTCAATGCTGGTCCAGGTTTGAAAGACCAATTGGCCAACTCCTGCTCCCAATTCTCACGCTCTGTGTCCAAAGTTAAAAATCATATAACACAGGATTATAGTCCAACAGGTTTATTTGGAAGCACTAGCTTTCAGAGCGCTGCTCCTTCCACAAGTGGTTGTGGAGAATAAGATTGTAAGACACAGAATTTATAGCAAAGGTTTACAGTGTGATGTAACTGAAATTATATACTGAAAAAGTCTTCGAGTAAAAAATGAGGTCTGCAGATGCTGGAGATCACAGCTGAAAATGTGTTGCTGGTTAAAGCACAGCAGGTTAGGCAGCATCTCAGGAACAGGAAATTCGACGTTTCGAGCATAAGCCCTTCATCAGGAATGAGAGAGAGTAGCCAAGCAGGCTAAGATAAAAGATAGGGAGGAGGGACTTGGGGGAGGGGCGATGGAGGTGGGATAGGTGGAAGGAGGTCAAGGTGAGGGTGATAGGCTGGAGTGACCTGGATTGTTAAGTTTCTCATCTTTGAGAACTGAAACCAACATGGTCATTCTTTCATATGTGAATAGCAAATTTTTTTTTAAATGTTACATTCCCAATTGGTGTCACATTGTCCCAGATAATGTATTGAAGGTGTGAGTTTCCCTGTGTGAGGCTGTCTGTACCACAATGGTCAGACTGATTCTAATTTTTAAAAATGGATTAACAGATTCTTACCTGGATTCATGCAGTTTTGTGTCTAGGACAGCAAGAGACCATCAGACATAGGAGCAGAAAATAGGCCTTTCGGCCCATTGGGTCTGCTCATACCATTCGATCGTGGCGGTTAAGTTTCTTATCTGCGTTCTCCTGCTTTTTCCCCATAACTCTTGATCCCCTTGATACTCAAGGACCTATCTATCTCAGTCTTAAATATCCTCAGTGGCCTGGCCTCCACAGCCTTCTGTGGCAGTTAATTCCATAGATTCATTACTCTCTGGCTGAAGACATTTCTCCTTATCTCCAATGTAAAGGGTCTTCCCTTTACTCTAAGACTGTGCCTTGAGCCTTAGTCTCTCCTCCCAATGGAAAGATCTTCCCAACGTCCACTCTGTCCAGGCCGTACAGTATTCCGTATGTTTCAATTAGATCTCCCCTGAGTGTAGGCCTGTTAATCAGCATCACCTAGACCCTTCAGGATGAGATACAACAGAGATTAGGCTCAACAAAGTGAGAAGGGAGGGAGAGTGTGTGGGATGGAGACTTTTAGCTTTGAGGGAATAAGAGAGGAAGCAGAATTGACAATAAATTAGAATTGATTGGATGGACCAGTGGGCTGAGGAGTGGCAGGTGGAGTTTAATTTAGAGAAATGTGAGGTTTTGCATTTTGGTCAAACAATCCAGACAGGACTGGTACAGTGAAGGGGAGTGTTGCAGAACAAAGAGACCTTGGAGTGCAGGTTCTTAGTTCCTTGAAAGTGGAGTCGCAGATAGACAGGATAGTGAAGAAGGTTATTTAGATTAGACTTACAGTGTGGAAACAGGCCCTTCGGCCCAACAAGTCCACACCGACCCGCCGAAGCGTAACCCACCCATACCCCTACATTACCCCTTACCTAACACTATGGGCAATTTAGCATGGCCAATTCACCTGACCCGCACATCTTTGTGACTGTGGGAGGAAACCGGAGCACCCGGAGGAAACCCACGCAGACACGGGGAGAACGTGCAAAGTCCACACAGTCAGTCGCCTGAGTCGGGAATTGAACCTGGGTCTACAGGCGCTGTGAGGCAGCAGTGCTAACCACTGTGGTATGCTTTCCTGTATTGGTCAGAGCATTGAGTATAGGTGTTGGGAGGTCATGTTGTAGCTGTACGTTGGTTAGGCCTCTTTTGGAATAGTACGTCCAGTTCTGGTCTCCCTGCTTTAGGAAAGAACTTTCAAACTTTGAGAGGGGTTGGAAAAGATTTACAAGGCTGTTGCGAGGCTTGGAGGGTTTGAACTACAGGGAAAGGCTGATTAGGTCAGGGATATTTTTCCCGGAGCATCAGAGGCTGAGGGCAGCCTTATAAAGGTTTATAACAGGCATGGATAGGGTGCATATCCAAGGTCTTTTCCCCAGGGTCAGGGAGGCCAAAACTAGAGGGCATATATTTGAGGTGAGAGGGGAATGATTTGAATGAGACCTGAGGAGCAATTTTTTTCACACAGAGGGTGGTGCATGTATGGAATGACCTGCCAGAGGAAGTGGTGGAGGTTGATACAATTATATTTAAAACGCACCTAGTTGGATACATGAACAGGAACCGTAAGAGCCACATGCTGGCAAATGGGACTGGATTAATTTTGGATATCTGTTTGGCACAGACGAGTTTGACCAAAGGGTCTGTTTCCATGCTGTATGACTCTAATTGTCTTGGTGAAAGCAGAAGTGTGGTTGTGAAGACTGGACTTTCAAAGCAACTTTCGTGATTAGATTAGATTACTTACAGTGTGGAAACAGGCCCTTCGGCCCAACAAGTCCACATCGACCTGCTGAAGCGCACCCAACCAGACCCGTTCCCCTACATTTACCCCTGCAACTAGCACTATGGGCAATTTAGCATGGTGAATTCACCTGACCTGCACATTTTTGGACTATGGGAGGAAACCGGAGCACCTGGAGGAAACCCACGCAGACACGGGGAGAATGTGCAAACTCCACACAGTCAGTCGCCTGAGGCGGGAATTGAACCCGGGTCTCTGGCGCTGTGAGGCAGCAGTGCTAACCACTGTGCCACCGTGCCACCCATAGATGTTTCATAGATGTTTTGCGCTTCCCGGGAGCAGAAGAAACCTTGCATTTGTGAGAGCACTGTGCCACCCATAGATGTTTCATAGATGTTTTGCGCTTCCCGGGAGCAGAAGAAACCTTGCATTTGTGAGAGAGCAACTGAGTGAGTGTGGACATTTGGGATTTTGGTGGAAAGTGGGAACTCACTGCACTGTGGGGATCAAGCCCTCCCTATCCAGTCATTTCAGCTGGTGGATGAGACTCAGCAGTTCATGCAGGCAGTCAATCCAGATAATACTTTGGAAATAGAACCAGTCTGACTCCAGATTGGGATACTGACAAAATCTAGCCTCATACCTTTAATGCATTGTCTGAACTGCATTATGTTACAAAGCCTTATGTTATCTTGAGAGGGTGCCTTACAGGAAGTTCTGGGATTTACATATTAATGATACCTGTAATCCATTGTAAAAGATGAAAGACTTAACAATCCAGGTTTGTTCAATATATCATTTCAGTGGCAGGCCACAAATGTCTTTCCATAAATTCTGTGCCTTATTCTCCACAACCACCTGATGAAGGAACAGTGGGATGATGCTTTCAATTTTGTGAACTAACAAAAGAAAAGGATGTTCCACAGAAAGTAGAATTGCTTGTTCTGAATTTCTACCCTGCACTGACAGTGATGACTTTTGTAATCTCTTTTTACAGAGTATTTGAAGATCTGAAGAAGTCTCAATGAACAGATGAAGGCCTTATGCCTGAAATGTTGACTCTCCTGCTCCTCGGATGCTGCCTGACCTGCACCCTTTTCCAGCGCCGCACTTTTCAACACAGACTCTCCCCCGTCTGCGGTCCTCATTTTCACGTCAATATCTGACAGTCACTCAATCGATTGGGGCAGCCACAACTTTTGATTACAATTCTGTGAGAAGGAGCAAAGCTTTTTGGTTCCTATTTCAGTACATTTTCATTATCAGTGGGACTGGATGAGAGACCCTACTGTTGCTGCGCACTGAGTGTGGAGCCTGAGACAGTTATACGGCCTGGAAAGAGGAATTCCCAGCAGTGAGGGGCAGTACATGTGTTTGTTTGTGGCTGAAGCTTCGGACATGGAGAAACCGTGGAAGTGTGGTAACTGTGGGAAAGGCTTCCGTGCTCCGTCTCACCTGGAGATTCATCGGCGCAATCACACCGGGGAGAGGCCATTCCCCTGTCCCAGGTGCAGGAAGGGCTTTACCCAGGTCTCTGCCCTGCTTAGGCACCAGCGGATCCACACGGGGGAGAGGCCGTTCAGTTGCCCCGAGTGTGGAAAGGCCTTCAGCAATTCCTCCCACCTGCTGAGGCACCGGCGGGTCCACACAGGGGAGAGGCCCTTCAGCTGCTCCGAGTGTGGGAAGGCCTTCAGCAATTCCTCCCACCTGCTGAGGCACCGGCTAGTCCACATGGAGGAGAGACCGTTCAGTTGCTCCGAGTGTGGGAAGGCCTTCAGCAATTCCTCCAACCTACTGACCCACCGGCGGGTCCACACGGGCGAGAGGCCCTTCAGCTGCTCTGAGTGCGGCAAGGCCTTCAGCAATTCCTCCAACCTACTGATCCACCAGCGGGTCCACACAGGGGAGAAGCCCTTCAGCTGTCCTGAGTGTGAGAAGGCCTTCAGCGATTCCTCCGCCCTGCTGAGGCACCGGTGGGTCCACTCAGGGGAGAAGCCCTTCAGCTGCCCCGAGTGTGGGAAGGGCTTCACCCGCTCCTCCAACCTCCGGAACCACCAGCGACTTCATGTGCCATCGCAGGGGGACTGACAGCGAGTGCCGTTATCGACTGGACTATCCACCCAGTTCTGGGATCTGTTGGGTTTGAATCTCATCGCGGCAGATAGTGGAATTGGAATTCGGTCAGAATCTAACGATGAAACCATTTTCTCTGGGGGAGGGGGAGAAAACCCCAATCTGATTCACTCACGCCCTTTTTAGGGAAGGAAACTGCCGTTGTGGGAAAGGATTCACTCAGTCGTCCCAGCTGCATCCTTTACCCGGTCTGGCCTACACGTGACTCCCGACCCACAGCAGTCTGTTTCACTCCACACTGCCCCTGTTCCCGGCCCCACGGGTTAAGGCTGTACCAAGGATCCAATTACCAAGAATAAAGAGTGCTGACCAAGAGTAAAGAAAGTGGGGTGGGGTGGAGGGAGGGGGATTTTGTGCGCTTTGACCTTGAGTTGTTTAAAAAGCAGCTACTTTCTCTCCCCCTTTTTGCTGGGGGAGATCTCAAGCTGTAACAAAGTTGGGTCACAATAAAGATTACCTGAACTCAGACTCTCATTGAAAGCTTTGAGCTCCAGATGGTCTTTGATTTAAAGCTGCTCATTTCTTCCAGCCTCCTGCACTCAGTTTCTAATGCTGTGTATCAGACAGAGCAGTGAATGATTTGCTCGTATCGCTAGAACTTGTAAATTTTTAAGGAGTACAGGTACTGCATTGTTTCATCAACATTGTAAAGTTTACTGGCTGCACTGGGAGGTGTGGGCTGTGTTCACTAGAAACTCTTTTCTTTAAAATTTGAGAATAGCTAAAATTATATATTCAGAAACATCATTGAAGTTTCAACGCATTTCAATTTTTAAAAAGAGCTGCTGAAATCTTTCTGAAACTTGCCCTGAAATACGTGCAGTTAGGCCACAGCTCAGGACAGGCTGGAAGGGGTGAATGACCTATTCCTCATTTTGTGAAATTGGTTTCGACTAAGTAGACGTAGAGTCATAGAGTTTTAGAGCCGGAAACAAACCCCTCAGTCCGTATCTTAAATGAATCTAGTGACCCATTTGCCAGCATTTGGCCTATGTTCATCTGTACCCTTCCTATTCATCTCCCCATCCAGATGCCTTTTAAATGTTGTAATTGTACCAGACTCCACCACTTCTGCTGGCAGGTCATTCTATACACGCACCACCCCCTGCGTGAAAATGTTGCCCCTCAGGTCCCTTTCCCCCCTCACCTTCAACCTATGCCCCTTCAGTGCTGGACTCCCCTACCTGGGGAAAGACCTTGGGTATTCACCCTATCCATGCCCCTTACAAATGTCTATAATTTTGAGGAGGAGAAAATGAGAACTGCAGATACTAGAAATATTCCCTCCCCCCGCCCCCCACTTTATCCAAGTCCCATGCCTTCAACTCAGCACCACCCTCCTGACCTATCCATCAGCTTTTCAATCTATCAGCTCCACCCACTTCTCCAACCTATCCATCGCCAAACCGTTACTTCCCGATGCCTGGAGGAGGAACGCCTCATATTCTGCCTTGCGACCCTGCAATCACACAGGACAAAATGTGTATTTCAACAGTTTCCTCACTTTCCCCAGTCCCAAGCCTCCAACTCGGCGCTGTCCTTCTGACCTGTCCATCAGTTTTCCCAGCTTTCTGCACTATAACCCCCTCCAACCTACCATCTTGCCACCGCACCCCATCCCCCACACACACACCCTTCATCTACCTATGACATTCTCAGCTACCTTCTCCCCCAAACCCTCCCTCTTCCTATTTATCTCTCAGTACCCCGGCCCACAACAATCATTCCTGATGAAGGGCTTATGCCTAAAATGTCAATTCTCCTGCTCCATGGCTGCTGCCTGACCTGATATGGTTTTCCAGTACCCCACACTCTGCATAATATTAAGGTAATTGGAGGAAGGTTTCAGGGAGATGTCAGAGTAGGTTCTTTACTCAGATAGTTATGGCTGTGTGAAATGCACTGTCAACAGTGGTAGTAGAGTCAGATATATTAGGGACATTTAATCGACTCTTGGATAGGCACATGAAAGTTAGTACAATAATTGGTATGTAGGTCAGTTTGACCTTAGAGAAGGATAAAGGGCCGGTACTGCATAGAATGTCGAAGGGCCTGTACTGTGCTATGTACCTAAGTGGAGTCAAAAGTTTTGTTTTATCAGCAGTACAGTCAGATCCGAGCTAACGAGGACATGCAGGTCATACTGCGCTAAGACAGAGTGAGGTGTACAGGGTTACAGCTGCACAGGAGGTGCGCAGAAGCAAGGTCAACATTAGATTTCAAATTGGAGAGCTCCATTCAGCAGGCTAATAATGGCAGGGAAGAAGCTATTCTTGAACCTGTTGGTACATGTGTTCAAGCTTCTGTTTCTTCTGCCTGACAGAAGATGGTGTGGGAGATCATTCCCGGGGTGGGAGGGGTCTTTGAGGTTGGCAGCCTTTCCACGACAACGAGAAGTGTAGATGGATTCCAGCGGTGGGAGGTTGGCTTCCGTGATGGACCGTGCTGTGCACACAACCTTCTGTAGTTTCTTCTGGTCCTGGGCAGAGCAGTTGCCGTAGCAGGGTGTGATGCAACCAGATACATTGCTTTCTGTGGTGTATCTTAAATGTTGGTGAGTGTCATTATGGACGTGCCGAATTTCTTAAGCATCTTGAGGAAGAAAAGGCGTTGTTGTGCCTTCTTGACCATTGCATGGGTAGGTTTAGATATTTAGCTGCTCCTTTCTCATTCTTACCATCTCCTTTACTTGATGCAGTCACACAGTCAGTTTCATAACTTGTGCTAATCTTTTCTGAAGGTCTTCTTCAGAAGGATAAAATATTAAGAGGGGCAAAGGTAGTGTACATGCATAATATGAAATCTTTCAACTTGAATACATTTTAAAGAATAGAACAGTGTATTTATGGTAAAAAATGGGTAAACTTAACAGGTTTTATGAAGCGTGAGAGTGACAAGTATGTGGGGGTGCATGTTAAAACAGGACTGAGTCTGCATGGCTTTGACAAGAGGAGGTCATGTCTGATAAATCTATTAGGATTCTTTGAGCAGGTAATGAGTAAGTTAGACAAAGGGAAAGCCAATGGACGTGAGTGATTTGGATTTCCAGAAGGCCTTTGACAAGGTGCCGCACAGGAGGCTGTGAATATATGATAAGAGTACCTGATGTAGGGGGAAGTTACTGGCACGGATAGAGGACTGGCTGACTGGAAGAAGGTAGAGAGTTGGCATACCTTCATTGCTCTGCCCTCATCAATCTTCTTTGTTACTTCTTTAAAACACTCAATCAAATTTGTGAGACATGATTTCCCATGCGCAAAGCCATGATGACTATCCCTATTCAGTCCTTGCCTTTCCAAATATATGTAAATCTTGTCCCTCAGGATTTGCTCCAACAACCTGCCCACCACCAATGTCAGGTTTCCTGGCTTTTCCTGTAAAAAATGAGGTCTGCAGATGCTGGAGATCAGAGCTAAAAATGTGCTGCTGGTTAAAGCGCAGCAGGTCAGGCAGCATCCAAGGAACAGGAAATTCGACGTTTTGGGCATAAGCCCTTCATCAGGAATGAATCATTCCTGATGAAGGGCTTATGCCCGAAACGTCAAATTTCCTGTTCATTGGATGCTGCATGACCTGCTGCGCTTTTAACCAGCAACACATTTTCAGCTTCCTGGCTTTTCCTTCCCACCTTTCTAAAATAGTGGTACCACGTTAACCAATCCCCAGTTTTCTCGCACCTCTTCTGTGAAGATCGATGATACAGATATCTCAGCAAAGGGCCCACCAATCACTTCCCGTAGCCTTCCACAGATCTAGGGTACACCTGATCAGGTCCTGGGGATTTATCCACCTTTGTGTTTCAAGACATCCAGCACCACCTCCTCTGTAATATGGACATTTTTCAAGATGCTGTAATCTACTTCCCTACATTCTATATCTTCCATGTTCTTCTCCAGAGTAGGAAGCCTCCAACCACAAGGGATGAACCTAAATTTCTCCAGTTTCCTCATTTCCCCTCCCCCCACCTTGTCTTAGTCCCAACCTCGAACTCAGCACCACCTTCCTAACCTGCAATCTTCTTCCTGACCTCTCCGCCCTCACCCCCACTCCGGCCTATCACCCTCACCTTAACCTCCTTCCACCTATCACATTTCCAACGCCACTCCCCCAACTCCCTCCTCCCTACATTTTATCTTAGCCTGCTTGGCACACTCTCCTCATTCCTGAAGAAGGGCTCATGCCTGAAATGTCGATTCTCCTGCTCCTTGGATGCTGCCTGACCTGCTGCGCTTTTCCAGCAACACATTTTCAGCTCTTTTCCAGAGTAAAAATTAATGCAAAATACTCGTTTAGTATCTCCCCCCATCTCCCCTAGTTCCACACATTGGCTGCCTTGCTCATCTTTGGTGTGCCCTATTCTGTCCCGAGTTACTCTTTTGTCCTTAATGTATTTGTAAAAACCCTTTGGATTCTCCTAAACCCAAAGTTGCCAAAGTCATCTCATGTCCAGTTTTTGCCCTCCTGATTTCCCTTTTAAGTATACTCCTACTACCTTTATACTCTTCTAAGGATTCATTCAGTGTATCCTGTCTATACCTGACATATGCTTTCTTCGTTTTCTGAACCAAACACTCAATTTCTCCAGTCATCCAACATTCCCTACACCTACCAGGCATTCCTTTCACCCTACAAGAATATACTTTCTCTGGACTCTCATTATCTCATTTCTGAAGGCTTCCCATTTTCCAGCCATCTCTTTACCTGCAAACATCTGCTCCCAAACAGCTTTTGAACATTCTTGCCTAATACTGTCAAAATGAGACATTTTCCAATTTAGAATTTTAACTTTTAGATCTGTCCTATCCTTTTCCATCACTATTTTAAAATTAATAGAATTATGGTCGCTGGCCCCAAAGTGCACCCCCACTGACACCTCAGTCAGCTGTCCTGCCTTATTTCCCAAGAGAAGGTCAAGTTTTGCACCTTCTCTAGGAGGAACATCCACATACTAAATGAGAAAAGTTTCTTGAACACGCTTAACAAATTCCTCTCCATCTAAACCCTTACACCTATGGCAGTCCCAGTCTATGGTTGGAAAGTTAAATCCCCTATCTTAGCCATATAAGGGGAAATGAGTTCAAAACTGGGCACAACCCTCCAGGTGCAATTTCAGCAATGCTATGTTTGGTTGCAGCAACACTTCCTTCCCTTTATGTTCTATTCCTTTAGCGATAAAAGGAAATGCTGCATTCACTTACTTTATTATCTACTGTACCTGCAAGCTAGTTTTCTGTGACTCATTAATGAGGATACCCAGATCCCTCTGCACCAGATCACCCCAAACCCTCTATTGGATAATAGGTTGCCTTGCAATTATTTTGACCAAAATGCATGACCTCACACTTATCCACCTTAAACTCTATCTGTCACATTTTGGGCCACTCTCCCAACCTATCTAGATCCATTTGAAAGGTTCATATATCCTCATTGCAACTTACCATCTCGTCTATTTATGTCATCCACAAATTTGGCAAAAGAGTCTTTTGTATGTGTATCCAAATCACTAATGTAGACTGTAAATAGCTGGGGTCCGAAGACCCAACCCTGTGGCACCTCAGTAATTACACCTTGCCATCCAGAAAGAAAAGCCATCAATTCATACTGTCTGTCTTCTGCCCATCAGCCAGTCACCTATCCAAGCTGATAAATCAGCCCATATCGCATATGATCTAAGCTTGCAAATTAACACTTTGAGTGGCACTTTAGCAAATACCTTCTGAAAAGCCAGATATATTACAACTACAGGATCCCTATTATCCACTTGTTACATCTATGAAGAACTTGGTCAAATCTGATTTGCCCATCGTAAAACCACACTGACTCTGATGGATAGAGTTTTGATTTTTCAAACGTCCTGATATTGCTTCCTTGATAATTGACTCCAACACCTTCCCAACAACAGATGTTAAACTAACTGGTCTGCAACTTTCCACATATTGCGTGCCTCCCTTTCTGAATACATTAGCATTTTTCCAATCTGCTGGAACCGTAAGATCCTAAGATACAGGAACAGAAACGAACACATTCAGCCCATCGAGTCTGCTGCACCATTCAATCATGGCTGAAATGTTTCTCAACTCCATTCTTCCGTTTTCTCCCCATAACCTTTGATCACCTTGACAATCAAGAACCTGCCTATCTCTGTATTAAATAAACTTAATGAATCTTTCTCATGTCCAGGGAATTTTGGAATATTGTAACTAATGAATCCACAATCTCCACCGTCACTTCCTTTAGTACCCTAGGAGGTAGGCCATCAGGCCCAGGGGATTTGTTTGTACTCAATCCTAATAGTGTACCTATCGACGTTGATTGTTTAAGTTTTACCTTTTGTCTAGCCTTTGACTTGCTCATTCCAATACGACCGGTACTGCTGTCCTCCACCGTGAAAACTGAGGAAAAGTATTGATTTAGCAGCTCTGTCATTTCAGTGTTCCCCTTATTAACTCACCTGTTTCATCTTCAAGGAACCAACATTTACTTTAGCGACTCTGTTCCCTTTGGCATACCAACAGAAGCTTTTGATATTTTATGCTAGGCTTCTTTCGTAATTTCCTGATGAAGGGCTTTTGCCCGAAACGTCGATTTTGCTGCTCCTTGGATGCTGCCTGAACTGCTGTGGTGTTCCAGCACCTCTAATCCAGAATCTAGTTTCCAGCATCTGCAGTCATTGTTTTTACCTTCTTTCGTAATTTACCTTACCTTTTTCTATTCATTTTTTAAAATCCCTTTGTTTGTGTCTGGAAGTTTCCCGATGTTTCAGCTTTCCAAAGGTCTGGAGTAACATTTCTGAACAGGCTGAAAATTAAAAAGAAACACACCTTTCAGGAGGCTGGGGGCGGGGAAAACCAACCCCCAGTGTTTCCTATTGGTTGGATGGCTCCCCAACCACGCCCCCTCGATTGGTGACGACGCTGATTGGACCACACCCCCTGCGTGTTGGCGCATGTGCAGTGTAGGTCCCGCGGCCGGACAAAGCCAGTGTTACTGAGTGTGGGAGAGGAATGGCGCCGGCGGCTGAAGGAACAAGAACAGAAACCGCTGGAAAAGCTGAGCAGGTCCGGCAGCTCGTGTTGAGAGAAATGTGAGGACGTGTTTCGGGTCCGGGGATCCTTCTTCAGAACAGGACCAGGTTTCAGAAACATCCCGGGGAGGTCGCCAGGTCCGAGCGCCAAGACCTGGCTCCTGCCCCCGGGGAGAGGAGACAGTGAGACAGGGTAGGATTGGAGACCTCGGGAGGAGGGAGACTGGGGAGTTTATAAACTCCTAGTGGGAGGCCGCAGGCCGCGAATAAAAGCCCCACAGGCCCAGTGTTTACTTCACCGGCGAAGGAGCTCTCGGGTTGCCCGGTCAACCGGCCGCCAGCTTTGTGAGGGTCAGGCACATGTTGTTTTGGGACGGGGTTGTGGGATTGTTGTATAATATTGATCTCCTCTGTACTTTTAATCTTGAATATTTTTTAAATGTACATTGGCTTCAATTTATGAATTCTAAGTACAGAAGCAAAATATAAACATCTCCTTGCATGCATTCCAACATGTGCATAGGAGCCAAGACTGCCTCAAGATGTACTGAATCAATAGCTCTTTCCCTTTTGATTAATGAAGGTGGTGCCCAGCAGACTCCTGCTCACAGTCAGTGTCAGCCTTTATGGGAAAGATAGGATAGCAAAACCGAGACACCAATGTAGCCAAGTAAACTGAAGTCACACTTTGGTGCTTTAATCGCCTCAAAAACACACCATTCAGAATAATGTCAAGGATATAGGGGTACCAGGCTCCCCAAGACAGCCAGGATGGATATCAAAGAGGAGAGCTGAAGTGTTATCCTTATCAAGCCTGTAACGTCTTCACAAATCTCCAACAAGTTAGTTAAATGCAGTGTCCCTGTCAGAAATACCTTGCAGACTCTTCCTACTCAATCCACCTTTCGCCATGTTACTACTAATTTTGACCAGAATAAGTATTATTGGATGCTTCTCCACCAAATTTAAATTGGCAGGTGGGACTAGATTGGGTTGGGATATCTGGTCGGCATGGACGGGTTGGACCGAAGTTTCTGTTTCCATGCTGTACATCTCTATGACTCTATAATTGCTGAGATTAGCATTACAACCTTTCTGAAACCAGGCTGCAATGTTTGCAGTTCTCCAGTCTTCTAGCACCATCTCCAAGTCAATGGAAGACTGATAAATTATGGCTTCCACAATTTCTATCGTCCCTTCCTTCAAAATTGTTGGATGCATTTCATCAGTGCCTTGTCAAACTTTAAGTACCAAATGCTTATTGAAGGCTGCTTTCATGTTAATTTTGAACTCTTGGGAGGTCATGTTGTGGCTGTACAGAACATCAGTTAGGCCACTGTTGAAATATGGCGTGCAGTTCTGGTCTCCTTTCAATGAAAAGATGTTGTGAAACTTGAAAGGGTTCAGAAACAATTTACAAGGATGTTGCCAGGTTTGGAGGATTTGAGCTATAGGGAGAGGCTGAACAGACTGGAGTTGTTTTCCCTGGAGTGTTGGAGCCTGAGGGGTAACCTATAGAGGTTTACAAATTTATGAGGGGCATGTATAGGATAAATAGACGAAGTCTTTTCCCTGGGTTTGGTCTGTTTCCATGCTGTACATCTCTATGACTCTGTTGGTTGCATCTGTAAGATCCTGAATCAGCACCTTGAGGAGAATTAGAGCGAAGTGAGAACAGAGGCGGAGAGAGAGTGGGATGGTGCTTTCAATTTTGTGGAATAACAAAAGAAAAGTATATTCCGCAGAAAGTGGAATTGCTTGTTCAGAATTGTTACCCTGAACTGAGTGTGATGACTTTTGTAATCTCTTTTTACAGAGTATTTAAAGATCTGAAGATGGAAATGTCAAAATCGCCAGATGAAGGCCTTGTGGCCGAAGCATTGACTTCTGTTCCTCGGACGCTGCCTGACCTACAGTGCTTTTCCAGTGTCACACTTTTGAACTCTTGACTGTCCAGCATCTGCAGTCCTCACTTTCACATCAATGTCTGACAGTGACACTGGGACATCGGGACTGCAACGAATTTTGAGTGTGATTCTGTGAGAGGAGCAAAGCATTTGCTTCTTGCTCAAGTACATTTTCAGAATCCATGGGACTGGATGAGAGACCCTACGTTGCAGCGCAGTGAGTGTGGATCCTGAAACAGTTATACGGCCTGAAAAGAGGAATTCACGGCAGGGTGGGGCTGTACCCACATTTGTGTGCAGCTGAAGTTTTGGCCATAGAGAAACCCGAGGAATCCCGCTCCATAAAGAAACCGTGGAAGTGTGGCAACTGTGGGAAAGGCTTCTGTGCCCCGTCTGCTCTGGAGACTCATCGGCGCAGTCACAGCCGGTGAGAGGCCCTTCAGCTGCCCCGAGTGCAGGAAGGGCTTTACCCAGGCATATGTCCTGCTGACCCACTGGCGGGTCCACACAGGGGAGAGACCTTTCAGCTGCCCCAAGTGTGGGAAGGTCTTTAGCAATTCCTTCGCCCTGCTGAAGCACCGGCGAATCCACAAGGTGGGGGGCAGGCCACTCTCCTGCCCCAAGTGCGGTAAAGGCTTCAGCGATTCCTCCACCCTACTGACCCACCAGCGGGTCCACACGGGGGAGAGGCCCTTGAGCTGCTGTGAATGCGGGAAGTGCTTTACCCAGGCCTCTGCCCAGCTGATACACGAGCGGTCCCACACCGGGGAGAGGCCCTTTAGTTGTCCTGAGTGCGGGAAGTGCTTTACCCAGGCCATCACACTTCAGAAACACCAGCAGGTCCACATAGGGGAGAAGCCACCATCTTTGTTTTTCTTCTTCTTTCTGTCTCCTCTTTCATTGACGCGTGTCATGTGGGCCCCCTCCAATCAGAGCGCACCTTACTCCACCTGACCAATTGCGGTCGGCGCTAGTTGTTACTGACAGATCTTGTGTCCAATTGCCAATTTGGGGTAAAAATGGCGGGAGCCACAATTTCTTTTCCCTGTGGTTGCACATCTCATTCCATTTGCTTTTATCTTCCGAGGGGGAGGGGGAATCCCAAACGAGAGGACACAGGTTTAGGGTGAGAGGGGAAAAATTTAAAAGGGTTGCAAGGATTAGAACCAAAAGTGTGAAAGTTAATTCACCTCAAGAAAAGCCCTCTCTTACGACCCGAACAAAATATTGTTCACAGCCTATTACTGACTAATCAGAAAGGATGTTGTGAAACTTAAGAGTTCAGAAATTACTGATAAGAATGTTGCTAGGGTTATAATTTCAGTTACATCACACTGTAAATTTTTGCTATAAATTCTGTGTTACAATCGATCTACTATCACCTGATGAAGGAGCATTGCTCCAAAAGCTAGTGTGCTTCCAATTAAACCTGTTGGACTATAACCTGGTGTTGTGATTTTTAGCTAGGATTGGCGGGTTTGTGCTACAGGGAAAGGCTGTATGGGCTGGGGCTGTTTTCCCTGGAGCATTAGAGGCTGAGGGATGACTTTATGGAGGTTTAAAAGATCACGACTAAAAAATGAGGTCTGCAGATGCTGGAGATCACAGCTGCAAATGTGTTGCTGGTCAAAGCACAGCAGGCCAGGCAGCATCTCAGGAATAGAGAATTCGACGTTTCGAGCATAAGCCCTTCATCAGGAATAAGAGAGAGTAGCCAAGCAGGCTAAGATAAAAGGTAGGGAGGAGGGACTAGGGGGAGGGGCGATGGAGGTGGATAGGTGGAAGGAGGTCAAGGTGAGGGTGATAGGCCGGAGTGGGGTGGGGGCGGAGAGGTCAGGAAGAGGATTGCAGGTTAGGAGGGTGGTGCTGAGTTGAGGGAACCGACTGAGACAAGGTGGGGGGAGGGGAAATGAGGAAACTGGAGAAATCCAACCACAAGGTATGAATTCAGATTTCTCCAGTTTCCTCATTTCCCCTCCCCCCACCTTGTCTCAGTCGGTTCCCTCAACTCAGCACCACCCTCCTAACCTGCAATCCTCTTCCTGACCTCTCCGCCCCCACCCCACTCCGGCCTATCACCCTCACCTTGACCTCCTTCCACCTATCACACCTCCATCGCCCTTCCCCCTAGTCCCTCCTCCCTACCTTTTATCTTAGCCTGCTTGGCTACTCTCTTATTCCTGATGAAGGGCTTATGCTCGAAACGTCGAATTCTCTATTCCTGAGATGCTGCCTGGCCTGCTGTGCTTTGACCAGCAACACATTTGCAGTTTAAAAGATCACGACAGGCATGGATAGGACAAAAAGAATTTTTTTTCCCCTGGGGTGGGGGAATCCAGTACAAGAGGACATTAGTTTTGGGTGAGAGGGGAAAGATTTAAAAGGGTCCCAAGGGGCAACTTTTTCACGTATAGGTTGGTGTGTGAACTTAATGAGCTGCCAGAGAACATAGTGGAGGCTGGTACAAATACAATAATTAAAAGGCATTTGGATAGGTATATGAATAGGAGGTTTTAGAGGGATATGGACAAAGTGCTGGCAAATGGGACTAGATTAATTTAGGCTATCTGGTCAGCACATACCGAACGGTTGTTTTTGTGCTCTACAACTCAATGGTTCTATTTCTCCAGAGCTAGAACCAATTTCACAAGACGAGGAATAGGCCATTTGCCCCTTACACACTGTCCTCAACTGTGGCCTAACTGAGCATATTTCAATTCTTAGTGCTATGTAATGAGCCAGACTTTATAAAAAAATCTTAAAGCAAAGGAACATTTAGGAGGCAGTGATTATGATATGGTAGAGTACAGTGTGCAGTTTGAAAGAGAGAAGGTAAAATTGGATGTAATGGTATTACAGTTAAAAGGTAATTACAAGGGCAATGGGAGCGGAACAGCCAAAAATTTATTGGAAGCAGAGCCTAGTGGGGAAGGCAGTAGATTAACAATGGCAGGAATTTCTGGGTGTAATTGAGGACACAGTACAGAGGTTCATCCAAAAAAAAGTAAGATTATTGGGGGGAGGGGGTTGAAGAAGATAGCCGTGGCTGACAAAGGAAGTCAGGAAATGTATCAACGAAAAAGAGAGAACCTACAATGTGGCCAAGAGCACTGGGAAATCAAATGCTTGGGAAGACTACAAAAAACAAACAGAAGATAACAAAGAGAGAAATAAGGAAGGAGAGGATCAAATATGAAGGTAAGCTGTTTTTTGCAATACATTAAGAAACAAACGAGGCAAAAGTAGAGATTGGGCTGCTCCAAATTGATGCAGGAAGGATAGTGCTGGGCGATAAGGAAATAGCTGAAGAACTTAATAAATACTTTGTGTCATTCTTCACAGTGGAAGACATGAGTAACATCCTAACAATTAAGGAGAGTGAAGGGACCGAGTTGAGTATGGTAGCCATTACAAAAGAGAAAGTGCTGGAAAAGCTAAAAGGTCTAAAGATTGAGAAATCTCCTGGTTCTGATGGCTACATCCTCGCGTTCTGCAGGATGTGGCTGAAGAATGATCAGAGGTGTTGGTTGTAATCTTTCAAAAATCAATGGAGTCAGGGAAAATACCAGGTGATTGAAAAATCACTGTCGTAAGTCCTTTGTTCAAGAAAGGACCAAGACAAAAGATGGAAAATTACTCGCCAATTAGCCTAATCTCAGTTGTAGGTAAAATTCTAGAATCCATCGTAAAGGATGAGGTTTCTAAATTCTTTAAAGTGCATGGTTTGGGCTGGGGCTGGGGGTGGGGTGGGGGGGACTACAGAGACATAGGTTTTCAGTGAGAGGGGAAAGATATAAGAGTTCTGAGGGGCAACTTTTCCACGCAATGTGGGGTGCAGTTAAGGAGTAAGCTGCCAAAGAGAGTGGTGGACACTCGTACAATTGCAACATTTAAAAAGCATCTGGATGGGTTTATGAATAGGAAGGGTTTGGAGGGATATGGGTCAGGTGCTGGCAAGTGGGACTAGATTGGGTTAGGATATCTGCTCCGCATGGACCGGTTCGAGTGAATGGTTTGTTTCTATGCCATACATCTATGACTCCTGATTCCTGATGAAGGGCTTTGGCCCGAAACATCAAATTTCCTGTTCCTTGGATGCTGCCTAACCTGCTGTGCTTTAACCAGCAACACATTTTCAGCTCTGATCTCCAGCATCTGCAGACCTCACTTTTTACTCATACATCTATGACTGTCTATTTGGTTACAGATGCTGCTCCTCCT
This sequence comes from Hemiscyllium ocellatum, assembly GCF_020745735.1. Taxonomy (NCBI): domain Eukaryota; kingdom Metazoa; phylum Chordata; class Chondrichthyes; order Orectolobiformes; family Hemiscylliidae; genus Hemiscyllium; species Hemiscyllium ocellatum. The sequence goes on from NW_026867497.1 coordinate 154,443, forward strand.
TCTGAATGAAGATTGAGCTTCACCCCAGACTGCAACTTTCTTCCTTTGTCCAACATCTGAGTACAACACTCTCTTTTCTCACCCACATTTTCAATTTATTTTTCATTCTGGGGTTCAATTGTTGACTTTCAGCAACTGAATGGAAAGGGAGTGAATCCAGGAAGGGGACAGACTCTGGAACAGTTGGTCCAGGTCTGTGTCTCAATTGACAATAAAGACAGTCAGGAGGCTGGAAGAACACAGCAAGCCAGGCAGCATCAGGAGGTGGAGAAGTCGACGTTTCAGGTGTAATCCTTCTTCCGGATGGGGGATGGGTGTCGAACAAGATGCAGATAAAGGGGTGCCAGGGGAAAGCTGTTGAAGTGGGGATTGGTGAAGATAGAGGGTACAATCTGATGGTCGATGGGAGGAAGGAATCTGGTTGGTGGCAGGGAAGAGTGAATGGGAGGGGCAGAGGCTGTGAAGGGAGTTGGGGCTGGGAGGGAAAAAATTAGACAACTCCAGGTGGAAGATGAGGTGTTGTTCCTCCAATTTGTGGATTGGATTGTTGTGGCAATGAAGGAGTCCAAAGCTGGTCATGTCAGAAAGGGAGAGGGAAGAGGAATTAAAGTGGATGGTGACTGGGACATCTGGTCAGCCTCTGCAGACCCTCTTGCCTGCCCTTGTTTGAGCAAAATGCAATCCCTGGCTTTTATCCACACCCCGCTTGTGCACATACTCTCTGACACACACACATCCTCAATACTCACCCTCGCACAGACTGATACTCCACAACACTCACTTCACTGAGCAAGCACACATACAAAAACACACACGCACAAATTCACATGGAGACACCTGTGCTGCCCTGCATAGTTTGCAGAAATCTCTTCTCTTCAAAGAATCCCCACAGTGTGGAAGCAGGTTACTCGACCCAACGAATCCACCCGACCCTCCAGAAAGTAACTCTCCTACCCCCATTTCTCTACATTCACCCCTGACTAATGCACCTAACCTGGACATCCCTGGGCACTATGGGTAATTTGAGCATGGCCAATCCACCCTAACCTGGACAAAGTTAAAAATCACATAACATCAAGTTATTTGGAAGCACTGGCTTTCGGCATGAAACTCTTTCATCAGGTGATTGTGGAGAATAAGATCATAAGGGACAGAATTTATGGAAAAACATTGCAGTGTCCTGCCACTGAAATGATATATTGAACAAACCTGGATTGTTAAGTCTTTCATCTTTTCAAATGGGTTGCAGGCTTCATTAATATGTAAATCTCCAACTTCCTGTAAGGCACTTCTCAACATAACTTAAGGTTTTGTAACGAAAGATGACATCTCAGCTCAGACAATGCATTAAATGTGTGAGGTCAGAGTCCAAACCTTGAATCAAACTGGTTCTATTTCCAAAGTCAAATTTACAAAATATTATATGTATTGACTGTCTGCAGATTGTACACTTTTAAGCAAAATGGAATGTATCTGCAAATAAAAATTCACCCCCATGGACTTGTGTGTGTACGTGTGCATGAGAGAGAGAAAGTCTACTTCCGTCCTGTACGTGTCTACCTCTATTCAATAAGATGCTTCATTTCTGGTGTAAATATTGTAAATCATACGTGGGTACTAACAGTTAGATGTAAGGGAGAGAGAATCCTTAAGTTGGGCACAATCAGAATCCTGGGAGAGCCCTATTTCTGGTTTGCTTCCTAATGAACAGACATTAAGCACTAGCACCTATTTATTTCTCATGTTGTTTCATTTTTCTTGTTTGATTCCCTGCTATGACTACACTTTTGTGTCTGGTTGGTTGAGAGACTGGGAGATTGTGTGCATTGGGCTTTGATTGACTGACTGAATATTATATTGTTCCAGAAGGTGTAAAAAGAGGGGTGGGGGGTCAAAGCTTCAGCAGAAATCCAGTAGAGCTGAGAACAGACTGACATCTTATTCTGTGGGAACAGGGAGATCAGAGGACAGAGAAATGAGAACCTGAAATCCGAGCAGACATCAGACTACCCTGTGGTCAGTGCTTTGATTAGCAGTGGCAACCCTCTACCTTTACCTAGCTTCCTATTTGACTACCCCTTTGATATTCAGGATCCAATCCTTGTCATCCTGAAGCCATGTTTCTGTAAGGAGTCTCAGATCATAATTATTCTCTTCAATGTGTGCAGACAATTCATTTACTTTTGTTACAATGCAGCACACATGCAGAAACACCACATTTTGTTACCATTTTTGTGATCTTCAGAATCCAGTTTTGATTGCTGGTATATTTACTCTCCTTGTCCCTTTCTATCATTCTCTGATGTTATTTTCCCATAGCACTACATTGCTCACCAGCCTTGATTTGGATTGACCAGGCTAAATTGCCCATGTCCAGGGATGTGCAGGTTAGGTGGGTTAGCCATGGGAAATGCAGGGTTATAGTTTCATAGTAATAGGAGTAGGCCATTAGCCCATCCAGCCTGCTCCGCCATTCATTAAGATAATGGTAAAACTATCTTTCGTCTCAGCTCCTCCTCCCAGCATTATCCCAACTATCCTTAATTAACCTACCATGCAAAAACCTAACCAACTGTGTCTACAATATACTTAATGAGGCGGTCTCTACTGCTTCCTTGGGCAGAGAATTCCATAGATTGACTAGTATCCAGGAAAAATAGTTCCTCTTCATCTCTGTCCGAAATCCAGTCCTCCAAATTATGTGGCCTAGTCTCATCCACCAGGTGAAATGTTTGGATAGGGTAGGGTTTCATCCCTACAGTGCAATGAATTCCCACTTTCCACCAAAGTCTTGTACATAACTGGATATTAATCTACCTACATATAGGTGGATAGGCTGGGACTTTTCTCACTGCAGCACAGGAGGTTGAGAGGTAACCTTAGAGATTTATAAAATCATGAAGGGGGTAGATGAAGTGAATGGTGGGGATTTTAAGATGAGAGAGCAAACTTTGAAGGTGAGAGGAGAAAGATTTTAAAAAGACTTGCGGGGCAGCATTTTTTTTTAAAAAGAGTGGTTTGTGTGTGGAATGAACATCCCGACACAGTGGTGGATGCAGGTACAGTAACAACATTTAAAAGATATTTGAATAAGTACATGAATAGGAAAGGTTCAGAGGGATATGGGCTAAACACAGGCAGGTATGACTAGTTCAGTTTGAGAACGTAGTCAGCACAGATTAGTTGGACTGAAGGGTCTGTTTCTATGCTGTATGACCTCTATAACTGTTCTGTAGTGATCTTAAAAGCCATTTTCTCACCTTCCCCCATAAACATCCTCCTCTCTGTAGTTCAAAAATCAGCTGAACTCAGCCTTGAATATATTCAATGATCCCCTAACTGCAGGTAGGCATCCCCACTTCTGAACTCAATTCCACTTGCTAATATACCACTTGCATTGCTTGCTGCACCTGACAGCTGGCATTGACAGTTGTAGAAGGACACTGAGGCCCCTTTGTACATCCACACATCATTCCTGATGAAGGGCCTGTGCCCGAAACGTCAACTCTCCTGCTCATCGAATGTTGACTGAGCATTTCTAGCACCACACTTTTCGACTCTGATCTCCAGCATTTGCTGTCCTCACTTTCTCCATATCCCAATGTCACCATTTAAACAATGCACCTCTTTTCTGCTTTTTTTTTACCACTGCAAAGGCTCTAACTTCACATTGGGGTACTATATTTGCCATGTGTTTGCCAATTGTGGTCTTTGGGAGACAGAGGGTATACGTGGGGAACGGTTCGCCGAGCGTCACAGCTGGGTCTGCAGAGGCCGACCGGACCTCCCAATCACCACCCATTTTAATTCCCCTTCCCACTCCCTTTCTGACATGACCATCTTAGGCCGCCTCCATTGCCACAACAAACCAAACTACAAATTGGAGGAACACCACAACATCTTCCACCTGGAAGCCTGCAGCCTGGAGGACTCAACACGGAGTTCTCCACTTTCAAATAACCTCCTTCCCCACTTCTCAAATCCCTTCCCAGGTTCTTCCCTTTCCCACCCCCACCCCTCCCTGCCATCAACCAGATTCCTTCCTCCCAGTGACCAACCAGTTTGTACCCTCTACCTGTCTCCACCTATCCCCAATTCACCACGCTGCTCCCAGCACACCCTTATTCTGCAGCTCTCCCAACACCCACCCCCAGTCCTGAACAAGGGTGACACCCAAAGCAAGGAACATGTGCAATGCTTGAGGAATGTATGCAATATGTTCAGTGGCAATGCTGGTATTATTGACAGATTTTGAAGTGTCCAAATATCAATAGGAGAAAACAAAAAGGCAGACCCACAATTTTTTTCCCCATCTGGCTCGATATTTTGTGGCTTTTGCATCTTATCTTGCTGCTCAACTTTCTTATGTCTTTTCCCTAGTGTAGGGAGTGAAGGTCTGCACTAGAAGGCCTAGGTTCAGGGTGAGAGCAGAAAGATATAAAAGGTACCTAAGGGTACCGTTTCCAAGCAGAGGGTGGTGTGTGTATGGAATGAGCTGCCAGAGGAGGTGGTGGAGGCTGCTACAATTAAAGCACTTAAAAGGTATCTGGATGGGTATATGTATAGGAAGGTTTAGAGGCATATGAGCCAAGTTCTGGCAAGTGGGACTGGATTAATTTAGGATATCTGGTTGGCATGGACGGGTTGGACCGAAGGTTCTGTTTCTATGCTGTACATCTCTACCACTCTAAATTGTGAGAGTTGGAGTAATGATTCAAGATGTGCATAAGCATAAGGGGCAAGAAGGTGACTAAACGAATATGGCCGACATATGAAATTGACTAACTTAGCTACAACAGCAGCACTAACACATAGTAGATAGCTGAAGTAGTAAACAAGTTGCAGCTGGTTCGAAGCAAGACCACAAGGTCAGCAGAAGTCAGAAAACAAGCAGCTAGATAGATAACAGAGTAATGAAACCCCTTGACAGATAACGAACCAGACAATGGGCGACTTTACACATAGCAAAAACAAGTCCAGGCAGCAAAACCACAAGGCCGACATTTATGTCAGAAACGAACCTCGTGACTGATAACGAGGGACAAACGTTGAGAAACAACTTGAGGTGGACAATGGGCGGTTGTCAGCTGCCTGGGAAGATGGTAAACACTTGAGGGGGGAATGTGTCCAGCTGCGCTTGCAAGATTGGGGTAAACAAGTGATGGAAAAGTACCGGTTGCTCAAGATTGAGAATCACCTGACTCAACAGGGGTGGAGTTTAAGGGTATATCAGGGGATGCTTTGTAACAATCAGGGTCCCTTTCTTTGAGGGGTACCCAACTCTGCAGACTTGCTAATTGCTAATAAACTTTGTTTTCCTGAATTTGTCTTGAGCTGACTTTTTACATCTCACATAAATAATAAAATGTATACTTTGACAAATTACAAACTATCTCCATGTTAATAAGGTTTAGTTACCACACACCTCACTAACCATTCTCAACAGGTCCTGACCCTTCAGTGACTGAGGAACATCCGCCTCCAGAATGGTCACCGGCTCCTGCCTGCTGTACAGCCGGCCGGTGTGGCCGTGACACAGCAGCTGCACCAGGAAGGCGGCGGTGACCAGTGACGGGGGTCTGCCCCGGGCCGCACGGCGCCATTTTCCTAACGGCCGCCGCTTCCCCGCTCGAGCGACTTCTCCTCCCAACCGCCTTCGCCCCCGCGTGACGTCTGCACGGGGGGATGGGCGGGGCCGGGGGAGCCTCACCGTCACCAAGCAACAGCCACCTCGCGCTACAACTGCTGCTCCCTGAAGCGGGAAATCTGCATTTTAAAGGGACATGGACATTTAACGGGCTATTTCTGCAAATAAATTGAAATGGACAAGATTACATTTCAAAGGGATATCTTAATATGCAAAATGACGCAGTCATATCTAAATGAATCTACATTTCGAAGAGACGTTGCCCTATTTTATAGGTAGCTGAAAATGTGTTGCTGGTTAAAGCACAGCAGGTTAGGCAGCATCTCAGGAATAGGGAATTCGACGTTTCGAGCATAAGCCCTTCATCAGGAATGAGAGAGAGTAAATGACCCTTTAAGAGACAGTTATATCTAAAGGGGTAAATAAACATTATCGAGGGGCAAGATTGCGCTTAGAGGAACACAACACATTTAAAAGGCATAACTACATTTGAAGGGGCATTTTTATATTTAAAAAGACACATTGAAATCTCATAATTAAAAGTACATGGTAATATTGAGAAAGCATGACCATGTTCGAAATAGTGCAGCCACTTTACAAGAAAAGGGATTTGGGCTGGGGCACGCGCGGGGTTGTGGGGGGGGGGAGATTAATTTTTAAGAAAATAGGCAAGTTATTATGATTTGGAATGATCTTGAAGGGGCGATGGCACCTGCAAGTGGCAAAAGTTAATACAAAATTCTTGAAAAGAACATGATTCCAGATATATGTGGATGCAGGGAAATAATTCAACAAAAGAGCCATTACAAATTTACGGAGCAAACAATATCCTTTTGAGAGATATAAATGGGAGCATCAATATTTAAGTAGGAATTCCAATTTTTGTTCTCCTCCCAAAATCTGTCGTCAGGGTGCAGTGTAAGCCAGTACAATTTGTTATGCCACAGTAGGTCTTGCAACTCAACCTCATTGTGCCCTCACCCAATATTCATGTGTGTGCTTAACAGTCAAGTTTAAGGGAAAGAGGGGATGATGAAAAATACTGGGTCTGCCAGTGATGCTCACATTCCATGAACAAATAAAACCGATCATGGTGCTGCCATCACTGCATGTGTCAGAATTAAATGATCAGAAAAATTCTGAACTCACGACAAACAGTTTGTGCACAATGACGTTATTTCTACTTATTCTTATAATTTTGATTGGATTTAGTCTGTACCAAATTAAGAGCAGCCTTGGTTTACGTTTCATTGGCAATTCTACATGTTGACTTTCTATTATCACATCTCTTTGACATTCTTATATGTATTTAAATTAATCTTCAGACTGTTCACAACTGAATGACATTAGGCTGTGAATTTTCAGTCTGGTAAAAAGTGTTTTGGCATTTGATGAAGTTATTTAGGCAATAGCAACAGCAAATGAAATATCAAAGAAATACAAAGTTATGAGGAGGGATATATATCTTGTTTAACCAAATACAATGGCAGTGCAGAGAATTTCAGAAATGCGCAATAAATATTCACAGTGTATCCCTTTATCAACTCATTCAAGAATTTCAAATTGTGTTTGAGGCAATTCAATGGCAAATGGCAACGTTTGTTTGTTAGTTAATACACTCACCATAAATTGTGAATATGATTTTGATATGTTTAATCCCAAATGGAGCAATTAAGTACAAAGTTACTTTCAACCATTTAATAAAACACAATTTTATTTCATGAAAATACAATCATTTTATAACATCTTTACAAAGGAAATATATTAAACAAAACAGCTTTCCTGGGTATCAATATTTACAACAGTTATGCAGCTATTATTTGGCAATCGACCAACTCATTGAAATAATTTCAGAATAAGTTAGCTGTTTCATTATTATACATTGAGATATTTTAATTAAAATGTCACAAAGGAAATCTTTAACACAAAGCAAAGTTAGATAAAATACAAAAGTATCTTGCAGAATTCACTTCAAATCAAATCTGTTGAAACACAAAAAGATGATGCTCAGTGTACCAAATGATGGACAATCACTAGTAATAATGGAAAAGCATTGTAAAGAATGTATATATCTCAATTATATCTTAAATGAATATTTACTCTGCCTTGGACAACAACAACTGAAAGTTTTTTTGAACAAATTGAAAACTACAATAGCAAAGCTGTAGAAAATCCACCACTGAGCCAAATCTTGAATAACAGTTTTTTTTCAGGAAATCCTTAAAGATTTCAGGCTTCTCCAGCTTCAATTAGCTGAAGAAGAAAAAAAATGCATCTGGTTGGAGACATGAATAGAAAAGAATCAGAGGGATATAGACCAATGCTGGCAAATGGGTCACTAGATTAATTTAGGATACTTGGTTGTCTGGACTGAAGGGTTTGCTTCTGTGCTCTACAACTCTATTTCACAAAACTAGGATGAGGCCATTCATCCTTTACAGCCTGTCTTGGGCTGTGGCCTAACTGCACACGTTTCAATGCAAGTTTCAGAAAGATTTCAGCAGCTCTTTTCAAAAAGTGAACATGCTTTCGGACTTTAACAATGTTTCTGAATATATCAATGTAACTATTCTAAATGTTAAAGATCAGCCAATTCAGAATGTCATTTAAATGTAGAGCTTTTCTAACAATAGGTGTGCATTCTCTCTGTGTCCCAATATCGAGTCAGACTGACATTGTTGTTCGAAAAGCTCTGCATTTAAATGACATTCTTGAAAGTAATTTAAATCAAATTCTGGGATTAACGTACCAAAGAACAGAAGCCCAGTCTAAAATATGAAAGATTTCATCTAAAATTGTTCAGTGAAGGACATCTTCATGACCGTGGCCTCCTTTGGCTATAAATTCTGTCATCATGATCTTACTGTCCACGACCACCTGATGAAAGAGCAGCACTCTGAAATGGAGTGATCAGTAAAAATGTCTCATTTGGATCACCGAAGGTTAGAAATGGAAGCATATCTCTTCAAGGTTACAGTTTGATTTGTCCTTTCAACGTTTTTGAAATTTAAGGTGTTCCATTGTAGTGTTCAATTCTAATCCATTAAAATCAGTATCCAGTCTCATCTGAGTGCAGATGGTAAAAAATGAGGTCTGCAGATGCTGGAGATCACAGTTGAAAATGTGTTGCTGGTTAAAGCACAGCAGGTCAGGCAGCATCCAAGGAATAGGAAATTCGATGTTTCGGGCATAAGCCCTTCATCAGCCCATCATCTGAGTGCAGAACCAACTCAACTGACAGAACAAACAAAACAACTTTTCGGTTTGCTTTTTAGATGTGACATCTTCCCTCCCTCCCTCTCTGGTGACCCAATAGGACGACCAGAGCTGGAAGTACCACTCTCGAAATACGATTGCTGACCTACAGTTTTCTTGTGCTGCTGAACATAAGGATTTAAAAGCTGCTAGCCTGATCTCGCACAAAGCACAAAAACAGACTGTTCACCCGTGTCTGCGCAGAGGAGAAATTTCAGGAGGAACAGATCACAAAATAACAACTGTTACCAGTCCCACAACACGTTTCCCATGGACAAAGTTAAAAATCTCACAACACCAGGTTATAAACCAACAGATTTATTTGGAAACACTAACGTTTGGAGCACCGCTCTATTATCAGGTTGGTTGTGGAGAATGAGATCATGATCATGGAATTTATAGCCAAAGGAGTCCAGTGTCCATGGAGATGTGATATATTAAACTATGAGATTAAATCTTCCATCTTTTAGAATGGGTTTCTGCTCTTTGGCATGTTAATTCCTGAAGTGGTTTTTAATTACCTTCTCAAGAAAGTCATTCAAATGCAGAGCTTTTCTAACAATAGGTGTGAATTCTCTCTGGGTCCCAATGTTGAGTCAGAGGGACATTTTTCTTTGAAATGTTTTGCATTTAAATTACATTCTTGAGAAGGTAGTTTTTAGATTAGGTTGGGCTGGATTGGCCGTGCTAAATTACCCTTATTGTTCAGGATATGCACTGTAGGGTGGATTAGCTATGAGAAATACGAAGGGGGTGGGTCTGGGTGGCAATGGTGCTAAATGCCTTCTTTACCATCCAGTCTACCAGTTCTTTGCAGGTTGCATCACTATGTACATGAACTCTCCCATGTCTCTGTTTTAACTATACAAGTCCGGTCCTTCCTCATTTTACCAAAATGCAACCCCTTGCTTTTATTCATACCTCTCTCATATACGCACACCCTAACACTCTCTCACACTCACAGACTTATACTCCATCACACTTACACTTTACCAAGCATGCACTGTCACACACAAACTCACAACTCTATGGAGTGAATTTTTATTGGCAGAATTATATTTGCAGATACTTTCAATTTTGCTCACAAAGCACACAATCTACAGGCAGTCAATCCATGTAATATTTTATATATTCCTACTTTAAAAACAGAACTGGTCTGATTCAAGATTGGGATACTGACAGACTCGAACTCGACAGACTTAGTGGGCGGCACGGTGGCACAGTGGTTAGCACTGCTGCCTCACATCGCCTGTAGACCCGGGTTCAATTCCCGACTCAGGTGACTGACTGTGTGGAGTTTGCACGTTCTCCCCGTGTCTGCGTGGGTTTCCTCCGGGTGCTCCGGTTTCCTCCCACAGTCCAAAGATGTGTGGGTCAGGTGAATTGGCCAAGCTAAATTGCCCGTAGTGTTAGGTAAAGGGTAAATGTAGGGGTATGGGTGGGTTGCGCTTCGGCGGGTCGGTGTGGACCTGTTGGGCCGAAGGGCCTGTTTCCACACTGTAAGTCTAATCTAATCTTAAAAAAAAACCTCACAACTTGAATGCATTGTGTGAGCTGATATATCATTTTTTTTAAAAATATAAAACCATAAGTCATCAAGAACATGACTTAGATGTTGTTCTTAGATTTACATATTAGTGAACCGAAACCTGCAACCCACTCTGAAAGATATCAGTTGCATGACGCTGCGTATTTTGCTATAAGATCTGTGTCTTAGGATCCTGCTCCACAGCTACCTGTGGAAGGAGCGGTGCTCCGAAAGCTAGCGCTTCCGAATAAACCTGTTGGACTATAATCTGGTCTTGTGTGATTTTTAACTTTATCCACTCCAGTCCGATACTGGCACCTCCACATCGTTTCTGGTGAACACAGCCCATACCTCCTAGTGCTGCCAGTAAACTTTACAATGCCAATGAAACAACACAGTACCTGCACTCCTGAAAAATTTACAATTTCTAATGATACTAGCTACCCACGCACTGCCCCATCTGATACACAACATTGAAAACTTAGTGCAGGAGGCTGAAAGAAATGAGTAAAAAATGAGGTCTGCAGATGCTGGAGATCAACACATTTGCGGCTGAAAGAAATGAACAGCTTTAAAACAAAAAACCTCTTAGAGCTCAAAGCTTTCAATGAGCGTCTGAGTCTGCGGTAAGTTCAGGTAATCTTTATTGTGACCCAACTTTGTTAAAGCTTCAGATCCCCCAGCAAACGGTGGCACAGTGGTTAGCACTGCTGCCTCACAGCGCCAGGGACCTGGGTTCAATTCCCGCCTCAGGCGACTGACTGTGTGGAGTTTGCACATTCTCCCCGTGTCTGCGTGGGTTTCCTCCGGGTGCTCCGGTTTCCTCCCACAGTCCAAAGATGTGCGGGTCAGGTGAATTGGCCATGCTAAATTGCCCGTAGTGTTAGGTAAGGGGTATATGTAGGGGTATGGGTGGGTTGCGCTTCGGCGGGTCGGTGTGGACTTGTTGGGCCGAAGGGCCTGTTTCCACACTGTAAGTCTAATCTAATCTAATCAAAAAGGTGTGGAAAAACTAGCTGCTTTTTAAACAGCTCAAGGTCAAAGCACGCATACTCCTCACCCCACCACCCCCTACCATCCCACCTCACTTTCTTTACTATTGGTCATCACCGAGTTGTCCCTTTGTAATTGGATCCTTGGTACAGTCGTAACCTGGAGGAAGTATTGCCTTACTCAGCAATTTCAACCCATATCCTGTCTCCTAGTAAGTTTCTGCCCGCTCATCTGCCAGGGGCTGAGTGGGGGGGGGGGGGGGGGGGGGGTGGGAGGAAAGAGGGGAGGTGCCGAGCAGTATAGTTTCTGGATTAGTGGTGCTGGAAGAGCACAGCAGTTCAGGCAGCATCCAAAGTGCAGCGAAATCGACGTTTCGGGCAAAAGCCCTTCATCAGGAATAAATCAGCCCTTCCTGATGAAGGGCTTTTGCCCGAAACGTCGATTTCGCTGCACTTTGGATGCTGCCTGAACTACTGTGCTCTTCCAGCCTACTAATCCAGAATCTGGTTTCCAGCATCTGCAGTCATTATTTTTACCTGAGCAGTATAGTGTTAACCACACAGCTGTGTGTGTCTGGAGTCACTGTAGGCTGGACCAGGTAAAGGATACAGCTGGATGACTGAATGAATCCTTTCCCACAATGGCAGTTTCCTTCCCTAAAAAGAACATGTGTGAATCAGATGGGGCCCCCCACCCCAAAAACGGTTTCACCATCAGATTCTGAACTCCAGATTTCGGACCGAATTCCAATTCCGTGATCTGCCATGGGCTGGATTCAAACTCAGGAGTCCCCGGAACTGGGTTGATAGTTCAGTCCCTCATGGCACTCGATTGTTGCTCCTTCAATCACCCTGCGATGGCACGTGAACTCGTTGGTGCCTCTGCAGGTGGGAGGAGCAGATGAAGGCCTTCCCACACTCTGTGCAGCTGAAAGGCTTCTCCCCAGTGTGGATCCGCTGGTGGGTCTGGAGATTGGAGGAATCGCTGAACCCCTTCCTGCACTCAGGACAGTTAAAGGGCCACTCCCCTGTATGAACCCTCTGGTGTCTCAGCAGGATGGAGGAATTGCTGAAGGCCTTCCCGCACTCGGTGCAGGGGAATGGCCTCTCCCCCATATGGATCCGCCGGTGGGTCAGCAGAGTGGTGGAATTGCTGAAGGCCCTCCTGCACTCGGGGCAGCTGAAGGGCTTCTCCCCAGTGTGGAGACGCTGGTGCTTCCACAAGTTGCTCACCTGACTAAATCCCTTCCCACACTTGGGGCAGGTGAATGGCCTCTCCCCTGTGTGGACCCGCTGGTGAGTCAGCAGGTGGGAGGAATTGCTGAAAGCCTTCCCACACTCGGGGCAGCTGTAGGGCCTCTCCCCCGTGTGGACCCGCCAGTGGGTCAACAGGCCAAAGGAATGTCTGAACGCCTTCTTGCACTCAGAGCAAGAAAACGGCCTCTCACCAGTGTGGAGTCGCCTGTGGGTCTGGAGGTTGAAGGAATTGCTAAAGGCCTTCCCGCACTCGGGACACGGGAACGACCTCTCCCCTGTGTGGACCCGCTGGTGAGTCCGCAGGGCAGAGGCCTGGGTAAAGCCCTTCCCACACTCAGGGCAGCTGAAGGGCCTTTCTCTGGTGTGACTGCGCCGATGAGTCTCCAGGGCAGATGGGACACAGAAGCCTTTCCCACAGTCACCACACTTCCATGGTTTCTCCACAGGGCGGGATTCCTCAGGTTTCTCCATGGCCAAAGCTTCAGCCGCACACAAACGCGTTTAGAGCCCCTTCGCACCGTGATTTCCTCTTAACAGGCGATATAGCTGTTACACGCTCCACACTCAGTGCACTTCAACAGTAGGTCTCTCATCCAGTCCCACTGATACTGGAAATGTACTGAAACAGGAACCAAAAAGCTTTGCCCCTTCTCACAGAATCACAGTCAAAAATCGTGGTCCTGATGGATTGAGTGACCGTCAGACATTGACACCAAACTGTGGACTGCTAACTCTGGAGAGTCACTGTCAAAAAGTATGGCACTGGAAAAGCACAGAGATCAGGCAGCATCTGAGGAGCAGGAGAGTTGACGTTACAGTTGGTTTTGAAACTTGTATCTTCAGATCTTCAAACGCTGTAAAAAGAGAATATAAAAGTCATCACTGTCAGTCCAGGGTAGAAATTCAGAACAAGCAATTCTGCTTTCTGGTGAACATTCTTTTCTTTTATTATTCCACAAAATTGAAAGCACCATCCCATTCTCTCTCTCCCTCTCGATTCTCACTCCACTTTAACTAATTCTTCTGAAGATGCTGATTCAGGATCTTACAGGAGCATAAAAGCAAAAATGTCAAGACTTATCTTTCTGAAACTCCACGTGAAAGTTAATATCTTTCACGTCATTGGCATAATGCTGAGAGTGAGCAGATCTGATTTGGAAAGCAAAATAAAGTGTGCCAATTCAGGATGAACCTGCAATGCAGCTTCTTGAGGAACAGCCTCAAGAAATGGTTAATGTCCCCGGGAAGGGGAACATGAGACATCAAAGTATTAACACCGACACCAGAGAGAGAAACTGAACATACAGACGTGGCAAACGTTAGTGGAAAGCCAGAGTCAGAGATATACACATAGAAACAGACACAGGCGCTTCAGTCAAACTCTTCTGTGCTGACCAGATATCCTAAATTAATCTAGTCACATTTGCTAGCACGTGTTCCCTGTCCCTATGAACCGTTCGTATTGATTCACCCGCCAGATGCCTATTAAATGCTGTAATTGTACCAGCCTCCACTACTTTCTCTGGCAGGTCATTCCGTACACACATTCACACCCGCCCAAACCTTGTGAAAAAGTTGCCTCCTTAGGTCTCTTTTAAATCTCCACGTCCCCTCCCCCGCCGCCCTCACCCTAAACCAATCACCCTCTAGTTCTGGACTCCCCCACCCCAAGGGAAAGACCCTATCCATGCTCCTCATGATTTATAAAAGTATATAAGGTTACCCCTAAGATTCTGGCGCGGGCTGGGGAAAACAGCCCCAGGCTATCCTGCCGTCCCTCCTCACCCGGGCAATGAAGACACATACCTGAGTTTGCAGAGTCTGCTCCCTCCCTGGATTCACTCCAGTTACTACCAGTGAACAGAGTGTCTCCCGCTTGGACTGAAGAGGTGCCCAGCGAAAGGGTTTTACTCTGAAACGAGCAGAGCCACTTCCGCGTTGTGACGTCATCGAAGGGTGGAGGCGGCGGAGGGAGAGACAGGAAGGGGAGGAGTGAGCAGCGGGGAGAGGGGCGGAGCGACTGGGTGGAGCGAGAGGCGGAGTGTGGCCGGGACAGTGGGAGGAGCAAGTGTCGAGCGACGGCCGACGAGACGAAGGGGCGGGGCGAACGGCGGCTCCGCACTGCGCCTGCTCCGGATTGACGGCCCGCACTACCCTGAACAGTTTGCAAAAGACCTTTCCCTTCAGAGAATCCGCACAATGTAGAAGCAGGTCACCCGGCCCAATGGGACCACACCGACCCTCCGAAGGATAACCCACCCACGTCCATTCCGTTTCCCCTCCTGCCCGATATTTACCCCCCGAATAGACCTCACCTGCACATACCTGGGCACTATGGGTAACAACATGGCAAATCCACCCTAATCTGCATATCCCTGGACCATGTGGGGCAATTTAGCATGGCCAATCCACCCTCACCCTTCACAGATTAACTACTCTCTGGGAAAAACAGCTCCTCCTCATCTCTATCTTAAATCTACTCCCCCCTAATTTTATGGCCATGTCTCATTCACCAGCAGAAACTACTAGACAGGGGAGGGAGCTGGTGGGCGTGGGTCTGGATGGCATGCTCTTCAGAGGGGTTGAATGGCCTACTCCCACACTGTAGAGATTGAATGATTTACTGTAGTCGTGTTTGCCCCGGGTCACAGCGCGCAGAATCTCCCACCTTCCACCAAATCAAAAGACAAGTCCCACCCTGCCCTCTCGTATGTGTGTTATCTGTCTGCTTAATCGTTTCCAGTGAATACGGCCCAAACCCCGCTGCTATCAGTAAAATGCTCAGGCAACAATGAGGTACTGAAAACCGTAAGGTTTCTAATGATAACAGTGACTGATTCACTCCTTCTGATGTACAGCAGTGGAAATACAATGTTGGAGACTGAAAGAAATGAGCAGTTTAAAACAAGAACCCAACTAACCCTTCACTCAGCACACTGTACTTACTGCCGGTAAACCTTAAAGCACTTCATCTCCACAGTGCAATGAATTCCCACTTTCCACTAAAATTCTGGATGTACTCATTCACTCAGTTGCTGTCCCACAAATTAAAGATTTCACTGTAATTTGTTCTGTGCAATGAACCAGAATTGATCAGGGACCTCGAAGTGAAGGAGCCATTGGGAAGTAGTGACCATAACACAATAAGCTTCAATCTGCAATTTGAGAGGGAGAGAGTACAATTGGAAGTGACAATATTTCTGTTGAATAAAGGGAACGATGGAGCTATGAGGGAGGAGCTGGCCAAAGCTCAATGGTGCAATACCTTCGCAGGGATGACAGGGGAGGAACAATGACAGATATTTCTGTGTATAATGCAGAAGATGCAGGATCAGTTCATTCCAAAAAGGAAGAAAGATCCTTGGAGGAGGCATGGGTGGCCATGGCTGATGAGGGAAGTTAAGAAACATATAAAGTCAAAAGAGAAAAAGTATAACAAAGCAAAGATAAGTGGGAAAATGGAGGACTGGGAAGCTTTTAAAGAACAACAGAGGATTACTAAGAAGGAAGTATGCAGAGAAAAAATTAGGTACGAAGGTAAACTGGCCAAAAATATAAAGGAGGATTGTAAAAGCTTTTTTAGGTATGTGAAAGGCAAAAAAATGGTTAAGACTAAAATTGGGTCCTTGAAGACAGAAACAGGGGAATATATTACAGGAATCAAAGAAATGGCAGAAAAATTGAATTGGTACTTCAGATCTGTGTTCACTGGGGAAGACACAAGCAATCTCCATGAGGTAACAGTGGCTGAAGGACCTGAACTTAAGGGAATTTATATTTGCCAGGAATTGGTGTTGGAGAGACTGTTAGGTCTGAAGATTAATAAGTCCCTGGGGCCTGATGGTCTACATCCCAGGGTACTGAAGGAGGTGGCTCGAGAAATCGTAGATGCGTTGGTGATTATTTTCCAGAGTTCGATAGATTCGGGATCAGTTCCTACGGATTGGAGGGTGGCTAATGTTGTACCACCTTTTAAGAAAGGTGGGAGAGAGAAAACAGGAAATTATAGACCAGTTAGTCTGACCACAGTGGTGGGGAAGATGTTGGAGTCTATTATAAAGGATGAAATTACGACACATCAGGATAATCGTCACAGGATAGGTCAGAGTCAGCATGGATTTATGAAGGGGAAGTCATGCTCGACTAATCTTCTGGAATTTTTTGAGGATGCAACTCTGAAGATGGACGAGTGAGATCCAGTAGATATAGTGTACTTGGACTTTCAGAAAGCTTTTGATAAAGTCCCACATAGGAGGTTAGTGAGCAAAATTAGGACGCATGGTATCAGGGGCAAAGTACTAACTTGGATTGAAAGTTGGTTGGCTGACAGGAGAAAGCTGAAAATGTGTTGCTGGTTAAAGCACAGCAGGTTAGGCAGCATCTCAGGAATAGGAAATTCGACGTTTCGAGCATAAGCCCTTCATCAGGAATGAGGAGAGTTTGCCAAGCAGGCTAAGATAAAAGGTAGGGAGGAGGGACTTGGGACAAAGAGTAGTGATAAACGGCTCCATTTCGGAATGGCAGGCAGTGACCAGTGGAGTGCCGCAGAGATCAGTGCTGGGACCGCAACTTTTTACAATATATTTTAATGATATAGAAGATGGTATTAGTAATAACATTAGCAAATTTGCGGATGATTCTAAGCTGGGTGGCAGGGTGAAATGTGAGGAGGATGTTAGGAGATTACAGGGTGACCTGGACAGGTTAGGTGAGTGGTCAGATGCAGTTTAATGTGAATAAATGTGTGGTTATCCACTTTGGTGGCAAGAACAGGAAGGCAGATTACTACCTAAATGGAATCAATTTAGGTAAAGGGGCATTACAAAGAGATCTGGGTGTTCTTGTACAGTCAATGAAGGTAAGCACACAGGTACAGCAGGTAGTGAAAAAGGCTAATAGCATGCTGGCCTTCATAACAAGAGGGATTGAGTATATAAGCAAAGAGGTTCTTCTACAGCTGTACAGGGCCCTGGTGAGACCACACCTGGAGTATTGTGTGCAGTTCTGGTCTCCAAATTTGAGGAAAGACATTCTGGCTATTGAGGGAGTGCAGCGTAGGTTCACGAAGTCAATTCCTGGAATGGCGGGACTACCTTACGCTGAAAGACTGGAGCGACTGGACTTGTACACCTTGAATTTAGAAGACTGAGAGGGGATCTGATTGAGACATATAAGATTATTAAAGGATTGCACACTCTGGAGGCAAGAAACATGTTTCCGCTGATGGGTGAGTGCGAACCAGAGGACACAGCTTAAAAATACAGGGTAGACCATTTAGGACAGAGATGAGGAGAAACTTCTTCACCCAGAGAGTGGTGGCTGTGTGGAATGATCTGCCTCAGAGGGCAGTGGAGGCCCAGTCTCTGGATTCATTTAAGAAAGTGTTGGATAGAGCTCTCAAGGATAGTGGAATCAAGTGTTATGGAGATAAGGCAGAAACAGGATACTGATTAAGGATGATCAGCCATGATCACATTGAATGGTGATGCAGGCTCGAAGGGCAGAATGGCCTACTCCTGCACCTGTTGTCTATTGCTCCCAGTAACGTCAAAACATCTCTGAAAGCTGCTCTGAAAGTGCTCTGATTTTTCTGCTTTCAGCAAAGCTGATTAGAGTTATAAAGCATGGAAACAGGCCCTTCGGCCCAGCTTGTCATGCCAACCAAATATCCTAAATTAACCTAGTCGCATTTGGCCCATATCCCTCTAAATCCTTCCAATTCATGTACCTATCCAGATGCCTTTTAAATGTTGTCATTATCTGGTAGTTTGTTACACACATGCACCATCCTCTGCATGAAAACCTTGCCAGTCACGTCCCTTTTAAATAATTCCCCCCTCACCTCAAACATCTGCCCTCTAGATTTGGACTCCCCTACCCTGGGGGAAAGTGCCCTATCCATGCCCCTCAGAAACATCTATAAGATCACCCCATAGGCTCCAATTCTCCAGGGAAAATATCTCTGGCCTCTTCAGCCCCTCACTGTAGGTCACAAGCATGGCAACAGCCTTGTAAATCTTCTCCAACCACTTCCAAAGTTTCACAACCTCTTTGCTATAGCAGGGAGACCAGAACTGAACACAGTATTCCAAAAGTGGCCTAAACAATGTCTTATACAGCTGCAAAATGCAGCACCTCTCATTTCTCTAAATTAAACTCCATCTGCCACTTCTCAGCCCAATGGCCCACCTGAACAATTCTAATTTATAATGAACTCTCTTTCCTCTCTTATTCCCTAGAAGCTGAAAACCTCCATCCCACATACTCTCTTTCCATTTGCCGAACGTAATCCCTGCTGTACCTCATCCTGAAGGGTCTGCTTCATGCTGACTAACAGATCCACACTCAGGAGAGATCTAATTGAAACACAATACTGAATGGCCTGGACACAGTGGATGTTGGGATGGTGTTTCCATTGGTAGGAGAGACTCGGACCAGAGTAAAGAGAAGGCCTTTTAGAACATAGATAAACATAAAACTCTTCAGCCATATAGTGGTGAATCTATGGAATTCATTGCCACAGAAGGTTGCAGAGGCTAAGTCACTGAGTATATTTAAGACTGAGACATATGTTCTTGAGTACCAAGGGGATCGAGGGTTATGGAGAGAAAGCAAGAGAATGGGATTGAGAAACCTATGAGTCACAATTGAATGGTATGAGCAGACTTGATGGGCTGAATGGCCTACTTTCTGCTGCTATGTCTGATACTCTCTTGCTGTCCTGGACACAGAGTGAGAGAACTGGGAACAGAAGTCAGCCATTTGGTCTTTCAAGCCTGCACCAGCATTGAACAGATCATAACTAGATATGAATCTAACTGTGTCTAAGTGGATAGGCTGGGACTTTTTCACTGGAGCACAGCAGGTTGCGAGGTGACCTTATAGAGCTTTATAAACTCATGAAGGGTATAGATGAAGTGATTTTAAAAAGACATGAGGAGCACCAGTTTTTTAAAAAAAACACAGAATGTGGTTTGTATGTGGAATAAATGTCTAGAGGAAGGATGCAGGTACCGTAACAATGTTTCAAAGAAATTTGGACAAGTACATGAATAGGAAATGTTTGGAGGGATATGGGCCAAACACAGGCAGCTGGGACTAATTTAGTTTGAGAACTTGGTCAGCATGGACTAGTTGGACTGAAACTGTTCTAAATCCATTTCCTTGCCTTCCCCCATAAACACCCACTTCTTTGTTGTTCAAAAATCAGATGAGCTCAGTCTTGAATACATTCAATGACCCCCTAACTGCAGGAAGACATCCCCATTTCTGAACTCAATTCCTCTTGCTAATATACCACTTGCCTTGCTGATTGCTTGCTGCACCTGTCTGACAACTGGCAGTGACTGGTGCAGAAGGACACTGAGACCCCTTTGTACATTCACACATCATTCCTGATGAAGGGCTCATGCCCAAAATGTCAACTCTCCTACTCCTTGAATGCTGCCTGACCTGCTGTGCTTTTCCAGTATCACACTTTGACTCTGATCTCCAACTTCTGCAGTTGCTCCACATCCCAATACATAACCATTTAAATAATATACCTCCTTTCTGATTTTTTTCACAGCAGAGGCTATAATTTTACATTGTGGTACTGCATTTGCCATGTGTTTGCCAATTGTGGACTTCTCTACATTGGGGAGACTTGGCGAACAGTTCACCGAGCATCATACCTGGGCCCACGGAGGCCGACCAGACCTCCCAGTCACCAGCCATTTTAATTCCCCTTCCCACTTCCTTTCTGATATAACCATCTTTGGCCTCCTCCCTTACCACAATGAATCAAACTGCAAATTGGAGGAACAACATCTCATCTTCCACCTGGGCTGCATAGAGTTAGGAGGACTCAACACTGGGGAACTCAATTTCAAATAAGCTCCCTATCTTTCTAGCTCCTCCTCCTCCCTGCCACCAACCAGATTCCTTCCTCTCATTGATGGGGGCTAGAGGGTGGGGCTGTGGAGAATAGAGAGAGAATGGATGGGGGCTGGGTGGATCTGTGGAGAACAGAGAGAGAGAATGGACGGGGGAGCAGAGGGTGAGGGAGAGGAGAAGGACTTGGGCGCGTGAGAGAAAGGCCTGCAGGGCAGAGCGTGGGGGACCCAGAGAATGGGGGGAAGGGTCTGAGAGGGAGAATGTGGAGATAGAGTGTTTGGGGGGGGGGGGGAAACAGGAGAGAGAATGGTGTGGGGTACAGAATGTGAGGAAAGACTGAGAATAGAAGGGGACAGAGGGTGGGTGGAGAGAGAGAATGAATGGCAAGGAGAGGGTGGGGGCAGTAGAAGAATGGGAAGGAGAGAGAGAATAGACAGGGAACAGAGAGATGGAGAGTGGAGGGTGAGGGGAGAGAGAGAGGATGGATGGGGGTCAGAAGGTGGGGAGTGGGAAATAGACATGGGGCACTGTGGGTGGCAGGGTGGGAATGGACAGGAGGAGCTGTGGATGGACAGGGGGTGCTGAGGGTGGTGGGGAACAGAGAGGAGGTGCTGTGGGTAGCAAGAAGGGAATAAGTGACCTCAATGACAATCTTTTTATGCAGAGGGTGGTGTGTGTGTGTGTGTGTAACAAGCTGCTAGGGAAGTGGTGGAGATGGGTACAATTACAATATTTAAAAGACATCTGGGAGGGATATGGGCCAAAGGCTGGAACTTGGGACTGGGTCAGCTTGGGACATCTGGTCAGCATGGATGAATTGATTGCTTGCTGCACCGGTCCAAAGGATCTGTTTCTGTGCTGTGTCTCTAGATGTCTATAACTATATGATTGAAACCAGACCTTTTTACTGATAATCTTCCTGCTGGACTTTTGTAGTGCACCCAGTTTCAGGAGATTTGTGGTGGGTACAAGTGGCACATATCTCCTCTCATGGGAATACTGGAAAATATAAAGGGGCTGTTAAAAGTACTTCAACTTTGGGAACACTGGGTCTTGTGGAAGCAGGGCATTTGACAAAGCCTTTCAGAGAAAGTTTCTCCAACTGGTGGACATAAACAGTTTTCCCATGGAATATTACACCGATATTAAGAATGTTACCTTCTGCAAAACATTTTCCTGAAAAATGCAGAAGAATTCAACTTGCTAACGTGAAACAAATGTTGGAGAGAAAGGAAACTGCCAAGATCAAAAGGCTGATGAATGTCAACATTTATCAGATTGTTTCGAGAACAGAAAAACCTGCACTGGAGACACCCTGAAGAGGGTTGTCTCATACCTATTCCTTCAATTAGTTTTGTATGTCTTAATTGTTAAGTCATACCTAGCACATGGAAAGGTGGCTATGGTTTGTGGAGGTCAGTCATCTTGGCTTCAGGACAACTCTGCAGGAGTTCATAGGCCGAACCATCTTCATCTATGACCTTCCTCCATCATAAGTTCAGAAATGGAGATGTCGCAATAATTACAGATGTTCAGCACTATAAACAACTCCTCACAAATTGAAGCAGTTCAGTTTGAAATGCTACAAGATCTTAACCATATCCAATGGGCTGATGAGTGGCAAGTAACATGAATGCCATGCAAATGTCACAGAATGACTCATCCCCAAAAGAGATAATCTGATCACTGACCTGTGATATCAATAATGTTACTGTCACTAAATACCCCATGATCAACATCCTTGGGGTTTAGCATTGAACAGAAACTCAACTAGACGAACCATACATACACAGTGGCTCCAAGAGCAGGTCAGAGGCCAGAAATACTGCAGTGAGTAACTCACCTCCTGACTCTCCAAAACGTGTTCCAACTTCTACAAGCCACAAGTCAGCAGTGTAATGGAATACTCCCCACTAGCTTGGATGGGGTTGCAGCTTCAACTGTATTTGAAATGCTTCATACCATCCAGGTCAATGTTACCTGCTTGATTGGTACTATATCCACTGTTCAGAAGCAGTAGTGTCTAGTATCTACAAGATGCACTGCAAAGATTTAACAAAGCACCTTACAAATTGCCTTTCAAACTAACAACCACTTCCATCAAGAAGGACCAGGAAAACAGATACATGGGAACACAACCTCTTGCAATACGTCTCCAAGCCACTCACCACCTTGACTTGGAAATGTATTACTGTTCCTTCAGTGTCACTGGTCCAAATCCTGGAATTCCTTCCTTCAAGATGTTGTGGGTCACTGTACAGAATGTGGACTGCAACAGTTCAAGAAGGCAGCTCACCACCACATTCTCAAGGAGAACCAAATGCTGGCCAGCCAGTGCCGCCCATGTACCAGAAGTAGATTTCAATAAATTATTGAAACAGAGGGTTGGAATCTGCAAACTTAAGAAAATCAACGTTAAGAAGGGTCAGATGGAGGGCATTGATTCGGTGCTTATTTGAGCACAGATAAAGAGCGATTATACTGACACTGAATTGGAACTAGAGTTTAGAGTTAAACACCTGTAGTGTTCCACAAAATGTATAAATCTAAAATCGATGAAATATTTGCTCCTGACGTGTACTTCATTAACACGTGAATAGGACAGTTAAGAGGGCATATGTGAAACTGGATTTCATGACATTAATGGCGCCTTCAATTCCCACAATGCCTTGCGATGGAGAGCCCTCTCTATGGGGCCCTGGCAGTGCGCATGCGTGCGGTGAGGCAAAGTTACTCAGTGCGGGAGAGGAATGGCGCCGGCGGCTGAAGGAACAAGAACAGAAACCGCTGGAAAAGCTGAGCAGGTCCGGCAGCTCGTGTTGAGAGAAATGTGAGGACGTGTTTCGGGTCCGGGGATCCTTCTTCAGAACAGGACCAGGTTTCAGAAACATCCCGGGGAGGTCGCCAGGTCCGAGCGCCAAGACCTGGCTCCTGCCCCCGGGGAGAGGAGACAGTGAGACAGGGTAGGATTAGGAACCGCGGGAGGAGGGAGGCTGGGGAGTTTATAAACTCCTAGGGGGAGGCGCGAATACAACCTCCCCAGGCCCACTTCACCACCGAAGGAGCTCTCGGGTTGCCCGGGCAACAGGGCGCCATCATTGTAAGGATAAGGCGCATGTTGACTTGGGGCGGGGAGCGGGGGCGGCCATCTTGGTGAGGGCACCATCAACCGTCACTTCCGGGAGAGAAATGACAGTTGGTGTCATTCAACTAGAATGTCCTCATTTCACTCTGAGAGACCTGGCCCTGAGCCTGGTCTGTGTGTCATTAACACAGGAAAAGGGAGTGGGAAAGAGAGAGAGAGATCTGGAATGACACGAAGGCGGACTGTGAGTTTGAGGTGAATAAATCTGATCATTTGTGGCGCTGGAACAGAAACTGGGTCCTTCCAAGATCGCAGTGACCAGGAGAGCATTGATGTGTTGATGTTATTTTCAGTTTGTAGACTGGGAAAAGAGAACACCAGGAGTGGAGGAAAGTCATGATGAAGATGGATTTGAAATTCTATACAGGAGGAGGGATAACTTGAGCCAGCATCCGGCCCATATCTCTCCAAACCCTTCCTGTTCATATACCCATCCAGATGCCTTTTAAATGTTACAATTGCACTAGCCTCCTCCACTTCCTCCTGCAGCTCATTCCATACATTTACCACTCTCTGTGTGAAAAAGTTGCCCCTTAGGTCTCCTTTAAAATTTTCCCCTCCCATCCTAAACCTATGTTCTATAGTTATCGACTCCCCCACCCCGGGAGGAGACTTTGTCTATTTATTCTACCCGTGCACCTCATCATTTTATGAACTTTTATAAGGTCACCTCTTAGCGTCCAACTCTCCATGGAAAACCGCCAGCCTGTTTAACTTCTCCCTATAGCTCAAATCCCTCAACCCTGGCATAATTCTTGTAAATCTTTTCTGAACCCTTTCAAGGTTCACACATTCTTCTGATAGGAAGGAGACCAGAATTGCATGCAATATTCCAAAAGTGACCTAACCAGTGTCATGTACAGCCGCAACATGACCTCCCAACTCTTGTACCCAATACTCTGATCGATAAAGGAAAGCATACCAAACACCACCTTCACTATCCTATCTATTTGCGACTCTACTTTCAAGGAGCTATGAACCTGCACTCCAAGGTCACTTTGTTCAGCAACACTCTGTAGGACCTTACCATTAAATAGTTCTGCTAAGATTAGCTCAAGATTTGCTAATTGCATGACGTTGGACCATAGTGTGGGGTGTGGGTTACCGGGTTTGTAAACTTTTAATCCCATCAATTTCCCCAACACCATTTCCCCACATCTACTCATTTCCTTCAGTTCTGCTCTCAGTAGACCATGTGTTCCCCAACATTTTGGGGATGTTACCTGTGTCCTCCTTTGTGATGATAGAAGCAACATATGTGGTTAATTGATCTGCCATCTCTTTGTTCCACATGAGAACTTTGCCTGTTCTAGTTGTTATTGTTTTCTCTAATCTTTTTTTGTCTTCACATACCCCATTTTCCCCTTTTGATCAATCCTTTTGTTGAAACCTGAACTGCTGCCAGTCTTCAGATCTGCTACTTTATTTTTAGTCAATTTGTACGCCACTCCTTTGGATCTAGTCCTATCCATCATGTCCCTTGTTAGCCGTGGCTGTGCCACCTTCTGTGTTTTATTTTTTCAGACAGGAATGGACAACTGTTGCAGTTCCTCCAGCTGCTCTTTAAATGTTTGTCATTTCTTTCAATAATGTTCCCTCATTTGTTGTGGCCTGTTTGTGCCTCTGCTGTTGTAATTTCCTTGCTTTAGATTTAAGTCCCCAGTTACAGAATCACCTCTGTTCCTCTCCATTTTAATGGAAAGTTCTCTCACTCAGTTCTACACTCTTCTGCAGGAGACCTCTTACAGCTACATGGCCATTTATTCCCTTCTCATGAAGAAATTAATATTTTGGAATTAAATTGCCATTGTTCAGCAGAACCATGGCCACTTTTGGAATGTTGTATGCAGTTCTGGTCTCACTCCTATCAGAAGGATATTGTGAAACTTGAAAGGGTTCAGAAAGGATTTACAAGAATGTTGCCAGGGTTTGAGTGATAGGGAGAGGTCAAGCAGACTGAGGCTGTTTTCCCCTTGTGCGCTGGGGGCTGAAGTTGATAAAATCATGAGGGGCATGGATAGGGTAAATAATCAAGGTCTTTTCCTTGAGATGGGATACTCCAGAATGTAAGGGTAATAGTTAAGGGTGGGCTGGGGAATAGAAGGTTTAAAAGGGACGTAAGGAGCAACTTTTTCATTCAGAGGGCTGTGTGTGTAAGGAACAAGCTGCTGGAGGAAGTGGTGGAGGCTGGTACAATCACAACATTTAAAGGCCATCTGGATGGGTATATGAATAGGAAGGGGTTAAAGAAATATAGGCCAAGTGCTGGCAAATAGGCCTAGATTGATTCTGGATATCTGGTCGGCATGTTCACTTTCTCTCTGGTGTCGGTGTCAATACCTTGATGTCTCATTTTCTTCCCCTTCCTGGGGACGTTAACCATTTCGTGTCTCGTTGTTCTTCAAGAAGCTGCATTGTAGGTTCATCCTGAATTGACAGTTTTTGCTTCCCAAAATCAGACCTGCTCACTCTCAGCAGTATTCCAATGTTGGGAAAGAAACTAATTTTCAGGAGGAGCTATCCAAAATTCAGAGAGATGTCAGTCTTGACATTTTTGCTTTTCTGCTCCTGTAAGATCCTGAATCAGCACCTTCAGGAGGATTAGAGTGGAGTGAGAACAGAAGGAGAGAGAGAGAGTGGGATGATGCTTTCAATTTTGTGGAATAACAAAAGAAAAGAATGTTCTGCAGAAAGTAGAGTTGCTTGTTCTGAATTTCTACCCTGGACTGACAGTGATGACTTTTGAAATCTTTTTTTACAGAGTATTTGAAGATCTGAAGACAGAAGTTTCAAAGTCAACATATGAAGGGCTTAAGCTTGAAATATTGACTCTCCTGCTCTTCAGATGCTGCCTGACCTGCTGCGCTTTTCCAGCGCCGCACCTTTCAACACTGAGTGTCCAGTGTCTGCAGTCCTCACTTTGACATCAATGTCTGACAGTCACTCAATCCATTGGGAACACAACAATTTTCAACTGTGATTCTGTGAGAAGGAGCAAAGCTTTTTGGTTCCTGTTTCTATATGTTTTCAGAATCAGTGGGACTGGATGAGAGACCCTACTGTTGCAGTGCAATGAGTGTGGAGCCAGAAATAGTTATATGACCTGGAAAGAGGAATTTACGGCAGGGAGGGGCTCGACACATGTTTGTGTGCAGCTGAAGTTTTGGCCATGGAGAAACCTGAGGGATCCTGCCCCGTAGAGAAACCATGTAAATGTGGTGACTGTGGGAAAAGTTTCCATTTTCCGTCTGCCCTGGAGACTCATCGGCGCACTCACACCGGGGAGAGGCCGTTTCTTTGCACCAAGTGCGGGAAGGCCTTCAGCAATTCCTCCGCCCTGCTGAGGCATCAGCGGGGGCACATTGGGGAGAAGCCTTTCAGCTGCCCTGAGTGTGGGAAGGCCTTCAGCAATTCCTCCGACAGGCTAAAGCACCAACGGGTCCACACAGGGGAGAAGCCCTTCAGCTGCCCTGAGTGTGGGAAGGCCTTCAGCAATTCCTCCGACAAGCTAAAGCATCAGCGGGTCCACACGGGGGAGAAGCCCTTCAGCTGCCTCGAGTGCGGGAAGGGCTTTACCCACGCCTCCACCTTGCTGACCCACCAGCGGGTCCACACCGGGGAGAGGCCCTTCACCTGCCCCGAGTGCGGGAAAGCCTTCAGCAATTCATCCGACAGACTGAAGCACCAGCGGGTCCACACTGGGGAGAGACCCTTCAGCTGCCCTGAGTGTGGGAAGGGCTTTACACAGTCCTCCACCCTGCTGGCCCACCAGCGGGTCCACAGTGGGAAGTGGCCATTCACCTGCTCTCAGTGTGGGAAGGGATTCACCCGCTCTTCCCACCTGCAGAGGCACCAGCGAGTTCACATGCCATGGCAGGGGGATTGAAGGAGCAATGGCAGAGTCCCATTATCGACTGGACCCCTGGGTTTGAATCCCATCATGGCAGATGGCGGAATTGGAATTCGGTCAGAAGTCTGGAGTTCGGAATCTAACAATGAAACCATTTTTTGGGGGCAGGGGCGTGAGATCCCCCATCTGATTCACTCATGCCCTTTTTAGGAAAGGAAACTGCCGTTGTGGGAAAAGATTCACTCAGTTGTCCCAGCTGCATCCTTTATCTGGGTGGCCTACATGTGACTCCAGACCCACAGCAGTGTGGTTAACTCCCCCACCTGCAGAAATGAACAGGGAGAAACTTGCTTGGATACAGGGTCTGGGTTGAAATTGCTGAGTGAGGCAATACTTCCTGCGGGTTAAGGCTGTACCAAGGACCCAATTACAAAGGAATAACTCGGAGCTGACCAATAGTAAAGACAGTTGGGGATGGGGGGACTGTGTACGCTTTGAACTTGAACTGTTTTTTAAAAAAAATAAGCTACTTTTTCTATGTCTTTTTGCTGGGGGGAATCTGAAGCTGTAATAAAGTTGGGTCTCGATAAAGGTCTATGGGGTGAATTTGCACTTGCAGTATATTCAATTTTGATCAAAAAGCACACGACCTGCAGGCAGTTGATACATGTAATATTTGTAAATTCCTACTTTAAAAATAGAACCAGTCTGATTCAAGATTGGGATACAGATCGACTCAAACCTCACACATTTTGTTGTTGTCTGACCTGAGATGAAACCTATTTATATAAAACCTTAAGTCATCTCGAGAATCTGACTTCAAAGACTTTCTGGGATTTACACATTAACGAACTAAAACTTGCAACCTATTCTAAAAGACAAAAGACTTAACAACAATCTAGGTTTGTTCAATATATCCGATCAGTTGCACTATACTGTGATCTTTTGCTATAAATTCTGTCTTATGATCCTGCTCCACGGCTTCCTGGTGAAGGAGCAGTGCTCCGAAAGCTAGTGCTTCCAAATAAACCACTATAACCTGATGTGTGATTTTTTTTTAAACTTGATCCAACCCAGTCCATCTCTGGCCCCTCCACATCATTTCTAGTGAAGGCAGCCCACTTACTGCTGGGCTCAGAATGTCATTGAAAGCTTTGAGCTCCAAGAGGTTTTTGTTTTAAAGCTGCTCATTTCATTTCAACCTCCTGCACTAAGTTTCCAATGTAGTGGAGCAGTGAATAAGTAGCTAGTATCGTTAGAAATTGTAAATTTTTCATGAGTGCATGTACTGCGTCATTTCATCAGCATTGTAAAGGTTACTGGCAGCACTGGGAGGTGTGGGCTGCCTTCACTAGAAATCCTTGCTGGTGCCTCTCTGTCTGGCCTGCTGTTTGTGTGGCTTTGGTATTGTTGGGTTGTGAAACTGCCCTTGGGGCTTTGAGATACCTGTGGTGCTCTGTCATTGTTAGTGAGGTTGAAGTGTATTCCTTTGTCCGTGTGTGCTGTCTGGTTTGGCTTGTGAGCCTGCATGGGCATTCTGGGTGTTTTAGGCACAGTTTGGGCAATTTTGCTTTTGTGGATTGGCAGAGTGGCAGATCTTTTTCCACAATCTCTTCCCGCACCACCCCCCCCTTTTCTTTTTGTTTTGCTTAGGGAGGGACGAGAAGGGACAATGTAGCTGGACTCAGGGGGATTGTCGGGTGGGGGGTCGCGGTATCAGACAGATAGCTCTCAGTGTCTGAGTCTGGTCCAGGAGAGGTTATTTTAGGGGCAGGGATGTTCTCCCAGTGGATCTGTGCGAGCTGAGTGGTGAGGGAGACAGAATTGTACATAGGCATGAACAGAACAGTCGGATAGCCATGGCTAGCACTCTAAGCCCGGCAATGATAGCGATGAGGGCTATCAGTCCCTGAAGTCAGGCTGTTTGCATGCCCTCTTTCACAGCGAGTAGGTAGTCCAGAGCCATCCTGTTCTCCAGAGCCACTGTACAGATGGCAACAGCCTCCACATTCAGCTGGGCGAGTGCATCTGCTGTGGAGTTTGTCACCTCCTGTACGATGACAGCTAGTTTGTGGGCTTCTACCTGTAACTGTAAGGTTGCAGAGTGGGGTGACATCAGGTAGAGAGCTGCTTCGATGGCAGCGAGGGCTCGTCTGCTGGGTGGCATGGGCTTTGGGAAGGGAGGGGACTGGGAGTGATAAATGAATGGTACCGCATACCCAACATTGTAGCTCCCAGTCCAGGGCAACAGCAGCCAGGGGTAGGCTTTGTGGCCACAGATAAAATAGGTGCCATTGTCAGTCTGGAGATGGAGTGTCTGGGTCCCTGTCCAGCTGGTGAGGAAGGTGGTATTCTGGGTGATCCTTTTGAGGATCTGTCGGTTTAAAATGCTGCCTTCTGCAGCGGATCAGCATGCTGTGGGAGTTAGGAGCAGGGAGTCAGTGCACCGGCTCCAGCCAGCCTCCCATCCAGGTGGCTGTGTGTGTTTCAAACTGATGGATCCCGCGGGTGGTCCGTGTGGGCTGGTGTCAGCAATGGTCAGGGCTGGGGGCTCATGGGAGGGGTTGTAGGCCGGGTAAAACCACCCTTTAAATTTGTCCAGGTGGTAACCCGCAGACCTCCAGCAGGCTGGGCTGTTGTCCCCATATTTGGTCATTGCTGGTGGTATTTTGAGTGTGGTAACCTCAGGGGACCTGTCTGGTTCCAGCCACCATTCCGCCATGTCAGAGATATTGAAGGGGATTGAGGCGAAGGGAATGCCCCCCGTGAGAGTGGACAGGGATCTAGTGCAGACCCAGCAGTGGGTCTGATTAAATCGCTGAGCATACCCATGGGCCATTTTGAGGAAAGTGTTGGCCCGCAAATCACAGTGGGTTATAAAATGTGCTGCCCCTTGGCCCTGTTTACCAGCAAGCCACAGTGTGATGGTCAGACAGATCAGATGGTGATGGCTGCCGCGAGCAGCTGGATCCATCCTGGGTGGTCGGAGTGGTGCCTTCCTCTGTGTTGTCCCTGTTCAGAGGTTGTGGAGCCCTCTTGCAGCAGGTGGCATGTGTCCATTCGGGCCATCCTTCCAGTTTCACAGCAGTCCGGGTTGTCATCAGGATCAGGTACAGGCCTTTCCACCGCGGGGAGAGAGAATCTTTTTGTGGTGATTTTATCATGATATAGTCCCTGGGTCAGAACAGATGAATGGGCACTGATTGGGGTGTGGACAACGCAGCCCTGATCTGGTTGTGTGCAGCACTAATGCTAAGGGCCTGGACATACTCTAGTGGGGCCTCTTGTGTCAGAAGCGGGGCTGTGTCTGTGGTGAGTGTCAGGGCTCTGGTGACAGTGAGCATAGGCTGCCCCATAAGTCCTTGAAAAGGGGTGAGCACAGCTGCTCAGTTTGGCTGTGCATGTGTAGCACAGAGGGCAAGTGGCAAGGCGTCTGACCAGGTCAGTCCTGTTTTCTGGGTGGTTTTGGTCAGTGTGGTCTTCAGGATGCCATTCATCTGCTCGACCATGCCTGACGACTGGGCTTGGTAGGGGATGGGGTGTCACTGTGGTATCCCTAGTGCCTCGCTAATGCCGGTCACAAGCCAAGCCGTGAGTGAGTCCCCCTCTCCGTCTCTATGCTGCTGGGAACTCCACATCTGGGGGTGACATCCTTTAGGAGGCATATTACTACCATACATGCATCATCCTTTCTTGTGGGAAATGCTTCCACCCATTTGGAGAACATGTCTCTGACCAGGATGTACTTGTAACCCTGTTTTTGGGGCATGTGTGAAGTCCATCAGTAAGTGGCTGAAAGGCCCCTCAGGAACTGGCAGGTACTTGGCAACTGGCTTCCCTGCATTGTTCTGCAGGCAGATGAGGCACTGTGATATCAGGGCTTGGGCAGCAGCAGTGAATCCTGGTGCATACCAGGGCTGTGTTACAGTGTGTATCATGCCCCTCTTGCCCATGCGGCCAATGCTGTGGAATGCTAGGGCCAGTGTGTGTAGGTGGGCACTTGGGCAAATGATGCGGTCATCAGAGTGTATTAGCAGGTTGAGGGAAGGAGATTGTGTGGCCCCAATGCAGGCCCAACTGTCCTTTTTCTGCTTTGGAGCAGTTTCTTGGGTAGCTTGCACAGCCTCCGTGGGCTCAGGGAATACTGGGGCCTTCACTATTCTGGGATCCTGCAGGATGTAGATGGTGGGGTGCAGTGCGACTTCCGGGCTGCTGTGTCAGCTGAGGCATTCCCGAGGGTGACTGGGTCAGTGGTAGAGGTATGGGCATGGCAT
Source organism: Hemiscyllium ocellatum (assembly GCF_020745735.1). Classification (NCBI taxonomy): domain Eukaryota; kingdom Metazoa; phylum Chordata; class Chondrichthyes; order Orectolobiformes; family Hemiscylliidae; genus Hemiscyllium; species Hemiscyllium ocellatum. The sequence goes on from NW_026867497.1 coordinate 186,266, forward strand.
TTGATCATTGCTAGGGCTGAGGGTAACAGAACTGCTTCCAGAAGGTTAGAAATCAGCGCAGCGTGTTGTAGCGGCCTCCCTGCTGATGTGATGAAGACTCTCTGTTTCCAGAATGTGCCAAAATCATGGATGACTCCAAAGGCATATCTGGAGTCAGGATAAATGTTTTGCTGTGTGTCCTTCAGCAATGACACAAGCCCTAGTGAGTGCAAACAGCTCTGCAGTTTGTGCAGATATGCCATTTGGCAGTGCAACTGACTCTAGAACTGTGAAAGGAGTGCAGAGGGCATACCCTGCCAGTGTGCAGTGGTCTGAGGGCCTGAAGGATGAGCCATACGTATAGAGTATGAGGTCAGAGTTGTCTAGAGATGTTTCAGAGAGGTCAGGGCATGGGGCGATGACCTGCTGGACAATGTCTAAACAGTCGTGGTCATCTGTAATGGTGGTCAGAGTGAGTGGGGGCAGGGCGACGTTGTAGGGACAGGATGGCTTTGGATAGTAAAGCAACCTCATAGCCAATTGTCTGGGTGGCAGTGAAATGTTGCTGCTAGAAATGGAGTAATCTAGATACAATGATGCTAATCAGAAAACAGTTATCAGAGAAATGTCCTAATTCTCTACACAAAGCAACATTCTGACAGTATCGATGGATCAGGAGCTTCCATTCCTCTTCGCAGGGAGGTGCTAATGTCTCCTCTGAAGCGGTGAGTTGCTTCCATTGTCCTGTCCTGGGAGCAATGCTCTTGCTGGTGCCTCTCTGTCTGACCTGTCCTTTGTGTGGCTTTGGTGTTGCTGGGTTGTGAAGCTGCCCTCGGGGCTTTGGGATAGCTGTGGTATTCTCATTGTTAGTGGGTGTTTGAAGTGTACAGGTATTCCCTTGTCTGCAAGTGCTGTCTAGTTTCACTTGTCAGCCTGCTTGGTCTGTGCTGAGGCATTCTGGGTATTTTGGTACAGTTTGGCCAATTTTGCTTTTGTGGGCCTATTGTGGGTTGCCAGGGTGGCAGATCTTTTCCCACATACAATTACCAGGAATACTTGGAATCCTGAGAAGGATTCATGTGAATCCTAGCGAGATGTTGCATCCTTTGCACTATTCCCAGAAAGTGAATGAACTATCAAGACTCTTGTAAAGATTCATGGGAACTCTTGCAGGGATGTAAAGAAAACTAGATTTACAATTTAAGGCCATACATCCCATTCTGCTAAGTTACTCCAGTTAATTGGTAACTTTTATTTGTTTAAAAATGTGAACTTAATGAAGAATTCTTTCAGTTAATCACTGGGTATTCAAATGTCTCTTCAGAATTAAAGATCATAACAAAACTGGGTGTCATTGTGGGATGTTGAATCTGTAGTACGTGCTTGATAAAATTTGGATGAACAATATTTCAAAGTGAATCTTATCGTGTTAAGTACTAAGACTTTCTGGAGAGGAAAGATTTGCCCTTGTGTGTTTTGCAACACTTAACCAAGGTCAGTTCAATAGAATAAGCAGACAGGTTGATGCTAGAGTTGAGAGCTGTGGCAAAATATCAGAAATAATGCAGGCAGTAGCACGGCAATTAGAGTTAGAAAGTTAGCTAAAAAATTATAAAAACAGGTTGGAAAGTTTTTTTTCAGCTTTTCTTAAAAAAAGTTATCAAAATAAGTGTTGGTTGTGCAGAAAATTGAGTATGGGGATTCAGTAACGGAGGATAAAGAGATGGCAGGTGAATTGAAGAGTTTGAATCTGACTTCACTGGAGAGGATACAAGTAACACCCTAGAACGAGCTGTAAATCAGGAATTGAAAGGGAGGGAGGAACTGAAGAAAATTACAATCACCAAGGAACTAGTACTGAGTAAACTGTTGGAACTAAGAGCTGATAAGTCCTGGGTATTTGAAGGAATTCATCCTAGATTCTTAAAGAGAAAGTAGCAAGTGAAATAAGACCATAAGACATAGGAGTGGAAGTAAGGCCATTCGGCCCATCGAGTCCACTCCGCCATTCAATCATGGCTGATGGGCATTTCAACTCCACTTACCCGCATTCTCCCTGTAATAGTTAATGTATTGATTTTAATTTTCCAAACCTCATTAGTTTCAGGGATGGTTTCTTTAAATTGGAAAAATCCTTTCTTCAAAAAAGCAGACCGAGAACAGGAAACTGCAGACCATTTAACCATTTAACGGTGGCACAGTGGTTAGCACTGCTGCCTCACAGCGCCTGTAGACCCGGGTTCAATTCCCGACTCAGGCGACTGACTGTGTGGAGTTTGCACGTTCTCCCTGTGTCTGCGTGGGTTTCCTCCGGGTGCTCCGGTTTCCTCCCACAGTCCAAAGATGTGCAGGTCAGGTGAATTGGCCATGCTAAATTGCCCGTAGTGCTAGGTAAGGGGTAATGTAAGGGTATGGGTGGGTTGCGCTTCGGCGGGTCGGTGTGGACTTGTTGGGCCGAAGGGCCTGTTTCCACACTGTAAGTCTAATCTAATCTAATCTTAACATATGTGATGGGGAAAATGTTCAAAGCTATTATCAAAGGTATTACGACAGGGCACTTGTATAAGTTCAAGGTAATCAGACAGCGTGAATATGTTTTTGTCAATGGGAAATAATGTAATAATTTTTTGAAGAAAGGCCTCTCCGCATTGCAACTGAGCTGATGAATTTCCAACGCCCACGGGGAATGGAATCCCTTCCCTCAGTCCCCACATTTCCACAACTTCTCCGCAGTTCTGGTGACCTTTTGGCTGTGTTTCCGATGAACAATTGAAAGTGTGATCACACTCAGGAAACGTGTACAGTTACTCTCTCCTGCGAATAGTGTAATGTTTCTTCAGTCTGTATAACAGGTTAAAGCGCTGCCCACAGTCCACTCACGCGGAGACTCTCTCAACAAGGGGAAAAGATATACAAAGGTTGAGCAGCGAGACAAAATGCAAAAGCAATAAAATGTCGAACACGGGGAAAAAATATTGTGGCTCTACCCCTTTTTTTTCCTGTTGGCATTTGGGCACTTAAAATCTGTCAGTAACACCAGCATCCCGATAGAGCATACAGCGCATATTTGCCGGTGTCAGCAACGCCACGCGCATGCTCACCGGGTGTCAGCAAAACACTGGGCATGCTCGTCGCAGTCCGCACAAAAAGGCGCGCGATCTTCTTTTGATTGACCAATAGGGAGTACTGGAGGACCGGAAGGAGTCTAGTCCTCCCGCCAATCAGAGCCACCCCATTGTCTGAATGCGGAAGTTGGACTATGAGCTTCTGCTGCTCCTGTTTCTCTGAGTGAAGATTGAGCTTCACCCCAGACTGCAATCTCCTTCCTCTGTCCAACATCTGTGAGTACGGCACTCTCTTTTCTCACCACCTTTTCCAATTTTTTTTTCATTCTGGGGTTCAGTTGTTGACTTACAGCAACTGAAAGGTGGGGACAGACTCTGGAAACGTTGCTCCACGTCTGTGTCGCAATTGGCAAAATAGACAGGCAGGAGGCTGGAAGAACAGAACAAACCAGGTAACAGCAGGAGGTGGAGAAGTCGACGTTTCAGGTGTAACCCTTCTTCAGGATTGGGGATGGGTCCAGATAAAGAGTGTCCTGGGGGCAGGGTGGTGAAGTGGGGATAGGTGAAAGGTCTGACCTGGTTGGTGAATGGGAGGAATAAATCTGGTTTGTGACAGGGAGGAGTGGAAATGAGGGGGAGGGGCTGAGAAGGGAGTCGAGGGGTGGGGCGGGGATGGGAAGTGAGGTTTGAGACTGGAGAGCTCAATGTTGAGTTCTTTGGGCTATTATGCTACCCAGGCGGAATTTGAGGTGTTGTTCCTCCAATTTGCTGTTTGGTTCATTGTGGCAATGGAGAAGGCCTAAGATAGTCTTTTCAGAAAGGGAGTGGGAAGGGGAATTAAAGTGGGTAGTGGCTGTGGACCCGCCTGCGACGCTCAGCAAACCGTTCCCAAGTTTATGCTCAGTCTCCCCAATGTAGAGAAGACCACAATTGGAAAACATGTGAGAAAGAGTACAACAATGTGAAGTTGTGAAAAAGAGCAGAAAGGAAGTGTATTATTTAAATGGTGATATACTGAGATGTGGAGAAAGTGAGATCTGCAGATGCTGGTGATTAGAGTCAGTAAGTGTGGTGCTAGAAAAGCACAGCAGGTCAGACAGCATCCGAGAGACAGGATAGTCGATGTTTCGGGCACAAGGAAATAGGGAATGATATGTGGATGTAGAAAGGGGGCTCAGTGTCTTTCTACACCAGTCACTGCCAGTTGTCAGACAGGTGCAGCAAGCAATCAGCAAGGCAAGTGGTATATTAACAAGAGGAATTGTGTTCAGAATTGTGGATGTCTTCCTGTAGTTAGGGGTCATTGAATATATTCAAGGCTGAGTTCATCTGAGTTTTGAGCAACAAAGAAGTGGATGTTTATGGGGGAAAGCAAGAAAATGTTTTTAAGACAAGTACAGAACAGCTACGGAGTCATACAGCAAAGAAACAGACCACTCAGTCCAACTAGTTCACGCTGAATATATTCACAAACTAATCTAGTCCCACCTGCCTGTGTTTGGCCCATATCCCTCCGAACCTTTCCTATTCATGTATTTAACCGAATGTCTTTTGAAAGTAACATCACTTCCTCTGGACATTCATCCCACACATGAACCACTGTATTTGAAAAAAAAAGCTGCCTCAAGTCTTTTCAAAACCTTTCTCCTCTCTCCTTTCACAATTTGCTGCCTAATCCTGAAACTCCTACCTGAGGGAAATGACACCTGCCATTCACCTCATGTATACTTCCCATGATTTTATAAACCTCTATAAGGTTACTTCTCAACTTCCTGTGCTCCAGTGAAGAAAGTCTCAGATTATCACCGAGATATAGGAAGATTCATATCCAGTTATGGTCTGTTCAATGCTGGTTCAGGCTCGAAAGACCAAATGGCCGACTCCTGCTCCCAATTCTCACACTCTGTGTTCGAAGTTTAAAAATCAAAAACACAGGGTTATGGTCCAACAGGTTTATTTGGAAGCACTAGCTTTCAGACTGCTGCTCCTTCATCAGGTGGTTGTGAAGAATAAGATTGTAAGACACTGAATTTAGCAAAAGTTTACAGTGGGATGTAACTGAAATTATATATTGAAAAAGACCTGGGTTATTTGTTAAGTCTCTCCTCTTTTAGATTTAACCATGTTGGTTTCAGTTCTTTCATATGTAAATAGCAAAACTTTTTTAAAAAAGTTCCATTCCCAATTGCTGTCATGTTGTCCCAGATAACGTATTGAAGGTGTGAGTTTCCCTGTGTGAGGCTGTCTGTACCACAATGGTTAGACTGATTCTAATCTTAAAAAATGGATTAATAGAATCTTACTTGGATTCATGCAGTTGTGTCCAGGACAGCAAGAGACCATCAGATATAGGAACAGCAATTAGGCCATTCAGCCCATTGGGTTTGCTCATACCATTCAATCGTGGCTGTTAAGTTTCTTATCTGCATTCTCCTGCTTTTTCTCTGTAACCCTGGATCCCCTTGATACTCAAGAACCTATCTATCTCTGTCTTAAATATTCTCAGTGACCTGGCCTTCACAGCCTTCAGTGGCAGTTAATTCCATAGATTCATTACTCTCTGGCTGAAGACGTTTGTCCTTATCTCCAATATAAAGGGTCTTCCCTTTACTCTAAGACTGTGTCTCGAGTCCAGTCTCTCTTCCCAATGGAAAGATCTTCCCAACATCCACTCTGTCCAGGCCATTCAGTATTCTGTATGTTTCAATTAGATCTCCCCTGAGTGTGGGCCTGTTAAACAGCATGAACCAGACCCTTCAGGATGAGATACAGCAGGGATTAGGTTCTACAAAGTGAGAAAGGAGGGAGAGTGTGTGGGATGGAGATTTTAACTTCTAGAGAATAAGAGAGGAAGCAGAATTCACTGTAAATTAGAATTGATCGGATGGACCAATGGGCCAAGGAGTGGCAGGTGGAGTTTAATTTAGAGAAATGTGAGGTTTTGCATTTTGGTCAAGCAATCCAGACAGGACTGGTACAGTGAAGGGGAGTGTTGCAGAACAAAGAGACCTTGGAGTGCAGGTTCATAGTTCCTTGAAAATGGACTCTCAGGTAGACAGGATAGTGAAGAATGTGTTTGGTATGCTTTCCTTTATTAGTCAGAGCATTGTGTATAGGCATTGGGAGGTCATGTTGTGGCTGTATATTGGTAAGGCGACTTTTGGAATAGTGCGTCCATTTCTGGTCTCCCTGCTTTTGGAAAGAACGTGTGAAACTTTGAGAGGGGTCGGAAAAGATTTGCGAGAATGTTGCTAGACTTGGAGGGTTTGAACTACATGGAAAGGCTGAGTAGGTCCAGGATATTTTCCCTGGAGCATCTGAGGCTGAGGGGCAGCCTTATAGAGGTTTATAACGGGCATGGATAGGGTGAATATCCAAGGTCTTTTTCCCCAAGGTAGGAGAGTCCAAAACTAGAGGGCATATGTTTGAGGTGAAAGGGGAATGATTTAAAAGGGCCCTGACGGGCAACTTTTTCACGCAGAGGGTTGTGCATGTTTGGAACGAGCTGCCAGAGGAAGTGGTGAGGCTGGTACAATTATATTTAAAATGCATCTGGCTGGGTACATGAATAGGAATGGTTTAGAACCATAAGAGCCATATGTTGGCAAATGGGACTAGATTAACTTCAGATATCTGTTTGGCACAGACGGGTTTGACCAAAGGGTCTGTTTCCATGCTCTGACCTCATACCTTTAATGCATTGTCTGAGCTGAGATGCCACCTTTTGTTATAAAGCCTTATGTTATCTTGAGAAGGTGCCTTACAGGAAGTTCTGGGATTTACATATTAATGATACCTGCAATCCATTCTAAAAGATGAAAGACTTAACAATCCAGATTTGTTCAATATAACATTTCAGTGGCAGGGCGCAAATGTCTTTCCATAAATTCTGTGCCTTATGGTCTTATTCTCCACAACCACCTGATGAAAGAGCAGTGCTCCAAACGATGGTCCTTCCAAATAAACCTGTTGGACTATAACCCAGGTTTGTGTGATTTTTAACTTTGCCCAGGTTAGGGTGGATTGACCATGTTAAATTATGCATAATGCCCAGGGTTGTGCAGGTGAGGGGGGATTGGCCGTATTAAAATACCCATCGTGCCCAAGGAGGTGCAGGTTTGTGTGGGATAGCCATGCTAACTTACACATAGTGTCCAGGGATGTGCAAGGTAGGGGGAATTGGCCAAGGGATATGCGCCAAGTGCTGGCAAATGAGACTAAATTGATTTACAATATCTGGTCAGCATAGACTAATTGGACCAAAGATTCTGTTACTCTGCGGCATATCTTAATGACTCTGGCTTTCTACTAACGTTTGTCACATCTCTTCTGTTCAGTTTCTCTCTGGTGCCTGTGTTAATGCCTTGATGTGTCTGGTTATTCCTCGATAACCAATCCCGATTTATCCTGAATTGACACATTTTGTTTTGCTTCCCAAAATCAGACCTGCTCACTCTCAGCAGTATCCCAGTGTTGTGAAAGATGTTAACTTTCAGGTGGAGTTATCCAAGGTGTAAGTCTTGATGTGTTTGCTGTTCTGATCCTGAATCAGCACCTTCAGGAGAATTGGTTAGAGCAGAGAGAGAGAGAGCGAGAGAGAGAGAACAAGAAAGAAAAGGATGTTCCTTTCAATTTTGTGGAATAACAAAAGAAAACAATGTTCCACAGAAAGTAGAATAGCTTGTTCTGAATTTCACTCAGTGCAGGGTAGATGACTTTTGTAATCTCTTTTTCCAGAGTATTTGAAGATCTGAAGACAGAAGTTTCAAAATGAACAGATGAAGGCCTTATGCCTGAAATGTTGACTCTCCTGCTCCTCGGATGCTGCCCGACCTGCTGTGCTTTTCCAGCACCACACTTTTCAACACTGACTCTCCCCTGTCTGCGGTCCTCACTTTCACATCAATATCTGACAGTCACTCAATCGATTGGGACAGCCACGATTTTTGATTACAATTCTGTGAGAAGGAGCAAACCTTTTTGGTTCCTATTTCAGGACATTTTCATTGTCAGTGGGACTGGATGAGAGACCCTACTGTTGCTGCGCACTGAGTGTGGAGCCTGAAACAGTTATACGGCCTGGAAAGAGGAATTCCCAGCAGTGAGGGGCAGTACATGTGTTTGTTTGTGGCTGAAGCTTCGGACATGGAGAAACCGTGGAAGTGTGGTAACTGTGAGAAAGGCTTCCGTACTCCGTCTGACCTGGAGATTCATCGGCGCACCCACACCGGGGAGAGGCCGTTCTCCTGTCCCAAGTGCGGGAAGGGCTTTACCCAGGTCTCTGCCCTGCTTAGGCACCAGCGGATCCACACGGGGGAGAGGCCTTTCAGCTGCCCTGAGTGTGGGAAGACCTTCAGCGATTCATCCTCCCTACTGACCCACCGGCGAGTCCATACGGGAGAGAGGCCCTTCAGCTGTCACGAGTGCAGGAAGGCCTTCAGCAATTCCTCATCCCTGCTGAGGCACCAGCGGGTCCACACGGGAGAGACCCCCTTCAGCTGCCCCGAGTGTGGGAAGGCCTTCAGCCGTTCCTCCACTTTGGTGACCCACCAGCAGGTCCACACAGGGGAGAGGCCCTTCAGCTGTCCTGATTGCGGGAAGGCCTTCAGCTATTCCTACTCCCTGCTGAGGCACCAGCGGGTCCACACGGGGGAGAAGCCCTTCAGCTGCCCCGAGTGCGGGAAGGCCTTCAGCTATTCTTCCTCCCTGCTGACCCACCGGCGAGTCCATACAGGGGAGAGGCCCTTCTGCTGTCCCGAGTGCGGAAAGGCCTTCAGCGATTCCTCCTCCCTGCTGACCCATTGGCGAGTCCACACAGGGGAGAAGCCCTTCAGCTGCCCTGAGTGTGGGAAGGCCTTCACCCGCTCCTCCCACCTCCGGAGCCACCAGCGACTTCACGTGCCATCGCAGGGAGACTGACGGCGAGTGCCATTATCGACTGGACTATCAACCCAGTTCTGGGATCTGTTGGGTTTGAATCCCACCGCGGCAGAATTGGAATACGGTCAGAACCTAACGATGAAACCATTTTCTGTGGGGGAGGGGTTGCTTTTTTTTTAGGGAAAGAAACTGCCGTTGTGGGAAAGGGTTCACTCAGTCGTCCCAGCTGCATCCTTTACCCGGTCTGGCCTACACGTGACTCCAGACCCACAGCAGTCTGTTTCACTCCACACTGCCCCCGTTCCCGGCCCCACGGGTTAAGGCTGTACCAAGGATCCAATTACCAAGGGACAACTCTGTGCTGTCCGATAGTAGAGAAAGTGAGGTGGGGTGGGGGAGGGGGAGTTTGTGCGCTTTGACCTTGAGATGTTTAAAAAGCAGCTACTTTCTCTCCCCCTTTTTGCTGGGGGGGGGGGATCTGAAGCTGTAACAAAGTTGGGTCACAATAAAGATTACCTGAACTTACTGCCGGGCTCAGACTCTCATTGAAAGCTTTGAGCTCCAGATGGTCTTTGTTTTAAAGCTGCTCATTTCTTCCAGCCTCCTGCACTAAGTTTCTAATGTCGTGTATCAGATGGAGCAGTGAATGAGGAGCTGGTATCGTTAGAAATTGTAAATTTTTAAGGAGTACAGGTGCTGCATTGTTTCATCAACATTGTAAAGGTTACTGGCAGCAGTGGGAGATGTGGGCTGTGTTCGCTCGAAACTCTTCTCTTTAAAATTTGAGAGTAGCTAAAATGTTATTTCGGAAACATCACTGAAGTCTAAACTCATTTCAATTTTTTAAAAGAGCTGCTGAAATCTTTCTGAAACTTGCACTGAAATATGTGCAGTTAGGCCACAGCTCAGGACAGGCTGGAAGGGGTGAATGACCTATTCCTCATTTTGTGAAATTGGTTTCAACTATGTAGACATAGTCATCGAGTTGTGGAGCCGGAAACAAACCCCTCAGTCCATATCTTAAATGAATCTAGTGACCCATTTGCCAGCATTTGGCCGATGTTCATCTGTCCCCTTCCTATTCATATCCCATCCAGATGCCTTTTAAATGTTGTAATTGTACCAGCCTCCACCACTTCTGCTGGCAGGTCATTCCATAAACGCACCACCCTCTGCATGATAATGTTGCCCCTCAGGTCCCTTTCCCCACTCACCTTCAACCTATGCCCCCTCAGTGCTGGACTCCTCTACCTGGGGAATGTCCTTGGATATTCACCCTCTCCATGCCCCTTACAAATGTCTATAATTTTGAAGAGAAAATGAGGACTGCAGATGCTAGACATCATTCCCGCCCCACCCCAACTTTATCCAAGTCCCATGCTTTCAACTCAGCACCACCCTCTTGACCTGTCCATCAACTTTTCAATCTATCAGCTCCACCCACTTCTCCAACCTATCCATCGCCAAACCGTTACTACCCGATGCCTGGAGGAGGACCGCTTCATATTCTGCTTTGCGATCCTGCAACCACACAGGACAAGTGTGGATTTCAACAGTTTCCTCACCACCCCCACTTTATCCCAGTCCCAAGCCACCAACTCGGCACTGCCCTTCTGACCTGTCCATCATTTTTCCTATCTATCTGCACCATAACCCCCTCCGAACTATCATCTTGCGCCCCCCCCCCACCCCACCCCAACAACCATCTCACACATACACACACCTTCATGTACCTATGGCATTCTCAGCTACTTTCTCCCCCAACCCCATCCACTTCCCATTTATCTCTCAGCACCCCTGGCCCACAAACTTCATTCCTGATGAAGGGCTTATGCCCAAAACGTCAATTCTCCTGCTCCTTGGCTGCTGCCTGACCTGCTATGGTTTTCCAGCACCACACTCTCGGCATAATTTTAAGGTAATTGGAGGAAGGTTTCAGGGAGATGTCAGAGTAGGTTCTTACTCAGATAGTGGTGACTGTGTGAAATGCACTGTCAACAGTGGTAGTAGAGTCAGATATATTAGGGATATTTAATCGATTCTTGGAGAGGTACATGAAAGTTAGTACAATAAGTGGTATGTAGGTCAGTCTGATCTTAGACTAGTATATACTGTGCTATATACCTAAGTAGAGTCAAAAGTTTTGTTTTATCAGCAGTCCAGTCAGATCCGAGCAAACGAGGGCATGCAGGTCATACTGCGCTTAGACAGAGTGAGGCGTACAGGGTTACAGCTGCACAGGAGGTGCGCAGAAGCAAGGTCAACATTAGATTTCAAATTGGAGAGCTCCATTCAGCAGTCTAATAATGGCAGGGAAGAAGCTATTCTTGAACCTGTTGGTGCATGTGTTCAAGCTTCTATATCTTCTGCCTGACAGAAGATGGTACAAGAGATCATTCCTGGGGTGGGAGGGGGTCTTTGAGGTTGGTAGCCTTTCCACGACAACGAGAAGTGTACATGGATTTCATGGGTGGGAGGTTGGCTTCCGTGATGGACCGTGCTGTGCACACAACCTTCTGTAATTTCTTCCGGTCCTGGGCAGAGCAGTTGCCGTAGCAGGGTGAGATGCAACTAGATACATTGCTTTCTGTGGTGCATCTGTAAATGTTGGTGAGTGTCATTATGGACATGCCGAATTTCTTAAGCATCTTGAGGAAGAAAAGGCGTTGTTGTGCCTTCTTGACCATTGCATGGGTAGGTTTAGATATTTAGCTGCTCCTTTCTCATTCTTACTAACTCCTTTACTTGATGCAGTCACACAGTCAGTTTCATACCTTGTGCTAATCTCTTCTTCAGAAGGATAAAATATTACGAGGGGCAAAGGTAGTGTACATACATAATATGAAATCTTTAAACTTGAATTCATTGTAAAGAGCGGAACAACGTATTTATGGTAAAAATGGGTAAATTTAACAGGTTTTATGAAGGGTGAGAGTGGGAAGTATGTGGAGGTGCATGTTAAAACAGGCCCGAGTCTGCATGGCTTTGACAAGAGGAGGTCATGTCTGACAAATCTATTAGGATTCTTTAAGCATGTAATGAGTAAGTTAGACAAAGGGAGAGCCAGTGGACGTGAGCGATTTGGATTTCCAGAAGGCCTTTGACAAGGTGCCGTGCAGGAGGCTGCTAAATAAGATGAGTCCCTGGTGTAGGAGCAAGGTACTGGCACGGATCGAGGATTGGCTGACTGGCAGAAGGCAAAGAGTTGGCATAAAGGGGTCTTTGGAGTTCCAAAGGGGTCAATGCTGAGAATGCTGGGATAGGTCAGGAGAATGTATTCCATTTGCCCCTTCTGTGACCAATGTGGTAAAGTCTGTGGGGGAGTAAAGGATTATACCATTCAGAGGGGCACGATTGTATCATTCAAAGGTGGAGGTGTGTGGAGGAGGGAAAGGGAAGGGGAGGATTGTACCATTCACATCACGGGGTGTGGATTGTACCATTCACAGGGAGAATTATTTATTTTTATTTTTCAGAATTTCCAGGATACAGGACATATGCCAATTTTACCTCCCAGAAATCGACTGAAACTGGGTGCACTAAAAAAATCCAGCAGGAAGATTATCAGTTAAAAAGGTCTAGTTTCGGTCATAGCAGTTATAGACTTCTGGAGTCACACCGCACAGAAACAGACACTTCAGTTCAACTCATCCATGCCGACCAGATGTTCCAATTTGGCCCAGTCCCAAGTTCCAGCATTTGCTCCATATTCCTTTAAATCCTAACTATTCATCTAGACACCTTTTAAATGTTGTAATTGTACCCATCTCCACCACTACCTCTGGCTGCTCATTCCATACACGGTCTACCTTCTGCGTGAAAACGTTGCCCCTTAGTTCCTTTTTAATTCTTGTCCCCTCTCATCTGAAACTTATGCCTTCTAGTTTTGGACTCCTCCATCTTGGGGGAAAAGACCTTGGCTATTCGCTCTATCTGTGATTTTCATGATTTTATAAACCTTTCAGGTCACCCCTCAGCCACCTCCACTCCAGGGAGAACAGCCTCAGCCGAGTCAACTTCTCCCTGTAGCTCAAATCCTCCACCCTGACAACATCCTTGTAAATCTTTTCTGAAGCCTTTCAAGTTTCACAACATCCTTCCAAGAGGAAGGATGCCAGAATTGTACACTTATTCCAAAAGTGGCCTAAACATTCTCCTGTACAGCCACGACATGACCTCTCAAATCCTATACTCAATACTCTGACCAATAAAGGAAAGTATACCAAACACCACCTTCACGATCCTATCTACCTGCAACTTCACTTTCAAGAAACTGTGAACCTGCACTCCAAGGTCTCTTTGTTCAACAACTCTCCCTTGAGCCTTACCATTAAGTGTAGATGTGCTGCTCTGATTTGTTTTTCCAAAATGCAGCACCTCGCATTTATCTAAATTAAACTCCATCAGCCACTCTTCAGTCCATTGGTACATCTGATCAAGATCCCATTGTAATCTGAAGTAACCTTCCTCGTTGTTCACTACACTTCCAATTTTGGTGTCATCAGCAAACCTACTAACTATACATCCTATGTTCACATCCAAGTCATTTGCATAAAAAAATACAGAAAGTAGTGGACCTAGCACCGATCGTTGTGGCACTCCACTGGTCATAAGCCTCCAGTTTGAAAAACAAGCCTCCACCACCACCTTCTAACTTCGAGCCAGTTCTGTATCCAAATGGCTATTTCTTTCTGTATTCCATAAGGTCTAACCTTGCTAACCAGTCTCCCTAGAGGAACCTTGTCAAACAGCTTACTGAAGTCCATATAGATCATGTCCTTTGCTCTGCTCTCATCAATCTTCTTTGAGTGCTTTGAAGAAGTAACAAATCAAGTTTGTCAGACATGATTTCCCATGCACAAAGCCATGCCGACTATCCCTAATCAGTCCTTGCCGTTCCAAATGTGTGTAAATCCTGTCTCTCAGGTTTCACTCCAACAACCTGTCCACCACCAATGTCAGGTTCCCTGGCTTTTCCTTATCACCTTTTCTTAAATAGTGGTACCACGTTAATATTTTCCGGTACCTTACCTGTGACTATCAATGATACAAATATTTCAGCAAGGGGCCCGACAATCACTTCCCGTAGCCTCCCACGGAGTTCTCGGGTACACCTGATCAGGTCCTGGAGATTTATCCACCTTCGTAATTCACGACATCCAGCACCACCTCCGCTGTGATATGGACATTTTTTAAATGTTATAATCTATTTCCCCTACATTCTATATTTTCATGTCCTTCTCCAGAGTAAACATTGATGCAAAACACTCGATTAGTATCTTCCCCATCTCCTGCAGTTCCACACATTGGCTGCCTTACTCATCGTTGATGTGCCCTATTCTGTCCCTAGTGACCCTTTTGTCCTTAATGCATTTGTAAAAACTCTTTGGATTCTCCTTAACCCTATTTGCCAAAGTTATCTCATGTCCAGTTTTTGCCCTCCAGATTTCCCTTTTAAGTACATTCCTACTACCTTTATATTCTAAGGATTTACTCAGTCTATCCTGTCAATACCTGACCTATGCTTCCTTCTTTTTCTTTACCAAACACTCAATTTCTCCAGTCATCCAACATTCCCTACACCTACCAGACATTCCTTTCACCCTAACAGGAATATACTGTGTCTGGACTCTCGTTATCTCATTTCTGAAGGCTTCCATTTTCCAGCCGTCTCTTTACCTCCCCAACAGCTTTTGAAAGTTCTTGCCTAACACTGTCAAAATGAGACATTCTCTAATTTAGAATTTCAACTTTTAGATTTGATTTATCCTTTTCCTTCACTATTTTAAAATTAATAGAATTATGGTCGCTGGCCCCAAAGTGCAGCCCCACTGACACCTCAGTCAGCTGTCCTGCCTTATTTCCCAAGAGTAGGTCAAGTTTTGCACCTTCTCCATAGGTATATCCACATACTAAATCAGAAATCTTTCTTGAACACGCTCAACAAATTCGTCTCCATCTAAACCATTAAACCGATGGCAGTCTCAGTCTATGGTTGGAAAGTTAAATCCCCTACCATAGCCATATAAGGGGAAATGAGTTTAAAACTGGGCGTAATCCTCCAGGTGCAGTTTCAGGAATGCTATGTTTGGTTGCAGCGACACTTCCTTCCCTTTATGTTCTATTCCTTTAGCGATAAAAGTGAATGCTGCATTCACTTACTTTATTATCTGCTGGACCTGCCTGCTAGTTTTCTGTGACTCATTAATGAGGATACCCAGATCTCTCCGCACCAGATCATCCCAAACCCTCTATTAGAAAAAAGGTTGCTTTGCTGTGTTTTTTTGACCAAAATGCATGACCTCACACTTATCCACCTTAAACTCCATATGCCACATTTTGACCCACTCTCCTAACCTATCTAGATCCATTTGAAAGGTTTGTATTTCCTCATTGCAATTTACCATCGCGCCTCTTTATGTGTCATCTACAAATTTGGCAAATGAGCCTTTTATCCCTGTATCCCTGTCACTAATGTAGATTGAAAATAGCTGGGGTCCAAGGACCCAACCCTGTGGCACCTGACTTGCCACATCTTGCCATCCAGAAAAAAAGCCATCAATTCAGACTGTCTGTCTTCAGCCCTTCAGCCAGTCACCTATCCAAGCTGATAAATCAGCCCGTATCGCATATGATCTAACCTTGCGAATAATGCTTTGAGTGGCACTTTAGCAAATACCTTCTGAAAAGCCAGATATATTACAACTACAGGATCCCTATTATCCACTTTGATCATCTATGAAGAACTTAGTCAAATCTGATTTGCCCATCATAAAACCATGCTGACTCTGATGGATAGAGTTTTGACTTTTCAAACGTCCTGATAGTGCTTCCTTGATAATTGAGTCTAACACCTTCTCAACAACAGATGTTAAACTAACTGGTCTGCAATTTCCCACATATTGCCTGCCTCCCTTTCTGAATACAGGCATTACATTAGTATTTTTCCAATCCACTGGAACCATAAGATATAGGAGCAGAAACTAAGTCATTCAATCATGGCTGAAACGTTTCTCAAGTCCTTTCTCCCCATAACCTTTGATCACCTTGACAGTCAAGAACCTACCTATCTCTTACTAAATAAACTCAATGAATCTTTCTCATGTCTAGGGAATTTCGGAATATTGTAACTAATGAATCCACAATCTCCACTTCCACTTCCTTTAGTACCCTAGGATGTAGGCCATCAGCCGCAGGGGATTTGTTTGCCCTGAATCTTTATGGTGTACCTATCGACGCTGATTGTTTAAGTTCTACCTTTTCTACAGCCTTTGACTTGCTTGTTCCAATACGAATCTGGTTTCCAGCATTTGCAGTCATTGTTTTTACCTTCTTTGTAATTTACCTGACCTATTTCTATTCATTTTTTAAAATCCCTTTGTTTGTGTCTGGAAGTTTCCCGATGTTTCAGCTTTCCAAAGGTCTGGAGTAACATTCCTGAACAGGCTGGAAATTAAAAAGCAACACACCTTTCAGGAGGCTGGGGGCGGGGAAAACCAACCCCCATTGTTTCCTATTGGTTGGAGGGCTCCCCCAACCACGCCCCCTCAGTTGGTGACGACGCTGATTGGACCACACCCCCTGCGTGTTGGCGCATGTGCAGTGTAGGTCCCGCGGCCGGACAAAGACAGTGTGACTGAGTGTGGGAGAGGAATGGCGCCGGCGGCTGAAGGAACAAGAACAGAAACCGCTGGAAAAGCTGAGCAGGTCCGGCAGCTCGTGTTGAGAGAAATGTGAGGACGTGTTTCGGGTCCGGGGATCCTTCTTCAGAACAGGACCAGGTTTCAGAAACATCCCGGGGAGGTCGCCAGGTCCGAGCGCCAAGACCTGGCTCCTGCCCCCGGGGAGAGGAGACAGTGAGACAGGGTAGGATTGGGAACCGCGGGAGGAGGGAGACTGGGGAGTTTATAAACTCCTAGGGGGAGGCCGCAGGCCGCGAATAAAAGCCCCACAGGCCCAGTGTTTACTTCACCGGGGAAGGAGCTCTCGGGTTGTCCGGGCAACCAGCCGCCAGCTTTGTGAGGGTCAGGCACATGTTGTCTTGGGACGGGGTTGTGGGATTGTTGTATAATATTGATCTCCTCTGTACTTTTAATCTTGAATATTTTTAAAATGTACACTGGCTTCAATTTATGAATTCTAAGTACAGAAGCAAAATATAAACATCTCCTTACATGCATCCCAACATGTGCATAGGAGCCAAGACTGCCTCAAGATTTACTGAGGTGCTGAATCAATAGCTCTTTCCCTTTTGATTAATGAAGGTGGTGCCCAGCAGACTCCTGCTCACAGTCAGTGTCAGCCTTTATGGGAAAGATAGGATAGCAAAACCGAGACACCAATGTAGCCAAGTAATCTGAAGTCACACTTTGGTGCTTTAATCGCCTCAAACCCATGCCTTTCAGCATAATGTCAAGGCTATAGGGGTACCAGGCTCCCCAAGACAGCCAGGATGGATAACAAAGAGGAGAGCAGAAGTGTTATCCTCGCCAAGCCTGTAACGTGTTCACAAATCTTCAACAAATTTGTTAAATGCAGTGTCCCTGTCAGAAATACCTTGCAGACTCTTCCTAATCAATCCACCTTTCTCCATGTGACTACTAATTTTGACCAGAATAAGTATTATTGGAAGCTTCTCCACCAAATTTAAACTGGCAGGTGGGACTAGATTGGGTTGGGATATCTGGTCGGCATGGACGGGTTGGACCGAAGGGTCTGTTTCTATGCTGTATATCTCTATGACTCTATAATTGCTGATTATAAGCTTTACTTAAACCAGGCTGCAATGTTTGCAGTTCTCCAGTCGTCTGGCACCTCCTCCAAGTCCATGGAAGACTGATAACTTATGGCTTCCACAATTTCTATCGTCTCTTCCTTCAAGATTGTTGGATACATTTATCAGTGCCTTGTCAAAGTTTAAGTATCAAATGCTTATCAAAGACTTCTTTCATGTTAATTTTGAACTCTTGGGAGGTCATGTTGCGGCTGTACAGAAATTGGTTTGGCCACTGTTGGGATATTGCGTGCAATTCTGGTCTCCTTTCAATGAGAATATGTTGTGAAACTTGAAAGGTTTATGAGGGGCATGTTTAGGATAAATAGACAAAGTCTTTTCACTGGGTTCGGGTCTGTTTCCATGCTGTACATCTCTATGTCTCTGTTGGCTGCATCTATAAGATCCTGAATCAGCACCTTGAGGAGAATTAGTGCGGAGTGAGAACAGAGGGGGAGAGAGAGTGCTTTCAATTTTGTGGAATAACAAAAGAAAAGTATATTCTGCAGAAAGTAGAATTGCTTGTTCAGAATTGTTACCCTGAACTGAGGGTGATGACTTTTGTAATCTCTTTTTACAGAGTATTTGAAGACCTGAAGACGGAAATTTCAAAATCAACAGATGAAGGCCTTATGCCCGAAGCATTGACCCTTCTGCTCCTCAGATGCTGCCTGACCTACAGTGCTTTTCCAGCGTCACACTTTTGAACTCTTGACTCTCCAGCTTCCTGCTTGAGTACATTTTCAGAATCCGTGGGACTGGATGAGAGACCCTACGTTGCAGCGCAGTGAGTGTGGAGCCTGAAACAGTTATACGGCCTAGAAAGAGGAATTCACGGCAGGGTGGGGCTGTACCCACGCTTGTGTGCGGCTGAAGTTTCGGTCATGGAGAAACCTGAGGAATCCAGCTCCATGAAGAAACCGTGGAAGTGTAGTGACTGTGGGAAAGGCTTCTGTGCCCCGTCTGCTCTGGAGACTCATCAGCGCAGTCACACCGGTGAGAGGCCCTTCAGCTGCCCCAAGTGCAGGAAGAGCTTTACCCAGGCATCCGCCCTGCTGACCCACCGGCGGGTCCACATGGGGGAAGAGGCCTTTCAGCTGCCCTGAGTGTGGGAAGGCCTTCAGCAATTCCTTCGCCCTGCTAAGGCACCAGCGAATCCACAAGGGGGAGAGACCACTCTCCTGCCCTGAGTGCGGGAAGGCCTTCAGTGATTCCTCCACCCTGCAGACCCACCAGCGGGTCCACACGGGGGAGAGGCCCTTCAGCTGCTGTGAATGTGGGAAGTGCTTTACCCAGGCCTCTGCCCGGCTGAGACACCAGCGGTCCCACACTGGGGAGAGGCCCTTCAGATGCCCCGAGTGCGGGAAGGGCTTTGCCCGGGCCTCCAACCTCCAGACCCACCAGCGGATCCACACGGGGGAGAGGCCGTTTAGTTGTCCTGAGTGCAGGAAGTGCTTTACCCAGGCCATCACACTTCAGAAACACCAGCAGGTCCACATGGGGGAGAGGCCCTTCAGTTGCCCCAGGTGCAGTTAGGTGTCCACCTGCTCCTCCCACCTGCGGAGGCACCAGCAAGTTCACGTGCCATAGCAGGGGTATTGAAGGAGTGACAGCTGAGTGCCATTATCGACTGGAGTATTAACCCAGTTCCGGGCCTCCTGGGTTTGAATCCTGCCCAGGCAGATGGTAAAATTGGAATAATTCAGTCAGTAATCTGGAGTTCCAAGTCTAACGATGAAGCCATTTTTGAGGGGGAGTTGGGGTGAGGCGGGGGAAGGAGGAGTTGGGGGTGGAACCCCCCCCCCCCCCCCCCCCCATCTGATTGACTCACGACATTTCTTTGGGAAGGAAACTACCATTGTGGGAAAGGATTTGCTCAGTCGTCCCAGCTGCAACCTTTACCCTGTCTGGCTGATGGTTGACCCTACACTGCAACCCCACCCACCCCCGGTCTCTCCCCCACTAGGCCCCTCCCTCTCCCCAGCAAATGAACAGGGAGAAACCTACTTGGATACATAGTATACGTTGAAATTGCTGAGTGAGGCAATGCTTCCTACAGGTTAAGAAAGGGAGTGTGTGCGCTTTGACCTTGAGCTGTTTTCAAATAAAAAGCTACTTTTTCTACGCCTTTTTGCTGGGGGGAATCTGAAGCTGTAACCAAGTTGGGTCACAATAAAGGGTTACCTGAACTTACCGCCGGGCTGAGACTCATTGAAGGCTTTGAGCTTCAAATGGTTTTTGTTTTAAACCTGTTGATTTCTTTCAGCCTCCTGCACTAAGTTTCCAGTGTCGTGTATCAGATGGAGCAGTGAATGAGTAGCTAGTATTGTTGGAAATTGCAAATATTTCAGGAGTGCAGGTACTGTGTCATTTTATCGGCATTGTAAAGTTTACTGGCAGCACCAGGAGGTGTGGGCTGTGTTAATTAGAAATGATGTGGAGTTGCTGGTGTTGGACTGAGGTGGATAAAGTTTAAAATCTACACAACTCCAGGTTACAGTCACAACAGATTTATTTGGAAGTGCTAGCTTTCGGAGTGCTGCTCCTTCATCGGGTAGCTGTTGAGCAGGATCGTAAGACATAGAATTTATCGCAAAACATTACAGTGTCGTGCAGTTGATTTCCTGAACAAGCGCAGTTGCAATTTAGTCTTTCATCTTTTAGAATGGGTTGCAGTTTCGGTTCATTTAACATGTATAACCCAGAACTACTTTTAAGTCACGTTCTCCCGATGACTTAAGATTTTATAAAATTAGGTGACATCTCAGCTCAGACAATGCAATAAAGATGTGAGGTTCAAGTCTGTCTGTCTCCCAGTCCTGAGCCAAGTTACCCCTTAGGTCCGTTTTAAACCTTTCCCCACTCACCCTACACTAATGTCCTCTAGTTCTGGCATTTCTTGAGGCAAATTAAATGTCACACGTTTTTTATAATCCTTTGGTCCCTCATCTTGCCTGAAGATTTTTCCCTCCTGATTCCTGAAGAAGGGCTCATGCCCGAAACATCGATTCTCCTGCTCCTTGGATACTGCCTGACCTGCTGCGCTTTTCCAGCAACACTTTTTCATCCCTCATCTTTCCACACTCAACCTGAACTTATGCCCTCCAGTTTGTGATCGGCATTTGGACACTTCAAACCTGTCAGGAACGTAAGCATCTCTAAAGAGCATAATGCGCATGCACCTCGGTGTCAGCAAGCACTGCGCATGTTCGCTGGTGTCAGCAAAAGGCTATACATGCTCCTGGTTGCACGCACAAACGACTCATAACCTACTTCTGATGGACCAATAGGAACCTCGGGAGGACCGGAAGGTGTCTTGTCCTCCTGCCAATCAGAGCACCGCTATTGTCTGAATGCGGAAGTTGGACAATGAGCTTCTGAAGCAGGTGCTGCTCCTGTCTCTGTGAATGAAGATTGAACTTTACCCCAAACTGCAACTTTCTTCCTCTGTCCAACAAAACTGTGAGTACAGCACTCTCTTTTCTCACCACCTTTTGTTTCATTCTGGCGTTCAATTGTTGACTTGCAGCAACTGAAAAGAAAGGGAGTGAATTCAGGGAGGGGGACAGAGTGTAGAAACATTGATCGAGAGTGTGGTGCTGGAAAATCATAGCAGGTCAGGCTGTATCCGAGGAGCAGGAAAATCGACGTTTCGGGCAAAAGTCCTTCATCAGGAATTTTCCTGCTGCTCGGATGCTGCCTGACCTGCGTGCTTTTCCAGCACCACACTCTCGACTCTAATCTCCGGCATCGGCAGTACTCACTTTTTTGTCTAGAAATGTTTGTCCAGATCTGTGTCTCATTTGGCAAATACGTGGCAAATGCATGACCACAATGTGATAATATAGCCTTTGCTGTGGGAAAACAAAAGCAGAAAGGAGGTGCATTGTTTGAATGGTGATATGTTGGGATATGGAGAAAGTGAGGAGTGCAGATGCTGGAGATCAAAGTTGACAAGTGTGGCCCTGGAAACGAAAAGCGGGTCAGGCACCATCCGAGGACCAGGAGAGTCGACGTTTTGGACACGAGCCGTTTATCAGGAATGTTATGTGGATGTACAAAGAGGCTTCAGTGTCTTTCTACACCAGTCAATACCAGTTGTCAGACAGGTGCACTAAGCAGTCAGCAGGGCATGTGGTGTATGAGCAAGGGGAATTAAGTTCAGAAGTGGGGTAGGGCTTTCCTACGGTTAGGGGGTCATTGAATATATTCAAGGATGAGTTCATCTGATCTTTGAACAACAATGAAGTGGATGGTTATGAGGGAACAGAAGAAATGGTTTTAAGAAGTTACAGAATCGTACAGCACAGAAACAGATACTTAATTTCATGCTGACTATATTCATAAACTAAACTAGTCTTACCTTGTTTGGCCTATATATCTCTGAACCTTTCCTATTCATAGGAGTAGAAATTAAGCCATTCAGCCCACTGGGTCTGCCCAGACCATTCAATCGCGGCTGATAAGTGTCTGGATGGTTAACCCCTCGATCCCCTTGATACTCAAGAACTGTTTCTGTCTCAGTGTTAAATATCCTCAGTTACCTGGTCTCCACAGCCTTCTGCGGCAATGAATTCCATCAGTTCACCACTCCATGGCTAAAGGAATTTCTCCTAATCCCTGTTCTGAAAGGCCTTCCCTTTACTCTAAGGCTGTGCCCTCGGCTGCTAGTCTCTCCTTCCAATGGAAACATCTTCCCAACATCAACTCGTCCAGGCCATTGAGTATTATGTTTGTTTCAGTTAAATTCCCCTGAGTGTGGCCCTGTTGATCAGCGTGAACCAGACCCTTCAGGATGAAGTACAGTTGGGATTAGGTTCAACAAAGTGTGAATGGAGGGTGTGTGTGGGATGGACATTGTGAATTTCCAGGAATAAGAATTACAGAGAGTTTGCTATAAATTAGCATTGATTGGATGGGGTAATGGGCCAGGGAGTGGCAAATGGAGATTAATTTAGGGAAATGTGATGTTTGCATTTTGGTAAGGCAATCCAGGCAGGACAGTTAAGGGAGTGTTTCAGAACAAAGAGACCTTGGAGTGCAGGTTCATTGTTCCTTGAAAGTGCAGTCTCGGGTAGCCAGAATAGTGAAGAAGGCATTTTGTATGCTTTCCTTTGTTAGTCAGAGCATTGAGTATTGGAGTTGGGGGGTCATGTTTTGGGTTTACAGGACATTGGTTAGGCCACTTTTAAAATACTGCATTCAGTTCTGGTCTCCCTGCTACAGGAAATATGGTGTGAAACTTTGAAAGGGGTCAGAAAAGACTTAAAAGGCTGTTGCCAGAGTTGGAGGGTTTGATCTACAGAGAGAGGCTGAATCGGTCAGGGATATTTTCCTGGAGCATCAGATGCTCAGCGGTGACCTTATAAATGTTTATAAGGGGCATGGATAGGGTGAATGCAAAACTAGAGAGCATATGTTTGAGGTGAGAGGGGAATGATTTAAAAGGGACATGAGGGCAACTTGTTTCACACAGAAGGTGGTACATGTATTGAATGAGTTGTCATAGGAAGGGGTGGAGCCTGATACAATTACAGCATTTAAAAGGCATCTGGATGGGTACAAGAATACGAAGTATTTAGAGGAGTATGGGCCAAATGCTGGTAACTGGGACTAGATTAAGTTAGGATATCTGGGCGGCACATACAAGTTGGACTGAAGGGTCTGTTTCTGTGCTGTATGACTCTCTGGGTCTTTGGTGAAACCAGAAGTGTCATTGTGAAGACTGGACTTTCAGAGCAGCCTTCAAAGATGTCTTGTCCTTACTGGGAGCAGAAGAAGTTACAATGAAATCTTTCATTTATGAGACAGCAACTGAGTGAGTGAGTACATCTGAGATTTTGGTGGAAAGTGGGATTTCATTGCACTGTGGGGATGAAACCCTACCCTATCCAGTCATTTCTGCTGGTGGGTGAGACCAGACCTCAAGATTAGTTGGAGTAGATTTAGGATAGAGATGAGGAAGAACTGCTTTTCCCAGAGAATAGTGAATCTATGTAATTCTCTGCCCAGGGAAGCAGTAGAGGCAGCTTAATTAAGTATATTCAGGACACAGTTAGATGGGTTTTTGCATGGTAAAGGTATTAAGGGTCGTTGGGACAATGCAGGGAGGAGGAGGTGAGACAATGGAGAGATCAGTCATGATCTAAATGAATGGTGAATCAGGCTCGACAGGCCAAATGACCTACTCCTTCTATTACTATGAAACTCTAACCCTGCATTTCCCATGGGTAACCCACCTAACCTGCACATCTCTGGACACTATGAGCAATTTAGCATGGCCAATCCAAGTCAAGGCCAGTGAGCAATACAGTGATGTGAAAAATGAACATCTGAGAATGACAGAAAGACATGGAGAGTAAATGTACCAGCAATCAAAACTGGATTCTAAAGATCATAAAAATTGAAACTAAAAATGGTATGTCTGAATGTGTGCTGCATTGCAACAAAAGTGAATGAATTGACTGCACACATTGAAGGGAATAATTAAAATATGGGACTCCTTACAGAGATGTGGCTCCAGGATGACAAGGATTGGATCCTCAATGTTGAGGAGGTGATCAAATGGAAAGCAAGATAAAGGTAGAGGGTTAGCACAGGTAATCAAAGCACTGATCACAGGGTAATCTGGTGTCAGCTCCGATTTCAGGTCCTGATTTCTCACTCCTCCTGGATTTCTGCTGATGCTTTGACCCCTTTTTTTTTTACATCTTCCGGAACAATAAGTCAATCCAGACCCCCAATCTCCCAGCCTGTTAACCATCCAGACCCCCAATCTCCCAGCCTGTTAACCATCCAGACACCGAGTGTAGTCATAGCAGGGAATAAAACAAGAAATGTGAACCAAAATTAGAAATAAGTAGGTGCTGTTCTTAATATTGTTCAATAGGAAGTAAACCAGAAATACTGCTCTTCCAGGATTCCTACAGTGCCTTATTTGAGGAATTCTCTCACCCTCACATAGAGCTATTAGTACCCACTATGATTTACAACAATACTTATGCCAACAGAAAAAAAGTCTGTTGTCAAATTGACAGAGATATACAGCATGGAAACAGACTTTTTCTCTCACTCATGCATAAGTCCATGGGGGTGAATTTGCAGAATGATATTTACAAATGCATTCTATTTTCCACAAAAAATGCACAATCTGCAGGCAGTTAATACATGTAATATTTTGTAAATTTCACATTGGAAATAGAACCAGAATGACTCTAGATTGGGATTCTGACCTCGCACCTTGAATGCATTGTTTGAGCTGAGGTGTCCCCTTTTGTTATAAAGCCTCAAAGTTCTCCTGGGAAGGTGCCTTACAGGAAGTTCTGGGATTTACATATTAATGATATCTGCAATCCATTGTAAAAGATGAACGACTTAACGATTCGGGTTTGTTAATATATCATTTCAATGCCAGGACACTGTAATGCTTTTCCAGAAATTCTGTATCTTATGATCTTACACTCCACAACCACCTGATGAAGGAGCTGCGCTCCAAATGCTAGTGCTTCCAAATAAACCTGTTGGACGATAACCTGGTGTTGTGTGATTTTTAACTTTGTCCAGGTAAGGTTTGATTGGCCAGGCCAAATTACCCATAGTGCCCAGGGATGTGCAGGTTAGGGTGGATTGGCGGTGCTAAATTACCCATAGTGCCCAGGGATATGCAGGTTAGATGTATTAGTCAGAGGGTAAATGTAGAGCAATAGGAGTAGGGGAATGGTGTGGTGAGGTTGCTATTCGGAGGTGGGTGTGGACTTGTTAGAACAGCGAGGGTTCTCTGAAGAGAAGGGATTTTTGTGAACTGTTCAGGAGGGGGGGGGAAGCAGTGGGTGGAGTGCGGGGGGAGGAAATTTGTTCACTTGTAGCAACTGGAGTGAACCCAGGGACGGAGCAGACTCTGCAAACTCAGATATGTGTCTTAATTACCCGGGTAAGGAGGGTTGGAAGGATAGGGTGTTGCTGTTTTCCCGAGTGCGTCAGAGTGTGAGGGGTAACCTGATAGACTTTTTTAAAATCATGAGGGGCATGGATTGGGTAAATAGATGAGGTCTTTTCCTTGGGATGGAGAGTCCAGAACTCGAGGATAATAGATTTAAGGTGAGGGCGGGGGGAGGGAGACTGGAAAGAGACCTAAGGGGCAACATTTTCACACAGAGGATGGTGCATGTATGGAATGAGCTGCCAAAGGACGTGGTGAAGGCTGGTACAATGACAACATTTAAAAGTCATCAGCATGAGTGTATGAAAAGGAAGGGATATGGGCAAAACGCTGGCAAATGGGACGAGATTAATTTTGGATATCTGGTTGGGCACAGAAGAATTTGACCGAAATGTCTGTTTCTGTGCTGTACATCCCAATGACTCTGGCTTTCCACGAATGTTTGTCATGTCTGTATGTTCAGTCTCTCTGGTGGCGGGGTCAATGCCTTGATGGTTCATTTTGCTTCCCCCCCACATCCCCACTTCCTGGGAATGTTAACCATTTCGTGTCTGGTTGTTCTTCAAGAACCTGCATTGCAGGCTCCCCTGAATTGACATTTTTTTGCTTCCCAAAATCAGACCTGCTCACTCTCAGCAATATCCCAGTGTTGTGAAAGATATTAAATTTCAGGTGGAGTTATCCAAAACTCAGAGATGTCAGTCTTGACGTTTTTGCTTTTCAGCCCCTATCAGATCCTGAATCAACACCTTCAGGAGAATGAGTTCGAGCGGAGGGCGGGAGAGAGAGAGAGAGAGAGTGGGATAGTGCTTTCAATTTTGTGGAATAACAACACAAACAAATTGCTTGTTCTGAATTTTTATTCTGGACTGACAGGAATGAATTTTGTAATCTCTTTTTACAGAGTATTTGAAGACCTGAAGACGGAAGTTTCAAAATCAACAGATGAAGGACTTATGCCCAAAATGTCGACTCTCCTGCTCCTCAGGTGCTGCCTGACCAGCTGTGCTTTTCCAGCGCTGCACATTTCAAATCTGACTCTCCAGCGTCTGCAATCCTCACTTTGAAAGTCACTCAGTCCATCGGG
The DNA here is from genome assembly GCF_020745735.1 of Hemiscyllium ocellatum. Classification (NCBI taxonomy): domain Eukaryota; kingdom Metazoa; phylum Chordata; class Chondrichthyes; order Orectolobiformes; family Hemiscylliidae; genus Hemiscyllium; species Hemiscyllium ocellatum. The sequence goes on from NW_026867497.1 coordinate 212,989, forward strand.
ACCGCAACTATGGTTCTGAGAGAAGGAGCAAAGCTTTTTGGTTCCTGTTTCAGTACGTTTTCAGCATCAGTGGGACTGGATGAGAGACCCTACCATTGCAGTGCACTGAGTGTGGAGCCTGAAGCAGTTTTTTGGCCTGGAAAGAGGAATTCACAGTGGAGAGAGTCTCTACGTGCGTTTGTGTGCGGCTGAAGCTCCGGCCATGGAGAAACCAGAGGAATCCCGCCCCGCGGAGAAACTGTGGAAGTGTGGCGACTGCAAAAAAACCTTCCGTTTCCCGTCTGCCCTGGAGACTCATCGGCACAGCCACACTGGGGAGAGGCCATTCCCCTGCCCTGTCTGTGGGAAGGCCTTTACCCAGGCCTCCAACCTCCAGACCCACCGGCGGGTCCATACCGGGGAGAGGCCCTTCCGCTGCCCCAAGTGTGGGAAGGCCTTCAGGAATTCCTCCCACTTGCTGACCCACCAGCGGATCCACACGGGGGAGAGGCCCTTCAGCTGCCCTGAATGTGGGAAGGCCTTCAGCAGATCCTCCACCCTGCGGAGTCACCAGTGGGTCCACACGGGGGAGAGGCCCTTCAGCTGCCCCGAGTGTGGGAAGGCCTTCAGCAGATCCTCCCACCTGCTGAGGCACCAGCAGGTCCACACGGGGGAGAGGCCCTTCAGCTGCCCTGAGTGCAGGAAGGCCTTCACCAATTCTTCTAACCTGCTAAGCCACCAGCAGGTCCACACTGGGAAGAGGCTGTTCCCTTGCACAGAGTGTGGGAAGGCCTTCAGGTATTCTTCTCACTTACTGACCCACCGGTGGGTCCACACAGGGGAGAGGCCGTTCCCATGCCACGTGTGCGGGAAGGCCTTCAGCATTTCCTCCCACCTGGTGAGGCACCAGCGGGTCCACACGGGGTAGAGGCCCTTCAGCTGCCCTGAGTGCGGGAAGGCCTTCACCCGCTCCTCCCACCTGCGGAGGCACCAGCGAGTTCATGTGCCATCGCAGGGGGATTGAAGGAATGATGGCTGAGTGCCGTTATCGACTGGACTATCAACCGGGTTCCGGGGACTCCCGGGTTGGATTCCCACCGTGACAGATGATGGAATTGGAATTTGGTCAGAAATCTGGAGTTTAGAATCTAACGGTGAAACCATTGTCGGTGGGGTGGGGGTGGAAGAAGTCCCCGTTCTTTTTTAGGGAAACAAACTGTCGTTGTGGGAGAGGATTCACTCAGTCGTCCCAGCTGCATCCTTTACGTGGTCTAGCCTACACATGACTCCAGACCCGCAGCAGTATGATCGACTCTGCACTGTCCATCCAACTAACTTGGATACAGGATACAAGTTGAAAGTGCTGAGTGAGGCAATACTTTCTCTGGGTTAAGGCTGTACCAAGGATCCAATTCCAAAGGGCAACTTGGTGACCAATAATGAAGAAAGTGAGGGGTTGGAGGGAATGTGTGCAATTTGACTGTGAGCTGTTTTTAAAACATTGCTACTTTTTCTACGCCTTTCTGCTGGGAGATTCTGAAGCTGTAACAAAGTTGGGTCGCAATAAAGTTTACCTGAACTTCCCACCGAGCTCAGACTCTCATTGAGAGCTTGGAATTGCAACATGTTTTTGTTTTAAAACTGCTCATTTCTTACAGGTGAAAGTGAGAACTGCTGATGCTGGAGATCAGAGTCAAGATTAGAGTGGTGCTGGCAACGCACAGCAGGTCAGGCAGCATCCAAGGAGCAGGAAAATCGACATTTTTCGGGCAATGTTGATTTTGCTCCTCAGATGCTGCCTTACCTGTTGTGCTCATTTCTGACTGTCTCCTGTACCATGTTTCCAATGTTGTGTATCAGTTGCAGCAGTGAATGAGTAGCCAGTATTGTTAGAAATTGTGAATTTTTCAGGAGTGCAGGTACTGCATCATCCCATTGTCATTGTACAGTTTCCTGGCAGCACTGGGAAGTGGTGGCTATGTCCACTGGAAACGATGTGGAGGTGCCGGTGTTGGACAGGGTGGATAAAGTTAAAAATCACACAACACCAGATTATCTTCCTTCTGGTTTATTTGGAAGCACTGGCTTTTGGAGTGCTGCTCCTTCATCAGGTAGCTGTGGAGCAGAATCATAAGACACAGAATTTATAGCAAAAGCTGATGGTGTCATGCAACTGCTAAGATAGTGAATAAATCTAGATTGCGGATTAGTCTTCCATCTTTTACCATGGGTTGCAGGTTTCAGTTCATTAATATGTAAACCCCAGAACTACTTTGAATTCACCTTCGAGATGGTTTAAGGTTTTATAAAAATAGGTGGCATCTCAGCTTAGATCCTGCACAAAAGGTGTGAGGTTCGAGTCTGTATCCCAATCTTGAATCAGATTGGTTCTATTAACTAAAGTGGGAATTTATACAACATTACATGGATTATAAAATATTACATGCTGTTTGTGTGCTTTTTGAACAAAATTGAATATATCTGCAAATATTTTGCAAATGCAATTTCATCCCATAGACTTATGTGAGACTGTGTATGCACGAGAGTGTGCGTGCATGTGAGTTTGTACATGCATGCTAATGAAATGTGTGTTTGGAGTATAAGCTTGTGAGACAGTGTGAGTGTTAGGGTGTGTGTGTGTGAGTGTCCGAGACAGCGTGACAGATGAAGGCAAGGCGTTGCATTTTGCTAAAACAAGGAAGGGCAGAACTCGTCCAGTTAATGGTAGGGCCCTGCGTTGTGTTGGAGAACAGAGACACGGTGGGGGAGGGGTTCAGGTACATAAAGTTAAAAATCTCTCAACACCAGGTTATCGTCCAACTGGTTTATTTGGAAGCATGAGCTTTGAGTGCAGCTCCTTCATGGGATGTTTGTAGAACAGGATCATAAGACACAACCACCTGATGAAGGAGCAGCGCTCCAAATCTTATGTTTGCAAATGAGCCTGTTGGAGTATCACCTGGTGTGGTGTGAATTTTAACTTCGTACACCCCAGTCCAACACCGACATCTCCAAATTGGGGACATAGTTCTTTGGAAGTTGCATCATTGGTAGACAGAGTGGTGAAGGAGGCGTTTAGCACACTTTCCTTCATTGTTCACGCCGTTCAGTGCAGGAGGTGGGACATCACGTTGAGGTTGTACAGGATATTGGTGAGACCACGTGTAGAGTACTGAGTACACTTCTGGTCGCCCTATCGACGACCACAAGTTGTCGGGTAACCTTATTTCGATTGATAAAGTCATGGGGCGTGTAGGAAAGGTAAATATCACAGGGGGGAGAAACGGTGCATCTCCCCTTTATTTACTTCTCTTGGCATTTGGACACTTCAATTCTGTCAGCAACAGCATCTCCAGAGAGCATACTGCGCATGCTCGCCGTTACGAGGCTGAAACTGCGCATGCTCCTCGCAAAGCACGCGTCACGGCTTTCTTTTGGTGGACCAATCGGAAGCCCTGGAGGACCGGAAGGATACCGGTCCTCCTGCCAATCAGAGCCTTCCTATTGTCTGAATGCAGAAGTTGGAACACGAGTTTCGGAAGCTGCTGCTCCTCTCTCTGAATGAAGATTGAGTTTGCTCCAGACTGTAACCTCCTTACTCCGTCACCCATCTGTGAGTACGGCACACTCTTCTCAACTCCTTTTCCTTTTATTTCATTCTTGGATTCAATCTTTCACTTCCCTTTCCTTTCGGTTGCTGCAAATGAATGCACGGCGTGGACCGATTCGGGACAAGGTTTTTATAAACAGAGAGCGGTTCATGTATGGAATGAATGTCCAGAGGAAGTGGTGGATGCACGTACAGATACAACGTTTAACCGACATTTGGAGAAGTACATGAATAGGGAAGGTGCGGGGGATACGGGCCAAACACTGGCAAGTGGCACTAGTTTCGTTTGAGAACATACTCAGCGTGGAATAGTTGGGCTGAAGGGTCCGTTTCTGTGCTGTCTGACCGTAACTGTTCTGTTGTGGTCTTAAAACCATTTTCTTGCCTTGTACCTGCTTCTAACACACAAATCACTCAAAAAAAAAACCCCACCTCAACCACACAACATAAATATCCACACTTTGTTCAAAAATCAGAGGAACTCAGCCTTGAATATATTCAATAACCCCCCTAACTGCAGGAGGACATCCCCACTTCTAATCCCAGTTCATTTTGTGATTTATACCACTTGCCTTGCTGATTGCTTGCTGCACTTGTCTGACAACTGGCAGTGACTGGTGTAGAAGGACGCTGAGGCCTCTTTGTACATCCACACATCATTCCTGATGAAGGGCTCGGGCCTGAGATGTCAACTCTCCTGGTCCTCAGATGCTGCCTGTCTTGCTGTGCTTTTCCAACCCCAAACGTTTCGACTCTGATTCCAGCAGCTGCAGGACTCACTTTCTCTACATTGGATGCTGAGGGTTAACCTTATAAATGTTTAAGGGGCATGGCGAGTCAATACCCCAGATCTTTTCTCCAGGGTAGGAGAGTCCAGAACTAAAGTACTTGCTTTTAGGTGAGCGGGGAAAGGGACATGAGGGGCAACCTTTTCACACAGAGGGTGGTGCATTTATGGAACTGCCAGAGGAAGTGGTGGAGGCTGCAACAAGTACAACATTTAAAACCCATCTTGATGGGTATGTGAATAGGAAGTGTTGAGAGGGATATGGGCCATACGTGGGCAAATGAGACAAGATTAGTTTAGGATATCTGGTCAGCACGGACGAGTTGGGCCAGAGGGTCTGTTTCTGTGCTGTAATACTGGAATTGTCTTTGGTGAATGCAGAAGTGTGGTTGGACTTTCAGAGCAGCTTCCCAAGATGTTTTGCTCTTATTGGGAGCAAAATAAGTTACAATGAATTCTTTCATTTGAGACAGCAACTGAGTGAGGGAATACATCTGGGAGTTTGGTGGAAAGTGGGAATTCATTGCACTGTGGGGATGAAGCCCTACCCTATCCAGTCAAATCTGCTGGTGGAGGAGACCAGGCCTCAAGTTGAAGGGAGTAGATTTTAGACTATATTAGATTACTTAGTGTGGAAACAGGCCCTTCACCTCAAAAAGACCGCACCAACCCTCTGAAGAGCAACCCACCCCCCCTACATTTACCCCTTCACCTGACACTACAGGCAATTTAGCATGGCCAATTCACCTAACCTGCACATCTTTGGACTGTGGGAGGAAACCCATACACAGTTGCCCGAGGCAGGAATTGAACCCGGTTCTCTGGCGCTGTGAGGCAGCAGTGCTGCTCGCTGTGCCACGGTGCCATTTAGAACAGACGAGGAGGAATTGCTTTTCCTGGAGAGTAATCAATCGATGGAATTCTCTGCCCAAGGAAGCAGTAGAGGCATCTTCATTAAGTATATTCAAGACACAATTGGATGGGTTTTCATGGTCAGGGAGATAAGGGTAGTTGGGACAATGGATATATCAGCCATGATCAGCTCGGATTTCAGTTTCCCACACCGTAAGATATTGGTCTGTTCTCTGCTCTGCTAGATTTCTGCTGAAGCCTTGACCCCCACCCCTACACCTTCTGGAACAATAAAACATTCAGTTGTGCAAGACTCAAGCCACAATCCCCCAGCCTGTCAACCATCCAGACACAGAGTGTAGTCCTAGCTGGGAATCAAACAAAAGAAAATAACAAAATTAGAAATAAATAAATGCTCATGCTTAATGTTTGTTCATGAGGAAGTAAACCAGAAATAGGGCTCTCCCAGGATTCTTATAGTGCCCAACTTGAGGCATTCTCTCTCCCTAACATCTAACTATTCATACCCAACTATGATTTACAACAATATTTACACCAACAGAATTAAAGCATCTGTTATCAAGTAGACATAGGGATATACAATACAAAATAGACTTTTGTCTGTCTCGTTCAGGCACATACACATCCATGGGGGTGAATTTGTATTTGCAGAATCATTCTATTTTTCTCAAAAATGCACAATATACAGGCTGTTCAATCCATGTAATATTTTGTAAATTCCACTTTGGAAATAGAACCAATTTGACTCAAGATTGTGATACAGACAGACCCTGGTTTCACACCTTTAATGCATTGTCAGAGCTGAGATGTCACCTTTTTCTTATAAAACTTTGAGTTATCTCAAGAAAATATCTTTGAGGAAATTCTGGGATTTACAAATGAACGATACGAGCAGCCCATACTAAAAGATGAAAGACTTAACAATCCAGGGTTTTTTGATATATCATTTCAGTGCACTGTAATGTTTTTCCATCCATTCTGTGCCTTATGATTTTATTCTCCACGATCACCTGATGAAGGAGCCACACAGCGAGTGCTAGTCATAGAAATGTACAGCATGGAAACAGACCCTTTGGTCCAACCTGCCCATGCCAACCAGATATCCCAACCCAATCTAATCCCCCCTTGCAGCACCCAGCCCATATCCCTCCAAACCCTTCCTATTCGTATACCCATCCAAATGCCTCTTAAACGTTGCAGTTGTACCCACCTCCACCACTTCCTTTGGCAGCTCATTCCATACATGTACAACCCTCTGCATGAAAAGTTGTCCCTTAGGCCCCTTTTAAATCTTTCCCTTCTCACCTCAAACCTGTGCCTTCTAGTTTTCGACTCCCCACCCTGGGGAAAAAGACCTAGGCTATTTGCTCTATCCATGCCCCTCATGATTTTATAAACCTCTCTACAGTCACCCCTCAGGCTCTGATGCTCCAGGGTAAAATAAATGCCCCAGTTCCCCCTCTCAGTCTGTGTAACTGGTTAAAGCTCCTTCCCATAGTCAGCTCCTTGGGACACATACACTCATTCTGTGTAACCAGTTAAAGCTCAGTTCACTGGTGGTTCCTTTCGGAGTGCTTCTCTGCTCACACTGATGTCCAGTACCTTTTGAAGCAGGTCGAATGGATTTCTCTTTCCAAATTCAACCCCCCAATGATATTGAGTGACCCTGTCAGGTCTTGTTATGGAATTTCTTCCAAGGTTTCTGTCTGCAGATCCTCCCCTTCTGATACCCTGTTAGCAAAGTTGAAACAAGTCATCACTTTCCGTACCGAATAGAAATTCTGGTTTATATTGTATGTGTCTGTGGGTTTAAAGTACTAACCCAGTAACATACAAACGGTATTATTGATTTAAAATACACAGGAGACGTGAGGAAGGAGATGTCAGGACCTGGCACACTCTGAACCCTAACAGGGTGTTCCAAGTGGTAGTGAAAACATTTCAAAATGAAGTGGATGGCCAGAAACAGTCCATCTCATCCATGCTGACTAGATATCCGAAATTAATCTATCCTAAATACCAGCACTTGGCCCATATCCCTCTAAACCCTACCTATTCACATACCCATCCAGCTGCCCTTTAAAAGTTGTTCTTGTGCCAGCCTCCACTTCCACTCACAGCTCATTGCACACACGCACCACCCTCTGTGAAAAAGTACCAATCTATGCCTTCCTCATCCCCCGTTTGACCTGTACTGATACCTTCGGGGATCTCTGAACTTGGACAGTAAGGTCCCTTTGTTCCTGAGCACTCTGTAGTGATCTATTATTTATTGCTTACTTCCTTCCCAATTAAGATGAGGTGTTGTCCCTCCAATTTGATTCGTTGTGGCAATAGAGGAGGCCAAAGATGGTAACGTCAGAAAGGGGGTGGGAAGGGGAATTGAAATAGGTGGTGACTGGGAACTCTGGTCGGCTCTGTTAGGAAGATGTTTCCATTGTTAGGACAAACTAGGATCCGAAGGTACAGCCTTAGAGGAAAAGGAAGACCCTTTCGTTGGGAGATAAGGAAAAACTTCTTCAGCCAGAGAGTGGTGTATCTATGGAATTCACAACCACAGAAGGCTGTGGAGGCCAGATCATTGAGTGTATTTAAGATGGAGACAGAAATGTTTGTGTATTAATGGGATCAAGGGTTTCGGGACAAGTGGGCTTGAGAAAGTTAACAGCCACGATTGAATGGTGGAGTAGACTCAATAGGGTGAATGGCCTAATTTCAGCTCCTATGGTCTTATGATATGCTGATTTGTGAAGGGATGATGAGTGGGCAAAGAGATGAAGAGGGGAGTAGAATTAAGGGGAAGCTGGATACAGACACAAGGGAGAAAGAAATACAATAACCGTACAATAAATTACAGAACTCTTAAGAGCACTAGCATGAGATTAGGCTAATTGGGAGCACTGTTGTTTGTGGTATATCTAAATGATTTGGAGGAAGGTGTAGGTTGCCTCATTAGCAAGTTTGCAGTTGACACTAAGATTGGTGGAGTAGCAGATAGTGAAGAGGACTGTCAGAGAATACAGCAGAATGGAGAATAGACTGGAGAGTTGGGCAGAGAAATGGCAGATGGAGCTCAAGCCAGACAAATGTGAGGTGATGCATTTTGGAAGATCCAATTCAAGAGCGAACTATACAGTAAATGGAAAAGTCCTGGGGAAAACTGATGTAGAGAGAGATCTGTGTGTTCAGGCCCATTGTTCCCTGAAGATGGCAATGCAGGTCAGTAGAGTGGTCAAGGCGGCATATGGCACACTTTCCTTCATCGGACAGAGTATTGAGTACAAGAGTTGGCAGGTCATGTTACAGTTAGATAAGACTTTGTTTCGGCCACGTACAGTTCTGGTTGCCACATTCCCAAATGGATGTGGATGCTTTGGAGAGGGTGCAGAGGAGGTACACCAGGATGTTACCTGGTATGGAGGATGCTAACTATGAAGAGCGTTTGAATAGATCAGGATTATTTTCATTGGAAAGACGGAGGTTGAGGGGGGACCTGATTGAGGCCAACAAAATCATGAGAGGTATAGACAGGGTGGATAGCAAGAAATGTTTTTCCCTTGAGTGGAGGACTCAGTTACCTGGGGTCATGAGTTCAAAGTGAGAGGGGAAAGATTTAAGATATGTATGGAAAGTTCTTTACGCAGAGGGTGCTGGGTACCTGGAATGTGTTGCCAGCGGAGATGGTAGGGACGGGAACAATGGCGTCATTTAAGATGTATCTCAACAGATACATGAAAGGGCAGGGAGCAGAGGGATACAGATCCTGAGAAAATAGGCAGCAGGTTTAGATAGAGGATCTGGATCGGTGTAGGCTTGGAGGGCCGAAGGGCCTGTTCCTGTGCTGGAATATTCTTTATTCTATCGGGAAAAGACACCTGCCACTCACCTCATCAATGGCCCTCCTGATTTTACAAAGTGTTATAAAGTGTGCTGGACACTCAATGGAATAGAGGCTATTGTATTTGACTTTGATCTATCTGTAGCCATTGGGAAGATGTTTCCATTGGTAGGAGAGACCAGGAGCCGAGGGCACAGCCTTAGACCTTTTAGAACGGAGGTAAGGAGAAACCTCTTCAGACAGAGAGTGGGGAATCTGGGGAATTCACTGCCACAGGAGGCTGGGAGGCCAGGTCACGGAGGGTATTTAAGACCGAAATAGATGGGACAAACATGATTTACCATCCGGTGTGAAAGGAGTGCACTTCCTCAGCTCCTGCAGATCTTTGGCCCGGGGAACGTGCAGTCCCAGCCTCAAACAGCATCGGTCCCACGGGAAGCAAAGGGAGCGAGAGCGGCCAGTCCGGCAGAAAGGAAGCCTCGCTCCCTTCCCGCTTCACCCACTGTCTTCGAACGGGGCACAATCCCCCCACGGGCACGATCCCCCCAGTCCTGGGTGGGATTCGCTGCAGACTTCAACTCCGTGCGATCACGTTGGGAAGGCGCCTGTGCGTCCGCAGGGTCGGCGATCGATTGAAGGCCTTGCCGCCCCCGGGGCAGGTGAGAGGCCTCTCCCTGGTGTGTGGAGGCGCCGGTGCGTCTGCAGGTGGGACAGCTGGGTGAAGGCCTTGCCACACTCGGGGCAGGGGTACGGCCTGTCCCCGGTGTGGACCCGCCGGTGCCTCAACAGCTTGGAGGACCCAATGAAGGCCTTGCCGGACTCGGGGCAGGAGAACGGCCTCTCCCCGGTGTGACCGCGCCGGTGGTCTCCAGCTCAGAGGGGACTCGAAACCCCTTCCCGCATTCCCCACACTTCCACGGTTTCCCCACGGCGCGGGCTCCCTCCAGGTTCGACGCTCCCTCTGACGTCCCACTCTGCTGCGGGTGGCCGGCTGGCTAACTCTCCGCTCCGGTAAAGCTCCCTCCACCCTCGAACAGCGGCATCTCAGTGCTTTACCAGTCAGATCTCTGGAAGCAGGCGGGACAATCCTCCTTCTCCACTCAAAAGATCGATAAAATTCCAGTCCCAATGAGTCAAGCTGGCTGAGGCAATTAGTTCAAGATATGCAGGTAAATCCTCCTGTGAAAGCCTGTCAATTAGAAAGTTATCGCTGTCAGTATCACGTAGAATCTCAGAGTTTAACAGATCGATTTCACGGAATATTCATTCCATGCCCATAACCCAAAACCTGAGTGTCTCCATCCCACACACTCTCCCTACTGCCGTACCTAATACGCTCCCTCCCAATTTTTCTGATTCCTGACATTTGAAAGATCTAGCTCCAAGAAAAGTTAAGAATTAGAACCCCTACAGTGTGGAAACAGGCCCTTCGGCCCAACAAGTCCATACCGACCCAACAAGTCCAGACTGACCCTGTGATGAGTATCCTACCCAGACCCATTCCCCTATATTTACCCCTGACACGTGCACCTAAGCTACACATCCCTGAACACTCTGGGCAATTTAGCACGGCCAACCCACCCTCACCTGCACAAGGTTGGACTGTGGGAGGGAACCGGAGCACTCGGGGGAAACCCACACGGAGAGTCACCCGAGGCTGGAATTGAACCCAGGTCCCTGGCTCTATGAGGCATCGGTGCTACCTACTGAGCCACCATGCCACCCTCATGCAGTTTGCTAACCTAGTTATCTGCCCCCCCCTCTCTTTCTACCATATTGACAGACCAAGATGTGGGGTGGGGGGGAGGGGAAAGAGAATCAGAGCAAGAACTTTGCTTTGGTAACAAGACCTAGAACATGCTCGCTCTGAGGATGACTGTAGTGGAGTCGATCAATACCCAAGTGAGACTGGAGGGACCCTATAGAAGAATACACTTACAGGACTCTGTGGATATAGAGAGGAATGAGTCTGACTAGATTCATCCACAGAGTCAGCATTGAGCCCAGTATTCTCCTGTCCTGTAAAGGGTATGACTGGAAATACATGACATGTTGTGGTTCTGTTCGCCAAGCTGGGAATGTGTGTTGCAGACGTTTCGTCCCCTGTCTAGGTGACATCCTCAGTGCTTGGGAGCCTCCTGTGAAGCGCTTCTGTGATCTTTGCTCCGGCATTTATAGTGGTTTGTCTCTGCCCGCTTCCGGTTGTCAGTTCCAGCTGTCCGCTGCAGCGGTCGGTATATTGGGTCCAGGTCGATGTGCTTATTGATTGAATCTGTGGATGAGTGCCATGCCTCTAGGAATTCCCTGGCTGTTCTCGGTTTGGCTTGTCCTATAATAGTAGTGTTGTCCAAGTCGAATTCATGTTGCTTGTCATCTGCGTGTATGGCTACCAAGGATAGCTGGTCGTGTCGTTTCGTGGCTAGTTGGTGTTCATGGATGCGGATCGTTAGCTGTCTTCCTGTTTGTCCTATGTAGTGTTTTGTGCAGGCCTTGCATGGGATTTTGTACACAATAAGGACTGCACAAAACACTAGCTGTCTTCCTGTTTGTCCTATGTAGTGTTTTGTGCAGTCCTTATTGTGTACAAAATCCCATGCAAGGCCTGCACAAAACACTACATAGGACAAACAGGAAGACAGCTAACGATCCGCATCCATGAACACCAACTAGCCACGAAACGACACGACCAGCTATCCTTGGTAGCCATACACGCAGATGACAAGCAACATGAATTCGACTTGGACAACACTACTATTATAGGACAAGCCAAACCGAGAACAGCCAGGGAATTCCTAGAGGCATGGCACTCATCCACAGATTCAATCAATAAACACATCGACCTGGACCCAATATACCGGCCACTGCAGCGGACAGCTGGAACTGACAATCGGAAGCGGCAGAGACAAACCACTATAAATGCCGGAGGAAACAACACAGAAGTGCTTCACAGGAGACTCCCAAGCACTGAGGATGTCACCCAAACAGGGGACGAAACGTCTGCAACACAAATTCCCAGCTCGGCAAACAGAACCACAACAACGAGCAGCCAAGCTACAAATCTTCTCCAAAACTTGGAATACATAACATGGCTACAACACTATGATATAACTAGAAATAATTATAAATCAAATTTATACAGCCGTAAATAAATACATATTGCATAGTGACACTATGATATATCCCTGTCCAGTATGACTTTTACTGTTCAGTTAAACGAAACTTGAAAGGGCTCAGAAAATGTTTACAAAGATGTTGCCAGGGTTTGAGCTACAGGGAGTGGCTAAATAAGCTGGGGCTGTTTTCCCTGGAGCATCGGAGGCTGAGGGCTGACCTTATTGAGGTTTATAAAATGATGAGGGGCATGGATAGGGTGAATAGACAAGGTCTTTTCCCTGGGGTGGGAGAGTCCAGAACTAGAGGTGAGAGGGGAAAAGACATAAAAAGGACCTAAGGGGCAACTTTGTCAGTCAGAGGGTGGTGTGTGTATGGAATGAGCTGCCAGAGGAAGTGGTGGAGGCTGGGACAATTGCAACAATTAAAAGGCATCTGGATGGGAATATGAATGGGAAGGGTTTGGAGGGACGTGCTGGCACATCGGACTAGATCAATTTTGGCTATGTGCTCGGTATGCACCAGTTGCACATAGGGTCTCTTTGTGTGCTATACATCTGTATGACTCTCAATGCTGTCCAGGCGAGTCAGTGATGTTATAACAACAATACTGGACCAGCAGTCCAGAGGCCCCAGGCAAATAATCTGGGCTCATGTGTCCAAATACCAGTAAAAACAAACATTGGGGAATTTAAATTTTTTTTTAAAATCTGAATTGAAAACTAGTCTCAGTCATTGAGAGAATGAAACTTTTCTGAAAACCCATTTGATTCAATAACGCTCTTCAGGGAAGGAAACCCGCTAGCATTAACTTGGTGCTGCCTGCATATGATGGCTCACGTGCTTGACTTTTAAAATGCCCCCTAAAGTCTGGCAATCCTCTTGTCTGAAGGGCAGTTCGGGACGAAAACATTGTTGGCCTTGCCAAAAAAAAAAGCCCACATTCCATGAAGGAGTTTTTCTCGAATGTGACTTCACATCTGCGAATGGGTCACATCAGAACATCCAGACAAATAAGCACCAAAATGTCTGGTGCTGCAAGAGTACAGCAGGTCAGCCAGCATCTGAGGAGCAGGAGGTTTGATGTTTTGGGCATAACCCCTTGATTAGGAATGTGGGGAGAGCCCAAAGGGACTGAGAGATAAATGGGAGGGAGGTGGGACTAGGGGAAGGGAGCTGAGAATGCTATGGGTAGATGAAAGCGGGGGAAGAAGGTGACAGGTCAGAGAGGAGGGTGGAGCAGATAGATGGGAAGGCAGATGGACAGGTGGGACACTTCAAAAGAACAGTCCCAAGTTCGAGGGTTGTATCTGGGATTGGGATTGGGCTTGGGGGGGGGGGGGAGGAGAAGAATGAGGAAACTGGTGAAATCAATATTGATCCCGTATGGTTGGAGGGTCCCAATGCAGAGGCATTCTTCCTCCAGGTATCAGGTGGCCTCGGTCCCTGCAACCACATGGCATCAACATCGAGTTCACCAGTTTCCTCACATTCCCTCCCCCCTCCCAACTCAGCACCACCCTCTTGAACTGTCCCACCTGTCCATCTTCCTTCCCACCAATCTGCTCCACCCTGTCGCCATCACCCCCCACCCAACCTGCATCTACCTTACCCCCAGCCCCACTCCCACCTTCCTGTTTATCTCTCAGCACCCTTTCCACCCCCCTCCCCCTCCGCAATTCCTGATGAAGGACACGAGAGAGACAGAGAGAGACACAGACACACAGAGGGACAGAGACAGCGATCTAGACCAATGCATCCAGCATATGCACCTTTCCTGAGTTCACCTCCTTTCACTTCACTTCCTACAAACCAACAGTTTAATCCCAAAATGAGAAAAGAAATGGAATAGGAGGGGTGAGAAGAGAGGGTGCTGTACTCACAGAGGTTGGTGCAGTCTGGGGTAATACTCAATCTTCATTCAGAGAGAGAGAGCAGCAGGAGCTCATGATCCAACTTCCGCATTCAGACACTGAGGGGATGCTCTGATTGGTAGGAGGACCAGCCTTCCTTCCGGTCCTCCAAGGCTAGCCATTGGTCATGCCTTTCCGTGTCAAGGTGAAGGGAGGGGCGCGTTGGGGGTGGTGGAGGAGAGAGGTCACGTGGGCGGGGGCGTCACAAACACCAGCGCCGCCGCGTGACGCGGTGGACCAATGGGAAAGGCTGGAACGCCGCACGGGCGGGCGCTCATTCCAATGAACGCGCGGCCTTTGTGACGACGGCGGTCCCTCGATTCACGTGACCGGTTGCTCCTGCACATGCGCCGTTGCGGGGGGACGGTTAAGGGGAGCTGATGTTGTGTTGGTCTGGAGGGTCCCTGTGTCCAGGAAGAGGTGAGTGTGGCTCAGTCAATGAGCATCAGTCAGATCCTGCTGGAGCATGGGGGGAGGGAGGTGGGATATTAGGTACAGCAAGAGTTAAAGAGTGTGTGGGATGGAGATTTACAGCTTTTTTAGGTAATAAGTCCCTTTCTGGACAATACTGGGGGATGGGTGATATCAGAAACAGCAGAGTGAGAATTGAAGAAAAGTGTGTGTGTGTGTGTGTGTGTGTGTGTGTGTGTGGGTGGTGGTGGTGGAGATTTGCAACACTTTTTAAAGTTAAAAATCACACAACTCTAGGTTATAGGAGAAAATGAGGTCTGCAGATGCTGGAGATCAGAGCTGGAAATGTGTTGCTGGAAAAGCTCAGCAGGTCAGGCAGCATCCAAGGAACAGGAGATTCGACGTTTCAGGTATGAGCCCTTCTTCAGGAATGAGGAAAATGTCCTCATTCTTTCCTCATTCCTGATGAAGGGCTTTTGCCCGAAACGTTGATTTTTTTTCCCCCTGCTCCTCGGATGCTGCCTGACCTGCTGTGCTTTTCCAGCACCACTCTGATCTCCAGCATCTGCTGTCTTTTTCGCCTGGAGGTTTTACTAGCTACCTGATGAAGGTGCAGAGCTCTGAAAGCTAGAACTTCCAAACAAATCTAATGGACTACAACCTGGTGATGTGTGATTTTTTTTATGTTTGTACACCCCAGCCCAACACTGGCATCTGCATATTGTAACTTGATTGTTTTAGGGAAGTTCTACAGAAACTAGAATGATCTGTTCTGAATTCCTGTCATGTGCAGGCAGCAATGACTTTTGTAATCCCCTTTTCACAGGATATGAGAAGAGCAGCTTTGCTGGTAGAGCTCCCCAACTGAGTACCATGTGAAGGTCTGACAGAGCCCCTTGATTCGTGGGACAGGAGAGACGTCCCTCTTTCAGTCCAGAAGGGGAAAATTCTTTGAACGTTTTTGTCTGCTTCAGTAGGCTCTTAAAGTATCATCTTTACCTGAACCACAGGGGCACGTGCCTGAGCCAGTTTGCCCACTGTGGGGAAAGGAAGTCTCAGGAGGCATTCCGCGCGCCATGGAGAAACCGTGGAAGTGTGGGGATTGCAGAAAAGGATTCCGCTCCCCCTCCTTGCTGGAGATCCACCGCCGTGTCCACACCGGGGAGCGGCCCTTCACCTGCTCCGTCTGCGGCAAGGGCTTCACTCAGTCGTCCCACCTGTTCTCACACCAGCGGGTCCACACCGGGGAGAGGCCGTTTGCCTGCTCCGAGTGCGGGAAGGACTTCAGCGACTCGTCCCACCTGCTGACCCACCAGCAGGTCCACACTGGGGAGAGGCCCTTCACCTGCTCCGTCTGCGGCAACAGCTTTACCCGCTCGTCGGACCTGCTGTCCCACCAGCGGGTCCACACTGGGGAGAGGCCCTTCACCTGCTCCATCTGCGGCAAGGGCTTCACCCGCTCGTCCGACCTGCTCAAGCACCAGCGGGTCCACACCGGGGAGAGGCCGTTCAGCTGCTCCGTCTGCGGCAAGGGCTTCACCCGCTCGTCCCACCTGCTGTCCCACCAGCGGGTCCACACCGGGGAGCGGCCCTTCACCTGCTCCGTCTGCGGCAAGGGCTTCACCCAGTCGTCCCATCTGCTGACCCACCAGCGGGTCCACACCGGGGAGCGGCCCTTCACCTGCTCCGACTGTGGCAAGGGCTTCACCCGCTCGTCCCACCTGCTCAAGCACCAGCGGGTCCACACCGGGGAGCGGCCCTTCACCTGCTCCGTCTGCGGCAAGGGCTTCACCCGCTCGTCCCACCTGCTGACCCACCAGCGGGTCCACACCGGGGAGCGGCCCTTCACCTGCTCCGTCTGCGGCAAGGGCTTCACCCAGCTGTCCCACCTGCTGACCCATCAGCGGGTCCACACTGGGGAGTGGCCCTTCACCTGCTCCGTCTGCGGCAAGGGCTTCACCTGCTCCTCCAACATGCTCTCGCACCGGCGGCTTCACAGCGGCGAGCGCTCGTTCATCTGCTCCGTCTGCGGCAAGGGCTTCACCCAGTCATCCACCCTGCTGACCCACCAGCGGGTCCACACCGGGGAGCGGCCCTTCACCTGCTCCGTCTGCGGCAAGGGCTTCACCCGGTCGTCCACCCTGCTGCAGCACCGCCGGGTCCACACCGGGGAGAGGCCATTCACCTGCCCTGTCTGCGGGAGGGGCTTCGCTCACTCCCACCACCTGCTGCGGCACCAGCGGGGGCACAAGTGACGGGGCCAGCCGCTGTGAGTCACCGCCCAGGGCTGAACCCTGGGTGGGAGGGCGGAGGGTCACTGCAGTTGCTGTGCTCTCATCCCCTTGGCATCCAGTGGCTCTGCGAGCCTGCGACTGCGCATTTCCTCCTGGAGTAGAGATGTACAACACAGAAACAGACCCTTCGCTCCAACCCCTCCATATCCACAACCAGTCAAGTCCCATTTGCCAGCAATTGGCCCTATCCCTCCAAACCCCTCCTTACACAGATACCCAAGTGGATGCCTTTTAAATGTTGCAATTGTACCAGCCTCCACCACTTCCTCTGGCAGCTCATTCCACATGCACACACACCACCCTCTGTGTGAAAAATGTTGCCCCTTAGGACCCTTTTGAAATCTTTCCCCTCTCACCCTAAACCTATGCCCTCTAGTTCTGGCAAAAGACTTTGTCTATCCCTATCCATGCCCCTCATGATTTTATGAACCTCTCTTAAAGTCAACCCTCAGCCTCCGACGTTCCAGGGAAGACAACCCCAGCCTGTTCAGCCTCTCCCTGTAGCTCAAACCCTCCAACCCTGGCAACATCCTTGTCAATCTTTCTGAACCCTTTCAAGTTTTGCAATATCCTTCCGATAGACCAGAAGTGCTCATAATACAGAGGAACTTCGATTATCCAGAATTAGATGAACCAGCACGGTGGCTCAGTGGTTAGCGCTGCTACCTCACAGTACCAGGGACCCGGGTTTCATTCCTGCCTCAGGCGACAGACTGTGTGGAGTTTGCACATTCTCCCCGCGTCTGCGTGGGTTTCCTCCTAGTGCTCCGGTTCCGTCCCACAGTCCAAAGATGTGCAGGTCAGGGTGAATTGGCCATGCTAAATTGCCCGTAGTGTTAGGTACATTAGTCAGAGGGAAATGGGTCTGGGTGGGTTACTCTTCGGAGGGTCAGTGTGGACTGGTTGGGCCTGTTTCCACACTGTAAGGGATCTAATCGTCAAGCGACTGAAATACACCCTGCATGTGTCCTTTGGATAATCGAGGTTCCTGTGTATTCCAAAAGTGGCCTAAGCAACGTCCTGTCCAGACCCCAACCCCTATACTCAGTGCTCTGACCAATAAAGTGATCTGCAGAATCTGCGGGACTTGCTTAATCCTGGAAGGTAAATCACGTGTTTCTCCTTCTCTTGCAGGTGGATCCAAGATTTCACTCTCTGTCCCATTGAGTCTCCAGTCAGGTCCTTCAGCTCAACTGGTCTCTCTCAGTATTTCTGACCCATGTGAGCCTCTACGCACCTCCCCTTCACTTGCTCACACTTGATTTCCCTTACAGCAGCATTCCCTTCAGTTCCTTTCTCCCTGACGTCTGTAACCAGCTTCTCCTTAAATGCCGTCCACCTGGACCTGCTACTGTGGGGGTCATTCCCGCTGCAGACAGAGGTCTCTCCTTTGTAACCTCTTCAAAAGATTTACCGCTGACTTCCCCCTTCAGTCTTTTCCATTTCTGGGTCTTCCCGCTGTTGCGAAACTTGGAAGGGTTCAGAAAAGATTGACAAGGATGTTGCCAGGGTTGGAGGATCTGAGCTACAGGGAGAGGCTGAACAGGCTGGGGCTGTTTTTCCTGGAGCGTCGGAGGCTGAGGGATGACCTTATAGAGGTTTACAAAATTATGACCGGCATGGATAGGATAAATAGGCAAAGTCTTTTCCCTGGGGTTGGGGAATCCAGAACTAGAGGGCATAGGTTTAGGGTGAGAGGGGAAGATATAAAAGAGACCTACAGGGCAACTTTTTCATACAGAAGGTGGTGTGTGTACGGAATGAGCTGCCAGAGGATGTGGTGGAGGCTGGTACAATTGCAACATTTAAGAGGCATTTGGATGGGTATATAAATAGGAAGGGTTTGGAGGGATATGGGCCGGGTGCTGGCAGGTGGGACTAGTTTGGGTTGGGATATTTGGTCGGTATGGACGGGTTAGACCGAAGGGTCTGTTTCCGTGCTGTACATCTCTCGACAAAGCCTTGTCTGAGGGTGAAATGTTGTCATTCCCGTTGATGCGGGTGGTCCCCTGTCTGTTGTCCTTTTTGTTTCCTTTCTCGGAAAGGACGTCGCGGACATGGGCAGCGTTCCCGAGCCCCGCTCCGGAACGGGCTGTTCCGTCCTCTTCCAGCCCCCGGGGGGGGAAGGGGCAGCTTGAGTGCATTGGGAGAGTGGGCCGTTCACCGGGAAGGTGCCAATGGGACGGGAGAGCGGTACCGGTAATGGGGCGAGGGGGAGATGCCTCAGACCGCCAGAAACACTGGGGCAGCTGCTCGCGTGCTCCTTTTGGATCTCACAGCACAGGGAGGCCATTCATCTGATTACCTCCCCGTCTCTGTCTCTCTGGCTCACTCTGTCTGTGTCTCTGCGTCTGCCTCTGCGTCTGTCTGTCTCTCTGAGGTGACAGCGGATTCCAGCATATTGCTGCTTGCTGGGTAAACCTGTTTTTCCTCTGTTTTCCCCCTCTCTCTCCTGCTCAAACCCCTGAACTTCAGGCCGCCCCTGACCTTGTCACTATCAGTGAATAGGGAACAGCTTTTCTTCCTCCACCTTATCTGAACCTATCACAATCTTCCCCACTTTCACCAGTTGTATCTGTGTGTGACCCTCTCTTTCTGTGTCTCTTTCTCTCCTAAGCCCCCTCCCTCACCACATCCCATTTACCCACCCCCTCCTGTCATGCTCCCACTTTCAAACGGTCTCGTTGTGTTTTCACTGCCTCTTCCCCATCGTTTCCGTCAAGCACCTCATCTCACGCTTAGAACCCCTGCAGTGTAGCAGCAGGCCCTTCAGCCCATCCAACCCACACCTCACCCAGACCTCTGCCTGTAACCCTGCAATTCCCATTGGCTAACCCACCTAGCCTACACATCCCTGGGCACTATGGGTAATTTAGCACGGCCAATGCCCCCTAACCTGCACATCCCTAGGCACTATGGGTAATTTAGCATGGCCAATGCCCCCTAACCTGCACATCCCCAAACACTATGTAATTTTAAAAATTCTCCTGCGTGGAGGGGTGGGGGTATCGCATGGAACTTGGAATTAATAAACGCGGGAGACGCGTGGAACTCGGTGGTAACGAGGACCCCGTAGCACAGACTTTAAAATTCCTAGAAGTGAGGGGCATTGGGTAAGGAGAGAGACAGAGGACAGGGGACAGAGACAGACAGAAACAGAGATACAGAGAGACCGACACAGGAAGAGAGAGAGAGAGAAAGAGGGAGATAGATAAAGAGAGACAGAAGGTAATAAAGACAAAGGGGAGAGAAACAGAGAAAAGGGAAGAGAAAGCAAGAGGGAAGGATAGAGAAAAAGGATTGCAAGAAATAAGGGTTAGGGGTAAGGAGACTCGCAGCAGCCAGCGAAGAGAGAGAGATCGAGCCGATCTGTCCCAGCAGCCTGAGGAGAGAGAGAGAGAGAGAGTGAAAAGAGCTGTACAACTGACAGAAAGTTTAACCCTTTGTGATCTGGTTTGAATGCACATTTGTTTGTTGGTGATTGAATGTGTAAGTTTTATTCCCTGGAGCTTGAGTTCCAGGACTGTTTTAAATGTGATTTTTATGGAAACTTAACATGATTTTTTTTTAAGGTTGATGACTTCTGTTCTTTTACAAGTCATGACTGCCTTACTATCCGATTCTAACTAATCTCTTTTATCTTTTCATAAAAGCAATATATGGAGGACAGTTGAAGTTTCAGTTCAACAGTAGGTTGTCGTAAAAACGAAAACTTCCATGGTTATTATCTGTGACCTTGGATTCGGCAATTGTTCATGCATTAGAAGTTTTTTTTAACTTGAATTGGCAAATGTTTACAAGTTAGGAACAGGCTTTAAAGTTAGTCAAGCATGAATTGATAAATTGGTGTTTGAGGATATGGGAAGCTAGGAACATTGCAATGTTTCATAAAAAGGGAAGAACGTAACGACTTGTCCCCTTTGGGAAGTGCCAATAGGGGACAAGGAGATTGGGTTTGTGTGTGTCCCCCTCACCAGTGGGGAGGTCGGAACATCTAAAAGGAAATGACGGTCCTGGTTGAGAATCCGGTAGGATTGTCAGAACAAATTGATCTATTTTTGAGGCCCAGTCTGTATATGTGGGCTGAGTTAATGACTATTTTGAATATACTATTTACTGGGGAAGAAAGGGGACTTATATGGGGATGCTGGACAGGGAAAGATACAGAAGATAGAAGGGTGGAGTGGGAAAAACCCATTAGATGAATTGTTAGGAGAGGCACAGAAAGTGTTTGTAAAGAGAGAGGACGAGAGACAGAAGCAGAAGGCGAAAATGACGGTCGCTGCGGTTGATGAGGTAAATAGGAGAAGAATGGAACCAAGAGTGAGCAACCGGAGCAGCGGGTGACAGCATGGAGGGCAGAGAGGAAAGGGGATAGGGAGAGACAAGGAGGAGCATTTGATAGAGGGTTTGAGCGACAGGGGCAGAGATGAAGGTCTCCACAGGCAGGATGCCATTATTGTGGAAGGATAGGGCATTTTAGGCGGGAGTGTCCTGATCTATAAAGGGAAGAAAGAGCCATTCCGCTTATGATTCGATAACGACGGGGAGGGGGACAACAACTGGCATCATTTCTGAGCAGTCAGGGGTTAACAACCCAGTCATAGATTGGCTGAATAGCACATTCGGTAGATAGGGAACTGTGCTGGGACAGCTGGCCCTTGGTTTATGCATCTCTGTTGCTATCTTTATTACCTGTGGTTGTTGTTGTATACCATGTATCAGGACGCTTGTGACACGAACGATTGACCGTGCCCTGACGGGAAAGGATGACCCCCCACCCGCATACCAGGCAGCGGTGCTGGTGGAGCCTGTGATGGGGGCACCCCAAGGAAAGATTACGGGATCGAAACCAGAGGGAATGGAGGAGCTATGCCTGAGAGAGAAACGCGGGACAATATATGATTTTGCTTTATAACTGTGTCACTCATTTCTAATCCTTCTCCTCTAGGGCCTCAGAATGTGAGGGCTGTGGTCCAAGGACCCCCTAGTTGTATATTTTTCCCGTTTAAATTTGCAACAGGTAAATTTGTGCTTTTATGCTGCAGTTAGAGATTGTGAAGTGCTATATGCCTCAAGACTCAAGAAACTATTGTTCACCCAAGAGATTCCTAGCCATCATCTGGTATTCCTAAATGGCTTCGATTGGTCTCGAAAGCCACTGATCACAGTAATAAGCCAGTTGCCACTGCCCGTGTCCATCCTTAACGTCTGTGAAATGGATGTGGGTTTTTGTTGGTCAGTGAAGAAGACTGGTTAGCCAGTAATGGGTAAGATTCCTCGAGCGAGGAACAACCTAAGACAGGCACAGTCGTGCATTGGCCTTCAGAATAGTGGCCTGTGGTCATGTGGCTTTAGCAGATCCCTGGTCTTTGCATCCGTGTCGGGAATCTGATTAAGTTTCTGGCTGGCAAAGCAGCTTGATAGAAGGAAAATCGTGCACTCAGTACATTGTATTCACAGTATTTTGGACAGATGAAAATGCCAGTTTTGTGGCAGCTTCCAGAACCGACTTAACAACAAACCTTTGGGAAGGAAGGAAAGCACATTGAATCCTATTACAAAAGATTTGACACGATTTCAGTAGTTTAAAATTATTTTAGGATGTCATGATATAATATGACCGATTTTAATGAGTCGTTGTACAATTAGATGTTCTTTGGAAAACAGACCTTCATTCTGCAGGCATCCTAACTCATCCACTTTGTGTTTTCCCTGGTTCTCTTCCTTTTGTTATCATGCTCAGTTTCACTGTGTTTTTTATCATTTTGTTAGTTTTGAGATAGCTTTTTTTTAGTTGTTTTCTTTTAAAAGAAATAACCTAGAATTGCCTACTAATTGTTAATTTTCGCTTGTTGCTTGTTTTGTAGCGGTATGCTGCTTAGGGACCCCTTCACCCTGAACTAATGTGTCCCTAGAACCGGTCGGCCTGGTTGAGATAACGTGTTCGGAGAAGCCAAAGGGACGTTTCGGGGGCGTCCACCGACACACCCGGCCCCGGTTGCCGTGCGACATTGCGTTTGTAGCGGTATGGGTTGATGTGGCCTCAGTAGAGGCCAAGGGAGGGAATGTTGGGATGTATATCTAATAGGCCTAGGGAGGGTAGAGTTGTAGTTACTGCTTGGGGAATCAGGGGGCGCTGCGGAGCGGTTGTTTGGACTGCTGACCGAAACTGCCTGTGCAGCTGGGCTGCTGTTTACGAGACTGAAACTGTCTCGTAGACAGCTACCAAGGTCAGGCAGCACAATGGCAGGCTCTTCTCAGCGTAGCTGCCAAGGCCATAACAGGTGGCTGAGCTGTTGTTTACCAGACTGGAACTGTCTCGTGGATATTTGCCAAGGCCGAATGAGCTCTGTCACAGGAGACGCTTTGTGTGCGAGAGATCACGTGTGTGAGTAGTTACGTAGCTTAGCAAAAAATATATCAAGTGTGGATTTCTGGGGGAAAAACAGAATGTGCACCTTCTCCAGTGAAAGCATGTATTTCACTGTAATCAGCTACGATTCTGCGAAATAAAGAACCTGCTTGTGCCAACTAATTGAGAGTCTGTGGTCTCTCCTCTAAATGAACACGCAAGTACAAATTTCTGTCCTAACAATGTGAACAGGGCTGTATGTCAAAGGACAGCATTATTTCATCCTCTTCTACCTTGTGTGTTTGGTGTTCAGGAATTCTTGGGTAGAGTGAATGGAGTGGCGTGAATCTTCTCAGTTTTTTAGTCTTCACTGGAGTTCTTTGACTAGTCTGTATAGTGGTGTTCCAGGTAGTGAGACTGTGGGCCTGAGGGGAGCTCCTGGTTTGAAGAGGAGAACAACAAAGTGCCATTCCTAGATGTCACAGTAGAGCAAACAGTTAAGGAGAACTTCAAACTAGCGTCTACAGGAAACAATACACACGGATCAAATACTTAACTACAGAAGCAATCATCCCAACACCCACAAACGAAGCTGCATCAGGAGATTAATTCAACAAGGCACCACACATTGCAGCACAGAGGAACTGCGATGGGCAGAAGAGAAATACGTATACGTACTCAAGAACGGGTAACAATAAACCCAGTGCGCCATTTTCTCATTGATGCTTCCAAACTGACCCTCAAATTTGGTTTGTCCCTGCATTCTTTCCTGGTTGTCTTTTTGTGGGTTTTGAAAACTTTCCCAATCCTCTGACTGAGGATAAGAGTTGGGAAGTTATGTTGTGGCTGATAGGACATTGGGTAGACCACTTGGAATATTGTGTGTAATTCTGGTCTCGCTCCTATCAGAATGATATTGTGAAACTTCAAAGGGTTCAGAACACATTTAAAACGATGTTGTCAGGGTTTGAGCTGAATGGGCTGGGCTGTTTTTCCTTGTGCACCAGAGGCTGAGGGGTGACTGAGAGTCATTAATAAAATCATGAGAGGCATAGATAGGGTAAATAGACAAGGACATTTCCCTGGGTGAGAGAGACCAGAACCAAAGGGCAAAAGGTTTAGAGTGGAGGAGGGCAAGATTTGAAAGGGTCTTAAGGAGTAACCTTTTCATGCAGAGAGTGGTGTGTGGAAGGAATGAGCTGCCAGAGGAAGTGGTGGATGTTGATACAGCTATGACATTTAAAAGGCATCTGGATAGGTATATGAATAGGAAAGGTTTAGAGGGATACGGGTAAGTGCTGGCAAATGGGACTAGATTAGGCCAGGATATCTGGATGGCCCGAAGGGGCTGTTCTGTGCTGTAAATCTGACTCTGGCTTGCCACGAACATTTGCCATGTCCATATGTTTAGTTTCTCTCTGGTTGTCTGTGTCAATGTCTTGATGTCTCATTCCACCCACCACATACCACCACCACCACCCCCACCACCCACCACAGGGACGATAACCAATTCATGTCTGTTTTTTTTATCAAGAAGCTGTATTGCAGGTTCAACCTGAATTTACACTTCTTTTGCTTCCCAAAATCAGACTTGCTCACTGTCAGCAATATCCTGAAAGATATTAACTTTCACGTGGTGTTATCCAAAATTCTCGGATGCCAGTCCTGACGTTTTTGCTTTTTCTGTCCCTGTAAGATCCAGAATCAGCAACTTCAGGAGAATTAATTTGAGTTGAGTGAGAATGGAGTAGGAGGAGAGAGAGTGGGATGCTTTCAATTTTGTGGAACAGCAAAAGAAAAAAATGTTCTGCAGAAAGTGGAGTAGCTTGTTCTGAATTTCTACCTTGGACTGACCTTGATGACTTTTGTAATCTCTTTTTTTCCAGAGTATTTGAAGATCTGAAGACTGAAGTTTAAAAATCAACAGATGAAGGGCCTATGCCTGAATCATCGATTCTCCTGCTGTTTGGATGCTGCCTGACCTGCTGTGCTGTTCCAGCACCGCACTTTTCAACTCCTCTCCAGCCTCTGCAGTCCCCACTTTCACATCAATGTCTGACAGTCACTCAATCCATCGGGACCTCCACGATTTTCAACTATGATTCTGTGAGAAGGAGCAAAACATTTTGGTTCATGTTTCAGACCATTTTCAGCATCAGCGGGACTGGATGAGAGTCTCTACTGTTACAGCACACTGTGTGTAAAGCCTGAAACAGTTATACGGCCAGGAAAGAGGAAGTTACTGTGGGCAGGGGCCGTACACGAGGCTGTAGCTGCGGCCATGGTTAAACCAGAGGACTCCCACACCGTGGAGAAACCGTGGAAGTGTTGCAACTGCGGGAGTGGCTTCCATGCCCCATCTGTCCTGGAGATTCATCGGCGAAGTCACACCGGGGAGAGGCCATTCTCCTGCCCCGAGTGTGGGAAAGGCTTTACCTGCTCCTCCCACCTGCTGGACCACCGCCGAGTTCACACTGGGGAGAAGCCATTCTCCTGCCCTGAGTGTGGGAAGGGCTTCACCTACTCCTCCCACCTGCTGGCCCACCAGCGCGTCCACGCTGGGGAAAGGCCCTTCCCCTGCTCTGAGTGTGGGAAGACCTTCAGCAAATCCTCGGACCTGCTGAAGCACCAAAGGGTCCACAGGGAGAGAGGCCATTCAGCTGCCCTGAGTGCGGGAAGGCCTTCAGTGATTCCTCTACCCTGCTGAGGCACCAGTGGGTCCACATCGGGAAAAGGCCGTTCTTGTGCCCTGAGTGCAGGAAGGGCTTCACCCGCTCTTCCGCTCTGCTGACCCATCTGCGGGTCCACACGGGTGAGAAGCCCTTTAGCTGCCCTGAGTGCAGGATGGCTTTCAGTAGGTCTTCCCACCTGCTGAGGCACCAGCGAGTCCACACTGGGGAGAGGCCGTACTCCTGCCTCCAGTGCGGAAAGTGCTTTACCCAGCCCTCCAACCTGCTGACCCACCAGCGGATCCACACCCGCGAGAGACCGTTCTCCTGCCCCGAGTGCGGGAAGGGTTTTGCTGTTTCCTCTAACCTCGTGGCCCACCGGGGGGTCCACACAGGGGAGAGGCCATTCAGCTGCCCCGAGTGCAGGAAGGCCTTCAGCAATTCCTCTGCCCTGCTTAGGCACCAGCGCGTTCACACCAGAGAGAAGCCGTTCGCCTGCCTAGAGTGCGGGAAGGGCTTTACCCGCTCCTCCACACTGCTGACCCACCAGGGGGTCCACACAGGGGAGAAACCATTCAGCTGCCCCGAGTGCAGGAAGGCCTTCAGCGATTCCTCTGCCCTGCTGAAGCACCAGCGAGTCCACACCGGGGAGAGGCCCTTCAGCTGCCCTGAGTGCGCGAAGAGGTTTACATTTTCCCGCAACGTGCGGAAGCACCAGCGGGGGCACCAGCGCTCACAGCAATCAGATTCCACCACTGACACTGCCGTGAGTCCCCCCCCAGGACTGATTCTCCTGACAGTGGGTGCAGTGGGAGAGTTGGTGCGCTGTATTTGTTTTCTGTTGGACTGCAACCCTACGGTGGCTCAGGGGTGGCATGGTGACTCAGTGATTAGCACTGCTGCCTCATGGCACCAGGAACCAAGGATCAATTCCACCCTTGGGGCAACTGTCTGTGTGGAGTTTGTGGAGGGTAGGAGAATGGATGAGATAAGAAACCGCTGCCTGTCTTGAGACAAGTCTCCCGGAGAGAACTTGCTGACTGACTGATTGTCTGATCTAAAGATCCTCATAGTGCCCCATTGCCCTCAGTTAACTGGAGGAGGTCCACACAGATGTACCGAAGCCCCTCTTTGGACTGTGGAAGGAAACCTGTGCAGACAGGGAAAACATGCAAACTCCACACAAACAGTTACCTGAGGCTGGAATTGAACTTGGGTCCCTTATGCTGTGAGGTAGCAATGCTAAGCAGTGTGCTACCCCCCAATATGTTATAAAATTTGAATAAACCTACTAAGTTGGAAATGTGTCCATGCCAAGAACTTACTGTAAATGTTTGGAAGCAAAAGTCCATCGAAATTGTCTTTGGGCCGGATCCAAAACTTACTTTGTTAATGATTGAAAATACTTTGATCGCTGGAACTGTCTCCCAGAGAGTGTATTGGAGTCAGATTCAATTACAGTATTCAGATTAGAGATGGATTATTAAACTGAAAAGGAAAACAATTGCAGTGTTCAGTGAAGAATAGTACAAGGTACTGTATGGACGTCAGAGTATGAGTTTCCTGATTGGGGCTGTTCACTTGCTCCTGTTACCATTTCAGGTTGCTGACTTTTTGTTAGCATCCTGCACATGTTGGGATTTTTTCTCCTTTCTACTATCTATTTGAGTGACTCAGTGACAAATCTAGTTTATGAATTGTTCCTATGATATCTCATGAGAGGGTTTATGATATTCACAGTGCTATATAAATTGTCGTAGGTCACAATGTGTCCAAGTGAGGAAAAACAAACTGTTCATCTTAAATATTTGTTTATTTCCATTGTTTAAAAACAATGGAAAACACACCACTTGCTGTGTAGTAAGATCATCATAAATAGGAATGGGAGTAAGTAATTGACCGTCGAGATGCTCTGTCTTTCATTTATCTAAATTCTCTTTCCTGCACTTGTTTTTTCATGACTTCATCTGCTGAAGTGACTGCACTCCAAAAGCTTGTGATTTCAACATAAGAACTAGGAGCAAGAGTCGGCCTTCCGGCCCTTCGAGTCTGCTTCACCACTCAATAAAATCATGACTCATCTTTTCGTGGACTATACTCCACTTACCTGCGTTTTCACCATATCCCTTAATTCTTTTATTTTTTCAAAAACGTATCGACTGCTTCTAGTGATTGCTGAAGTAATGTCAAATCCTTCCCTGGGCAAGGAATTCCATATATTAACAACCCTCTGGGTGAAGAAGTTTCTTCTCAGTTCAGTTTTAAACCTGCTTCCTCTAATCTTGAGGCCACGCGGTATTATCCTAGTTTCACCTTCCAGTGCAACATCCTATCTCTATTTCTTTCAGAATTGAATATATTTCTGTAAGATCTTCCAAACAAACCTGTTGGACTATAACCTGGTGTCATGTGACTTATGACTAAAAAATGTGTTACCACGCATCTTCATAGCAGTGGGATTTCAGGGCTCGAAGATTGGGACACTACCACTGCGCCATAAAATAAAACCCTCTGCAGCAAATAGGTCCTCTTTTATTGAATGAATGGGGAGAGGTTTCTTCTCAACATGGGGCACAAATATTATACCCTCAGAGCCCATTACACTGAATTGAGTCCTCTTCGGTTGAATGAATGGATGTGGAGGTGCCACAGTTCAAATCGTTAAAAATCACATCTTGCCCCTGAATATGTGACACTACCGCTATAGCCCCAGAGCCCGTTGCAGTAAATTGGGTCAGCTGCTGTTGAATGAATGAACGGGAATGAAAAGGGCGGATACACTGAGCCGCTTGTGACATTCCCCACCAATCCCAAAGCTTGTGGTCAGTACCGACCAATCGGAGAGAGAGATTGCAGAGGGTGGGACAACACGACACGCAAACGCGGCCGCTATTGGTCAGATGGAGTAACGTGCGCTCTGATTGGAGGAGGCGCGGATGACGCGCGTCACTGAAGGAGACGGAAAGGAGAAGATAAACAAAGATGGCGGCGCGAGGCTGCGGTTTCTGACGGAGGGAGGGGGGCAGACAGGCATCGTTTACCTCAGAAAATACCTTTAAAATACATTTCACATTAAAGTCGGAACTTTTCAAACAAGAGGTGACGGTTACCGGGTGAACGGGAAAACAAATTAAAACTGTCGGCGGTGGAGGAGAGAGAGCCGGCGCCCGCGGCTTCTTCGGCGGCGGCCGGAGCCCAGGAGCTCAACAACCCCCCGGAGCTGGAGGAAGGTCCGAGCTCCAAGAAGCGGGGGGTCCGGCTGGAGGCTGGATTTACTCAAGGCTTGTATCTATTAACTTATTTAAATGGTACCTACTGTATGGGGGTATGGTTTACATTAAAACCGGAGGATCATGTCAGAGTGTTTGTTTATATTGAGCAGTTGTAGTTGGTAAAATACACTCCCTGGAGGAACACCTTCTATGATGCTGCATTTCTTACCTTCTGCCCTTCCCCCATCTGTTATCTCTCATCTCAATTTTACATTCTTTTGATCAAATTTTATTTCACATTAATCAGACTTTCTATCCACTGTGTGCTATTAATTTGTTTGTTGTATTATTGTAAGACAAAATTAATGATATTTCATTTCTGATGTCAGAGTTTGACATTGACTGTGCAGGTGTGAATACCAGTAAGTTGTGGAAATAAATCAACAACTTGTGCTTTTTAACAAAAAGAGCTGTTCACTGCTATCAATGGCATTCTCTCATCTGAGGGTGATGATTCAAGTCTGACCAACAAATTGTTTCATGCAGTTACCCAATTTAATGAAACTTTTTCAGAAAATAACTCTGGCAGATTAAGATTTATACAACTTATTTCTAAGATTCATTTATGTGCCCAGTTCTCTACCTGGTCTCCTCTACATTGTGGAGAATGGAGGCCAACTTGCAGAACATTTTAGAGACCAGCTCTGGGATGCTGAAACTAAATGACTCCACTGTTCTGTGGCCGATCACTTTAACTCTCTCTCCTCCACCGCCAAACTCTAACCACCTGACGCCTGGCAGAAGAACACCTCATCTTCTGCCTCTTAAATACAGCTGCTGTTTCTCTACTTATCTGGATGTTTGTAGTTTCCTTAATTAGATATTGATTCATGGGGCTTGGTGGTGATAGGGAATCTGTCCATGACTGAGAACAATGTCACAGGCACAAAGCATTAGACATTTTAAAAATACTTTTATTGCAACCTTTTTCAAAATTATAAAGCTATAAAATAGGAAAATAACATTCTAACAACAGTAAACCAACTACTATACTACTCCACAAAACATATCAAAATTATACTCACTACAGATCAATAAATAATATGCTCAGTGCAATAAGACCTTAGCTTTCAATCTTCAAGAACATCAATTATTACCCGAACACTTGTTTGAAATTCTTCCTGTCAGGGCATAAGAGTTCAGTATACCAAACCGACACGGCTACACAAAGGCCTTAATTAAAATGGCAGACAAATCTGGTAATTCAAAAAGGACTGCCATGTCTTTTAAAAATTCTGTTTTTTGGTGCACCATATTTGTGAGAATGTCCAAAGCAATGTGTTCCATAATTAACTTGTGCCACCCTGACAGACACCAGGGGAGGGGGTTTCGCAGACACCCAGCACATCAGAATATTCTTCCTTGCACAAAAAGTGAGGATATTAAAAACTTTCACCCATGCACATCTAGGGAAGATAGGTTTGTCAACCCCAGGAGGAGAGAGACCAAGTCAACCTTACCTCTGGTCCCCAAGATCCTCTCTAGTACTCCTGCCATAGCTCTCCAATACATAAGAGGCTTGTGGCAGGACCATGCTAAAATTACTGGACCTTACACCATTGGTGAGAATCGCTGATAAAGGACCACTGTAAAGGACTGTTACCCATCTAGAAAAATTTCACCTCGACTAAACCACTCCAGGGTATTAAAAAAAAGGAAATGGCCACTCCACCCAGTCAAATCCCTTCTCTACATCCAAGGAAACCAACAACCCTTGAAATGATTGCTGTTGACACACTTGAATCATTTTAAGCAAGCTCCTGGGTTGGATTGGACATGATAAATTACCAAAAGTGTCCAGGTATGTGCGGATTAGGGGGATTGGCTATACCAAATTGTCCCACAGTGTAGAGGGATGTGTAGGATGGATTTGCCATGGGAAATGCATGGAGGAGGGTGGGGGTGTGGGATGCTCTTCGGAGTGTCAGCATGGACTAAATGGGCCAAATGGTCTGCTCCCACACTGTACGGATTCTATGACACCACCAAAGGAGCATTTTATCTGCATCTACCCTGTCAAGCCCCTTTCTGAATTTTGCTGGTTTCAAGAAGATCACTTCTGGTTCTTTGTGTCATAGAGTCATACAGCACAGAAACAGACCCTTCAGTCCAACTCATCCACATTGACCAGAATTCCCAAACTAAATTGCCTCCTTTTGGCCCATATCTACTTTACCTTTTCATTAATGTACCTATCCAAATGTCTTTTACGTGCAGTAACTGTACCTGCACCTACTACTTCCTTTGGAAGTTCATTCACTCACAAACCATCCTCTCTAAAAAGGTTGCCCTCGGGTTCCTTTTAAATCTCGCTTCTCTCACGTTTAAAAAAAAATACACCCTCTAGTTTTGATCACTCCCACGCTAAGGAAGAGATCTTTGCAATTCACCTTACCTACACCCCTTTTGAATTTATAAATCTATATAAGCTCAACCCTCGACTCCTTTGCTCCAGTTAAAAAACAAAATCCCAGCCTCTCCTTATAACTCAACCCCTCCAGCCTTGGCAACATTCTGGTAAATCTTTTCCAAATCCTCTCCAATAGTATCCTTCCTATGATGGGGTGACCAAGACTTTAGTCAATACTCTAAAAGCAACATCCTGGATAACTTCATGACTTCCTAACTCCGTTACTCAATGATGTGAACAATGAAAGCAAATGTGCTAAGCGCCTTCTTAACCACCCTGTCTACCA
Source organism: Hemiscyllium ocellatum (assembly GCF_020745735.1). Lineage (NCBI taxonomy): Eukaryota > Metazoa > Chordata > Chondrichthyes > Orectolobiformes > Hemiscylliidae > Hemiscyllium > Hemiscyllium ocellatum. Next base: position 244,797 of record NW_026867497.1, read on the forward strand.
GTGATGTAACTTTCAAAGAACTACGTACTGACCCCCCCCCCCCCCCCCAGGTCTCTCTGTTCTACAACAAGACCCAGGGCCCCATTACTTGTACAAGTTTTGTTGGTTTTACCAAGATGTAACCCCTTGCTTTTATCCATACCCCTCTCAGACACACACATTCACCCCCTCCCTGACACCCTCACCCTCTCACAGGCTTATACTTCCATCACACACTCACTTTACCACACATGCACATACACAAATATGCACTCTTATGTGCACGCACGCACGCACACACACACACACACACACATATATACACAAGTCTATGGGGTGAATTTGCATTTAGAGTCAGAGTCATAGAGATGTACAGCATGGAAACAGACCCTTCGGTCCAACTTGTCCATGCCAACTAGATATCCTAATCTAATCTGGTCCCATTTGCCAGCACCTGGCCCATATCCCTCTAAACCGTTCCTATTCATAAACCCATCCAGATGCCTTTTAAATGGTGTAATTATACCAGCCTCAACCACTTCCTCCAGCAGCTCATTCCATACACACACCACCCTGTGTGAAAAACGTTGCTCCTTAGGTCCGTTTTATATTTTTCCCCTCTCATCATACACCTATGCCCTATAGTTCTGGACTCCCCCACTCCAAGGAAGATACTTTGTCTATTTACCCTATCAATGCCCCTCATAATTTTATAAACCTCAATAAGGTCACCTCTCAGCCTCTGACCCTCCAAGGAAAACAGTCCCAGCCTATTCAGCCTCTCCCAATAGCTCAACCCCTGCAACTCTGGCAACATCCTTGAAAGGGTTCAGAAAAGATTTACAAGTTTCACAACATCCTTGGGATAGGAAGGAGACCAGAATTGCATGCAATATTTCAACAGTGGCCTAAGCAATGCTCAATGCTCTGACCAAAAAAAGGAAAGCATACCAAATGCCACCTTCACTATTCTATCTACCTGCGACTCCACTTTCAATGAATTATGAATCTGCACTCAAAGGTCTCTTTGTTCAGCAACACTCCCTCGGACCTTACCGTTAAGTGTCTAAGTCCTGCTTTTCCAAAATCCAGCACCTTGCATTTATCCAAAATAAACTCCATCTGCCTATCCTCAGCCCATTGGCCCATCTGTTCAAGATCCTGTTATACTTATTAGCTGTCTGTTACATCTCCAATTTTGGTGTCATCTGCAAACTTGCTAACTAATACCTCCTATGTTCACATGCAAATCATTTATATAAATGATGAAAGTAGTAGATCCAGCATTGATCCTTGTGGCACACCACTGGTCACAGGCCTCTAGTCTGAAAAGCAACCCTCCACCACCATTCTACCTTGCAGAATTATATTTGCTGATACGTTCAATTTTGCTTAAAAATGCACAAAGTCTGCAGGCAGTCAATCCACGCAATATTTTGTAAATTCCTACTTTGGAAATAGAACCAGTCTGACTTGAGATTGGCATACAGATGGTTTCCGACCTCAACTTTAATACATTGTCTGAGCCGAAATGTCACCTTAAGTTATGTCGAGAATGTGACTTAAAAATAGTTCTGGGATTTACATATTAATGAACCTAAACCTGCAACCCATTCTAAAAGGTGAAAGATGTAACAGCAATCTAGATTGTTCAATATACCATTTCAGTTGCATGACACTGTAATCTTTTGCTACAAATTCTGTCCTATGATCCTGCTCCACAGCTACCATATGAAAGAGCAGTACTCCAAAAGCTAGTCCTTCCAAATAAACCTGTTGGACTATAAACTGCTGTTGTATGGTTTTTAACTCTTTTTCTCGTGAATACAGCCCACACCTTGCACTGCTGCCAGTAAACTTTACAATGCTGATGAAATAATGCAGCAGCTGCAGAGATGAAAAATTCAACAGTTTCTAACGATACTAGCTATTCATTTTCTGCTCCTTCTGATACACAACATTGGAAACTTAGTGCTAGAGGTTGAAAGAAATGAATGGTGACTGGGACATCTGGTCAGCCTCTGCAGACCCTCTTGCCCTTCCTTGTTTGAGCAAAATGCAACCCCTGGCTTTTATCCACACCTCTCTTATGCACATACTCTCTGACACACACACATGCCCAATACTCACCCTCGCACAGACTGATACTCCATAACACTCACTTCACCAAGCAAGCACCCATGGAGACACCTGTGCTGCCCTGCATAGTTTGCAGAAATCTCTTCTCTTCAGAGAATCCCCACAGTGTGGAAGCAGGTTACTGGACCCAACGAGTCTACCCGACCCTCCAGAAAGTAACTCCCCTACCCCCATTTCTCTACATTCACCCTGACTAATGCACCTAACCTGGACATCCCTGGGCACTATGGGTAATTTGAGCATGGCCAATCCACCCTAACCTGGACAAAGTTAAAAATCACATAACATCAAGTTATTTGGAAGCACTGGCTTTCGGTATGAAACTCTTTCATCAGGTGGTTGTGAAGAATAAGATCATAAGGGACAGAATTTGTGGAAAAACATTGCAGTGTCCTGCCACTGAAATGATGTTTTGAACTAACCTGGATTGTTAAGTCTCATCTATTCAAATGGGTTGCAGGCTTCATTAATATGTAAATCTCCAACTTCCTGGAAGGCACTTCTCAACATAATTTAAGGTTTTATAACAAAAGATGACATCGCAGCTCAGACAATGCATTAAATGTGTGAGATCAGAGTCCAAACTTTGAATCAAACTTGTTCTATTTCCAAAGTCAAATTTACAAAATATTATATGTATTGACTGTCTGCAGATTGTACATTTTGAAGCAAAATAGAATGTATCTACAAATAAAAATTCACCCCCATGGACTTGTGTGTATACACGCGTGAGAGAGAGGAAGTCTACTTCTGTGCTGTACGTGTCCACCTCTATTTCATAAGATACTTCATTTCTGGTGTAAATATTGTAAATCATAGCTGGGTACTAACAATTAGATGTAAGGGAGAAAGAATCCTCAAGTTGGGCACAATCAGAATCCTGGGAGAGCCCTATTTCTGGTTTGCTTCCTAATGAACAGACATTAAGCACTAGCACCTATTTATTTCTCATGTTGTTTCATTTTTCTTGTTTGATTCCCTGCTAGGACTACACTTTTGTACCTGGTTGGTTGAGAGACTGGGAGATTGTGCGCATTGGGCTTTGATTGACTGATTGAATATTGTATTGTTCCAGAAGGTGTAAAAAGAGGGGGTGGGGATCAAAGCTTCAGCAGAAATCCAGTAGAGCTGAGAACAGACTGACATCTTATTCTGTGGGAACAGAGATCAGAGGACAGAGAAATGAGAACCTGGAATCAGAGCGAACACCAGACTACCCTGTGGTCAGTGCTTTGATTAGCATTGGCAACCCTCTACCTTTACCTAGCTTCCCATTTGACTACCCCTTCGATATTCAGGATCCAATTCTTTTCATCCTGAAGCCATGTTTCTGTAAGGAGTCTCAGATCATAATTATTCTCTTCAATGTGTGCAGACAATTCATTTACTTTTGTTACAGTGCAGCACACATGCAGACACACCACTTTTTGTTTCCACTTTTGTGATCTTCAGAATCCAGTTTTGATTGCTGGTATATTTACTCTCCTTGTCCCTTTCTATCATTCTCTGATGTTAATTTCCCATAGCACTACATTGCTCACCAGCCTTGATTTGGATTGACCAGGCTAAATTGCCCATGTCCAGGGATGTGCAGGTGAGGTGGGTTAGCCATGGGAAATGCAGGGTTATAGTTTCATAGTAATAGAAGCAGGAGTAGGCCATTTGGCCCATCCAGCCTGCTCCGCCATTCATTAAGATAATGGGTAAAACAATCTATCATCTCAGCTCCTCCTCCCTGCATTATCCCAACTATCCTTAATTAACCTACCATGCAAAAACCTAACCAACTGTGTCTTCAATATACTTAATGAGGCTGTCTCTACTGCTTCCTTGGGCAGAGAATTCCATAGATTGACTAGTATCCAGGAAAAATAGTTCCTCCTCATCTCTGTCCGAAATCCAATCCTCCAAATTATGTGGCCTGGTCTCATCCACCAGGAGAAATGTTTGAATAGGGTAGGGTTTCATCCCTACAGTGGAAATGAATTCCCACTTTCCACCAAAGTCCCGTACATAACTGGATATTAATCTACCTACATCTAGGTGGATAGGCTAGGACTTTTCTCACTGCAGCACAGGAGGTTGAGAGGTAACCGTAGAGATTTATAAAATCATGAAGGGGGTAGATAAGGTGAATGGTGGGGATTTTAAGATTAGAGAGCAAACTTTGAAGGTGAGAGGAGAAAGATTTTAAAAAAACTTGAGGGGCAGCATTTTTTTTTAAAAAAAGAGTGGTTTGTGTGTGGAATGAACATCCCGACAGTGGTGGATGCAGGTACAATAACAACATTTAAACAACATTTGGATAAGTACGTGAATAGGAAAGGTTCAGAGGGATATGGGCCAAACACAGGCAGGTATGACTAGTTCAGTTTGAGAAGATGGTCAGCATGGATTAGTTGGACTGAAGGGTCTGTTTCTATGCTGTATGACCTCTGTAACTGTTCTGTACTGGTCTTAAAAGCCATTTTCTCACCTTCCCCCATAAACATCCTCCTCTTTGTAGTTCCAAAATCAGATGAACTCAACCTTGAATATATTCAAAGATCCCCTAACTGCAGGCAGGCATCCCTACTTCTGAACTCAATTCCACTTGCTAATATACCGCTTGCTGCACCTGACAACAGGCAGTGACTAGTGTAGAAGGACGCTGAGGCCCCTTTGTACATCCACATGTCATTCCTGATGAAGGGCCCGTGCCCAAAACGTCAACTCTCCTGCTCATCGAATGTTGGCTGAGCATTTCCAGCACCACACTTTGACTCTGATCTCCAGCATTTGCTGTCTTCACTTTCTCCATATCGCAATGTCACCATTTAAACAATGCATCTCTTTTTGCTTTTTTTTAAACACCACAAAGGCTCTAACTTCACATTGGGGTACTATATTTGCCATGTGTTTGCCAATTGTGGTCTTCGGGAGACAGAGGGTAAACGTGGTTAACGGTTCGCCGAGCATCACAGCTGGGTCTGCAGAGGCCGACCGGACCTCCCAATCACCACCCATTTTAATTCCCCTTCCCACTCCCTTTCTGACATGACCATGTTAGGCCACCTCCATTGCCACAACAAACCAAACCACAAATTGGAGGAACACCACAACATCTTCCACCTGGGAAGCCTACAGCCTGGAGGACTCAACACTGAGTTCTCCACTTTCAAATAACCTCCTTCCCCACTCCTCGAATCCCTTCTCAGGTTCTTCCCCTTCCCCACCCCCACCTCTACCCCTCCCTGCCACCAACCAGATTCCTTCCTCCCAGTGACCAACCAGTTTGTACCCTCTGCCATTCTCCACCTATCCCCAATTCACCACCCTGCTCCCAGCACACCCTTGTTCTGCAGCTCTCCCAACACCCACCCCCAGACCTGAACAAGGGTGATACCCAAAGCAAAGAACATGTGCAATGCTTGAGGAACGTATGCAATATGCTCAGTGGCAATGCTGGTATTATTGACTGATTTTGAAGTGTCCAAATACCAATAGGAGGAAAAAAAAGGTAAAACCACAACTTTTTTCCCCATCTGGCTCGATATTTTGTGGCTTTTGCATCTTGTATGGCTGCTCAACTTTCTTATGTCTTTTCCCTAGTGTAGGGGGTGAAGGTCTGCATGAGAAGGCCTAGGTTCAGGGTGAGAGCAGAAAGATATAAAATATACCTAAGGGGCAACGTTTCCATGCAGAGGGTGGTGCGTGTATGGAATGAGCTGCCAGAGGAAGTGGTGGAGGCTGCTACAATTAAAGCATTTAAAAGGTATCTGGATGGGTATATGTATAGGAAGGTTTAGAGGGATATGAGCCAAGTTCTGGCAAGTGGGACTGGATTAATTTAGGATATCTGGTTGGCATGGACGGGTTGGACCGAAGGGTCTGTTTCTGTGCTGTACATCTCTCCCACTCTAAATAATAAAATGTATACTTTGACAAATTACAAACTATCTCCATGTTAATAAGGTTTAGTTACCACACACTTCACTCACCATTCTCAACAGGTCCTGTCCCTTCAATGACTGAGGAACATCCGCCTCCAGAATGGTCACCGGCTCCTGCCTGCTGTACAGCCGGCCGGTGTGGCCGTGACACAGCAGCTGCACCAGGAAGGCGGCGGTGACCAGTGACGGGGGTCTGCCCCGGGCCGCACGGCGCCATTTTCCTAACGGCCGCCGCTTCCCCGCTCGAGCGACTTCTCCTCCCAACCGCCTTCACCCCCGCGTGACGTCTGCACGGGGGGATGGGCGGGGCCGGGGAAGCCTCACCGTCACCAAGCAACAGCCACCTCGCGCTACAACTGCTGCTCCCTGAAGCGGGAAATCTGCATTTTAAAGGGACATGGACATTTAACGGGCTATTTCTGCAAATAGATTGAAATGGACAAGATTACATTTCAAAAGGATGGAGGCACATTCAAAGGAATATCTTAATATGCAAAATGACCCAGTAATATCTAAATGAATCTACATTTCGAAGAGACGTTGCCCTATTTATAAGTTTTGGCATTTGAAGTTATTTGGGCAAAAGTAATAGCAAATGAAATATCAAAAGAAATTCAAAGTTATGAGGAGGAATAAATATCTTGTTTAACCAACTACAATGGCAGGGCAGAGAATTTCAGAAATGCGCAATAAATATTCACAATGTCTCCCTTATTCAAATTGTGTTTAAGGCAATTCAATGGCAAATGGCAACATTTGTTTGTTAATACACTCACCATAAATTGTGAATATGATTTCGATAAAAATAATCTATGTTTAATCCCAAATGGAGCAATTAAGTGCAAAGTTACTTTCAACCATTTAATAAAACACTAAATTTTATTTCATGAAAATACAGTCATTTTATAAAATCTTTACAAAGGAAATATCTTTCCTGGGCGTCAATATTTACAACAGTTATGCAGCTATTAGTTGGCAATCGACCAATTCATTGAAATAATTTTAGAATAAATTAGCTGTTTCATTATTATACATTGAGATGTTTTAATTAAAATGTCACAAAGGAAATCTTTAACACAAAGCAAAGTTAGATAAAATACAAAAGTATCTTGCAGATACTTCAAATCACTTCAAATCAAATCTGTTGAATCACAAAAAGATGATGCTCAATGTACCAAATGATAGACAATCACTGGTAATGATGGAAAAAACATTGTAAAGAATATATACATCTCAATTATATCTTAAATGAATATCTACTCTGCCTTGGACAACAACAACTGAAAGTTTTTTTGGCAAATTGAAAACTACAATAGCAAAGCTTCAGAAAATCCACCACTGAGCCAAATCTTGAAAAAAAAACTCTTAATCAGGAAATTCTTTAAAGATTTCAGGCTTCTCCAGCTTCAATTAGCTGAAGAAGAAACAAATGCATCTGGTTGGAGACATGAATAGAAAAGAATCAGAGGGATATGGACCAAATGCTGGCAAATGGGTCACTAGATTAATTTAGGATATTTGGTTGCCTGGACTGAACGGTTTGCTTTTGTGCTTTATTTCTACATAGTCAGAATCAATTTCACAAAACTAGGATTAGGCCATTCATCCTTTACAGCCTGTCTTGGGCTGTGTCCTAACTACACACATTTCAATGCAAGTTTCAGAAAGATTTCAGCAGCGCTTTCCAAAAAGTGAACATGCTTTCAGACTTTAACAATGAGAATAGTTACATTGATATATTCAGAAACAATGTTAAAGATCAGCCATTTCAGAATGTCATTTAAATGTAGAGCTTTTCTAACAATGGGTGTGAATTCTGTCTGTGTCCCAATATCGAGTCAGACTGACATTGTGGTTCGAAAAGCTCTGCATTTAAATGACATTCTTGAAGGTAATTTAAAACAAGTGCTGGGATTAACGTACCAAAGAACAGAAGCCCGTTCTAAAATATGAATAGATTAAATCTAAAATTGTTCAATGAAGGACATCTCCATGACCGTGGACTCCTTTGGCTATAAATTCTGTGATCATGATCTTATTGTCCACGACCACCTGATGAAAGAGCAGCACTCTGAAATGGAGTGATCAGTAAAATTGTCTCATTTGGCTCACCCAAGGTTAGAAATGGAAGCATATCTCTTCAAGGTTACAGTTTGATTTGCCCTTTCAACGTTTTTGAAATTTAAGGTGTTCCATTGTAGTGTTCAATTCTGATCCATTAAAATCAGTATCCAGTCTCATCTGAGTGCAGAACCAACTCAACTGACAGAACAAACAAAACAACTTTTCGGTTTGCTTCTCTCCCTCCCTCCCTCTCTGGTGACCCAATGGGACTACCAGAGCTGGAAGTACCACTCTCGAAATACGATTACTGACCTACAGTTTTCTTATGCTGCTGAACATAAGGATTTAAAAGCTGCTAGCCTGATCTCGCTCAAAGCACAAAAACAGACTGTTCACCCGTGTCTGCGCAGAGGAGAAATTTCAGGAGGAACAAATCACAAAAATAACAACTGTTACCAGTCCCACAACACGTTTCCCATGGACAAAGTTAAAAATCTCACAACACCAGGTTATAAACTAACAGATTTATTTGGAAACACTAACGTTTGGAGCACAGCTCTTTTATCAGGTTGGTTGTGGAGAATGAGATCATGATCATGGAATTTATAGCCAAAGGAGTCCAGTGTCCATGGAGATGTGATATATTAAACTATGAGATTAAATCTTCCATCTTTTAGAATGAGTTTCTGCTCTTTGGCATGTTAATTCCTGAACTGGTTTTTAATTACCTTCTCAAGAAAGTCATTCAAATGCAGAGCTTTTCTAACAATAGGTGTGAATTCTCTCTGGGTCCCAATGTTGAGTCAGAGGGACATTTTTCTTAGAAATGTTTTGCATTTAAATTACATTCTTGAGAAGGTAGTTTTTAGATTAGGTTGGGCTGGATTGGCTATGCTAAATTACCCTTATTGTTCAGGATATGCACTGTAGGGTGGATTAGCTATGAGAAATACGAAGGGGGTGGGTCTGGGTGGCAATGGTGCTAAATGCCTTCTTAACCATCCAGTCTGCTGCAAATGTGTTGCTGGTCAAAGCACAGCAGGTTAGGCAGCATCTCAGGAATAGAGAATTCGACGTTTCGAGCATAAGCCCTTCATCATCAAAGCACAGCAGGTTAGGCAGCATCTCAGGAATAGAGAATTCGACGTTTCGAGCATAAGCCCTTCTCCTGATGAAGGGCTTATGCTCGAAACGTCGAATTCTCTATTCCTGAGATGCTGCCTAACCTGCTGTGCTTTGACCAGCAACACATTTGCAGCTGTGATCTCCAGCATCTGCAGACCTCATTTTTAACCATCCAGTCTACCAGTTCTTTGCAGGTTGCATCATTATGTACATGAACTCTCCCATGTCTCTGTTTTAACTATACAAGTCCTGTCCTTCCTCATTTTAGCAAAATGCAACTCCTTGCTTTTATTCGTACCTCTCTCATATACGCACACCCTAACGCTCTCTCACACTCACAGACTTATACTCCATCACACTTACACTTTACCAAGCATGCACACACTCTTACATGCACTCTCACACACAAACTCACATCACACACACACAACTCTATGGAGTGAATTTTTATTGGCAAAATTATATTTGCAGATACTTTCAATTTTGCTCACAAAGCACATAATCTATAGGAAGTCAGTCCATGTAATATTTTATATATTCCTACTTTAAAAACAGAACTAGTCTGATGTGGGCGGCACGGTGGCACAGTGGTTAGCACTGCTGCCTCACAGCGCCGGAGACCTGGGTTCAATTCCCGACTCAGGCGACTGACTGTGTGGAGTTTGCACGTTCTCCCCGTGTCAGCGTGGGTTTCCTCCGGGTGCTCCGGTTTCCTCCCACAGTCCAAAGATGTGCGGGTTAGGTGAATTGACCATGCTAAATTGCCCGTAGTGTTAGGTAAGGGGTAAATGTAGGGGTATGGGTGGGTTGCGCTTCGGCGGGTCGGTGTGGACTTGTTGGGCCGAAGGGCCTGTTTCCACACTAAGTCTAATCTAATCTAAAGATTGGGATACTGACAGACTCGAACCTCACAACTTTAATGTATTGTGTGACCTGAGATGTCACTTATGGTTTTATATTTTTAAAAACAAAGTGATCAAGAACATGACTTAGATGTTGTTCTTGGATTTACATATTAATGAACCGAAACCTGCAACCCACTCTAAAAGATATCAGTTGCATGACGCTGTGAATTTTGCTATAAGATCTGTGTCTTAGGATCCTGCTCCACAGCTACCTGTGGAAGGAGCGGCACTCCGAAAGCTAGTGATTCCAAATAAACCTGTTGGACTATAATCTGGTCTTGAGTGATTTTTAACTTTATCCACTCCAGTCCGATACTGGCACCTCCACATCGTTTCTGGTGAACACAGCCCATACCTCTGTTGGGATGGATATATCATCGGCCTAGGGAGGGTAGAGATGTAGTTACTGTTTGGGGAATCGGGGGGCGCTGCGGAGCTGTTGTTTGGACTGTTGACCGAAACTGCCTGTGCAGCTGGACTACCAAGGTCAGACCAATACAATGGCAGGCTTTACTCAGAGACCTTGTTTACGAGACAGACCGTCTCGTGGATACCTGCCAAGGCCGAGGCCTGTTCACAGGAGGCCTTTGTGTGCGAGAGATCACGTGTGAGAGTGATTACGTAGCGTTAGCTTAGCGAACAATATATCAAGCAGGGGTTTTTGGAAAGATTTCAGAATGTGTACACCTTCTCCAGTGAACGCTTGAACTTCACTGAAATCAGCCACGGTTCTGAAATAAACGCCAGCTTGTGCCTATTAATTGAGTGTCTGTGGTCTCTCCTCTAAACGAACACACGAGGACAATTTCTGTCCTAACAGATCCCTTAGTGTGGAAACAGGCCCAACCAGTCCACACTGACCCTCCAAAGAGTAACCCACCCAGACCCATTTCCCTCTGACTAATGTACCTAACACTACGAGCAATTTAGCACGGCCAATTCACCCTGACCTGCACATCTTTGGACTGTGGGACGGAACCGGAGCACTAGGAGGAAACCCACGCAGACGCGGGGAGAATGTGCAAACTCCACACAGTCTGTCGCCTGAGGCAGGAATGAAACCCGGGTCCCTGGTACTGTGAGGTAGCAGCGCTAACCACTGAGCCACCGTGCTGGTTCATCTAATTCTGGATAATCGAAGCTCCTCTGTATTATGTGCACTTCTGGTCTATCGGAAGGATGTTGCAAAACTTGAAAGGGTTCAGAAAGATTGACAAGGATGTTGCCAGGGTTGGAGGGTTTGAGCTACAGGGAGAGGCTGAACAGGCTGGGGTTGTCTTCCCTGGAACGTCGGAGGCTGAGGGTTGACTTTAAGAGAGGTTTATAAAATCATGGAGGGGCATGGATAGGGATAGACAAAGTCTTTTGCCAGAACTAGAGGGCATAGGTTTAGGGTGAGAGGGGAAAGATTTAAAAAGGGTCCTAAGGGGCAACATTTTTCACACAGAGGGTGGTGTGTGCGTGTGGAATGAGCTGCCAGAGGAAGTGGTGGAGGCTGGTACAATTGCAACATTTAAAAGGCATCCACTTGGGTATCTGTGTAAGGAGGGGTTTGGAGGGATAGGGCCAATTGCTGGCAAATGGGACTTGATTAGTTGAGGATATGGAGGAGTTGGAGCGAAGGGTCTGTTTCTGTGTTGTACATCTCCACTTCAGGAGGAAATGCGCAGTCGCAGGCTCGTAGAGCCAGTGAATGCCAAGGAGATGAGAGCACAGCAACTGCAGTGACCTTCCCCCCCTCCCACCCAGGGTTCAGCCCTGGGCGGTGACTCACAGCAGCTGGCCCCGTCACTTGTGCCCCCGCTGGTGCTGCAGCAGGTGCTGGGACCGAGCGAAGCCCCTCCCGCAGACGGAGCAGGTGAATGGCCTCTCCCCCGTGTGGACCCGCTGGTGCCGCAGCAGGGTGGACGAGCGAGGGAAGCCCTTGCCGCAGACGGAGCAGGTGAAGGGCCGCTCCCCGGTGTGGACCAGCTGGTGGGACCGCAGGGTGGACGAGTGAGGGAAGCCCTTGCCGCAGACGGAGCAGGTGAAAGGCCGCTCCCCGGTGTGGACCAGCTGGTGGGTCAGCAGGTTGGACGACTGGGTGAAGCCCTTGCCGCAGACGGAGCAGGTGAAGGGCCGCTCCCCGGTGTGGACTCGCTGGTGGGACAGCAGGTCCGACGAGCGGGCAAAGCTGTTGCCGCAGACGGAGCAGGTGAAGGGCCGCTCCCCGGTGTGGACCCGCTGGTGGGTCAGCAGGTGGGACGAGTCGCTGAAGTCCTTCCCGCACTCGGAGCAGGCGAACGGCCTCTCCCCGGTGTGGACCCGCTGGTGTGAGAACAGGTGGGACGACTGGGTGAAGTCCTTGCCGCAGACGGAGCAGGTGAAGGGCCGCTCCCCGGTGTGGACACGGCGGTGGATCTCCAGCAAGGAGGGGGAGCGGAATCCTTTCCCGCAATCCCCACACTTCCACGGTTTCTCCATGGCGCGCGGAATGCCTCCTGAGACTTCCTTTCCCCACAGTGGGCAATCTGGCTCAGGCACGTGCCCCTGTGGTTCAGGTAAAGATGATACTTTAAGAGCCTACTGAAGCAGACAAAAACGTTCAAAGAATTTTCCCCTTCTGGACTGAAAGAGGGACGTCTCTCCTGTCCCACGAATCAAGGGGCTCTGTCAGACCTTCACATGGTACTCAGTTGGGGAGCTCTACCTGCAAAGCTGCTCTTCTCATATCCTGTGAAAAGGGGATTACAAAAGTCATTGCTGCCTGCACACAACAGGAATTCAGAACAGATCATTCTAGTTTCTGTAGAACTTCCCTAAAACAATCAAGTGACAATATGCAGATGCCAGTGTTGGGCTGGGGTGTACAAAGGTAAAAAAAATCACACATCACCAGGTTGTAGTCCATTAGATTTGTTTAGAAGTTCGAGCTTTCAGAGCTCTGCACCTTCATCAGGTAGCTAGTAAAACCTCCAGGCGAAAAAGACAGCAGATGCTGGAGATCAGAGTGGTGCTGGAAAAGCACAGCAGGTCAGGCAGCATCCGAGGAGCAGGAACAAAAAATCAACGTTTCGGGCAAAAGTCCTTCATCAGGAATGAGGAAAGAATGAGGACACTTTCCTCATTCCTGAAGAAGGGCTCATACCTGAAACGTCGAATCTCCTGTTCCTCGGATGCTGCCTGACCTGCTGCGCTTTTCCAGCAACACATTTCCAGCTCTGATCTCCAGCATCTGCAGACCGCATTTTCTCCTATAACCTAGAGTTGTGTGATTTTTAACTTTAAAAAGTGTTGCAAATCCCCCCCCCACCACACACACACACACACACACACACACACTTTTCTTCAATTCTCACTCTGCTGTTTCTGATATTACCCATCCCCCAGTATTGTCCAGAAAGGGACTTATTACCTAAAAAAGCTGTAAATCTCCATCCCACACACTCTTTAACTCTTGCTGTACCTAATATCCCACCCCCCCCCCATGCTCCAGCAGGGTCTGACTGATGCTCATTGACTGAGCCACACTCACCTCTTCCTGGACACAGGGACCCTCCAGACCAACACAACATCAGCTCCCCTTAACCGCCCCCCCAACGGCGCATGTGCAGGAGCAACCGGTCACGTGAATGGAGGGACCGCCGTCGTCACAAAGGCCGCACGTTGATTGGACGGAGCGCCCGCCCGTGCGGCGTTCCAGCCTTTCCCATTGGTCCACCGCTTGTCTTTGTGACGCCCACGTGACCTCGCTCCTCCTCCTCCCGCCCGCCCGCCCATCCCTTCACCGCGACACGGGGAGGCATGACCAATGGGGAGCCTTGGAGGACCGGAAGAAAGGTTGGTCCTCCTACCAATCAGAGCATCCCGTCATTGTCTGAATGCGGAAGTTGGATCATGAGCTCCTGATGCTCTCTCTCTCTCTGAATGAAGATTGAGTGTTACCCCAGACTGCATCAACCTCTGTGAGTACAGCACCCTCTCTTCTCACCCCTCCTATTCCATTTCTTTTCTGATTTTGGGATTAAACTGTTGGTTTGTAGGAAGTGAAGTGAAAGGAGGTGAATTCAGGAAAGGTGCATATGCTGGATGCATTGGTCTAGATCTCTGTCTGTGTCCCTCTGTGTCTGTGTCTGCGTGTCTCTCTCGTGTCCTTCATCAGGAATTGCAGAGGGGGAGGGTGGAGGGGTGGAAAGGGTGCTGAGAGATAAATAGGAAGGTGGGAGTGGGGCTGGGGGTAAGGTAGATGCAGGTTGGGGGTGGTGATGGTGACAGGGTGGAGCAGATCGGTGGGAAGGAAGATGGACAGGTGGGACAGTTCAAGAGGGTGGTGCTGAGTTGGAGGGTTGGAGCTGGGGTGGGAGGGGGGAGGGAATGTGAGGAAACTGGTGAAATCGATGTTGATGCCATGTGGTTGCAGGGTCCTAGGCCACCTGATACCTGGAGGAAGAATGCCTCTGCATTGGGACCCTCCAACCATACAGGATCAATATTGATTTCACCAGTTTCCTCATTCCGACACCCCCAGCCCAATCCCAGATACAACCCTCGAACTGCTCTTTTGAAGTGTCCCACCTGTCCATCTGCCTTCCCATCTATCTGCTCCACCCTCCTCTCTGACCTGTCACCTTCTTCCCCCGCTTTCATCTACCCATAGCATTCTCAGCTCCCTTCCCCCAGTCCCACCTCCCTCCCATTTATCTCTCAGTCCCTTTGGGCCCACCCCACATTCCTAATCAAGGGGTTATGCCCAAAACGTCAAACCTCCTGCTCCTCAGATGCTGGCTGACCTGCTGTACTCTTGCAGCACCAGACATTTTGGTGCTAATTTGTCTGGATGTTCTGATGTGACCCCTTCCAGATGTGAAGTCACATTCGAGAAAAACTCCTTCATGGAATGTGGGCTTTTTTTTTGGCAAGGCCAACAATGTTTTCATCCCTCACTGCCCTTCAGACAAGAGGATTGCCAGACTTTAGGGGGCATTTTAAAAGTCAAGCACGTGAGCTATCATATGCAGGCAGCACCAAGTTAATGCTAGCGGGTTTCCTTCCCTGAAGAGCGTTATTGAATCAAATGGGTTTTCAGTAAAGTTTCATTCTCTCAATGACGGAGACAAGTTTTCAATTCAGATTTTTTAAAAATAAATTTAATTTCCCCAATGTTTGTTTTTACTGGTATTTGAACCCATGAGCCCAGATTATTTGCCTGTGGCCTCTGGATTGCTGGTCCAGTGTTGTTGTTATAACATCACTGACTCGCCTGGACAGCATTGAGAGTCATACAGATGTATAGCACACAAAGAGACCCTAAATGCAACTGGTGCATGCCAAGCACATAGCCAAAATTGATCTAGTCCGATGTGCCAGCACGTCCCTCCAAACCCTTCCCATTCATATTCCCATCCAGATGCCTTTTGAATGTTGTAATTATACCAGCCTCCACCACTTTCTCTGGCAGCTCATTCCATACACGCACCACCCTCTGACTGACAAAGTTGCCCCTTAGCTCCTTTTTATGTCTTTTCCCCTCTCACCTCTAGTTCTGGATTCTCCCACCCCAGGGAAAAGACCTTGTCTATTTACCCTATCCATGCCCCTCATCATTTTATAAACCTCTATAAGGTCACCCCTCAGCCTCCGATGCTCCAGGGAAAACAGCCCCAGCTTATTTAGCCACTCCCGATAGCTCAAACCCTGGCAACATCTTTGTAAACATTTTCTGAACCCTTTCAAGTTTCGTTTAACTGAACAGTAAAAGTCATACTGGACAGGGATATATCATAGTGTTACTATGCAATATGTATTTATTTACAGCTGTATAAATTTGATTTATAATTTATTTCTAGTTATATCATAGAGTGTTGTAGCCATGTTATGTATTCAAAGTTTTGGAGAAGATTTGTAGCTCAGCTGCTCGTTGTCGTGGTTCTGTTTGCCGAGCTGGGAATTTGTATTGCAGACGTTTCGTCCCCTGTCTAGGTGACATCCTCAGTGCTTGGGAGCCTCCTGTGAAGCGCTTCTGTGATCTTTCCTCCGGCATTTATAGTGGTTTGTCCTTGCAGCTTCCGGTTGTCAGTTCCAGCTGTCCGCTGCAGTGGTCGGTATATTGGGTCCAGGTCGATGTGCTTATGGATTGAATCTGTGGATGAGTGCCATGCCTCTAGGAATTCCCTGGCTGTTCTCTGTTTGGCTTGTCCTGTAATAGTAGTGTTATGGATGCAGATCATTAGCTGTCTTCCTGTTTGTCCTATGTAGTGTTTTGTGCAGTCCTTATTGTGTACAAAATTCCATGCAAGGCCTGCACAAAACACTACATAGGACAAACAGGAAGACAGCTAACGATCCGCATCCATGAACACCAACTAGCCACGAAACGACACGACCAGCTATCCTTGGTAGCCACATACGCAGATGACAAGCAACATGAATTTGACTGGGACAACACTACTATTATAGGACAAGCCAAACTGAGAACAGCCAGGGAATTCCTAGAGGCATGGCACTCATCCACAGATTCAATTACTAAGCACATTGACCTGGACCCAATATACTGACCACTGCAGCGGACAGCTGGAACTGACAACCGGAAGTGGGCAGAGACAAACCACTACAAATGCCGGAGGAAAGATCACAGAAGCGCTTCACAGGAGGCTCCCAAGCACTGAGGATGTCACCTAGACAGGGGACGAAACGTCTGCAACACAAATTCCCAGCTCGGCGAACAGAACCACAACATGTCACGTATTTCCAGTCATACCCGTTACAGGACAGGAGAACATTGGGGTCAATGCTGACTCTGTGGATGAATGTAGTCAGACTCATTCCTCTCTATATCCACAGAGTCCTGTAAGTGTATTCCTCTATAGTCTCATTTGGGTATTGATCGACTCCACTACAGTCATCCTCAGAGCGAACATGTTCTCGGTCTTGTTACCAAAGCAAAGTTCTTGCTCTGATTCTCTTTCCCTTCCCCCCCCCCCTACATCTTGGTCTGTCAATATGGTAGAGAGAGGTGGGGGGGCAGATAACAACTAGGTTAGCAAACTGCATGAGGGTGGCATGGTGGCTCAGTAGGCAGCACCGATGCCTCATAGTGCCAGGGACCTGGGTTCAATTCCAGCCTCGGGCGACTCTCCGTGTGGATTTCCCCCGAGTGCTCCGGTTTCCTCCCACAGTCCAACCTTGTGCAGGTGAGGGTGGGTTGGCCGTGCTAAATTGCCCAGAGTGTTCAGGGATGTGTAGCTTAGGTGCACGTGTCAGGGGTAAATATAGGGGGATGGGTCTGGGTGGGATACTCGTCACAGGGTCGGTCTGGACTTGTTGGGCCGAAGGGCCTGTTTCCACACTGTAGGGGTTCTGATTCTTAACTTTTCTTGGAGCTAGATCTGCCAAATGTCAGGAATCAGAAAAATTGGGAGGGAGCGTATTAGGTACGGCAGTAGGGAGAGTGTGGGGGATGGAGACTCACAGGTTTTGGGTTATGGGCGTGGAATGAATATTCCGTGAAATCGATCTGTTAAACTCTGAGATTCTACGTGATACTGACAGCGATGACTTTCTAATTGACAGGCTTTCACAGGAGGATTTACCTGCATATCTTGAACTAATTGCCTCAGCCAGCTTGACTCATTGGGACTGGAATTTTATCGATCTTTTGAGTGGAGAAGGAGGATTGTCCCGCCTGCTTCCAGAGATCTGACTGGTAAAGCACTGAGATGCCGCTGTTCGAGGGTGGAGGGAGCTTTACCGGAGCGGAGAGTTAGCCAGCCGGCCCCCCGCAGCAGAGTGGGACGTCAGAGGGAGCGTCGAACCTGGAGGGAGGCCGCGCCGTGGGGAAACCGTGGAAGTGTGGGGAATGCGGGAAGGGGTTTCGAGTCCCCTCTGAGCTGGAGACCCACCGGCGCGGTCACACCGGGGAGAGGCCGTTCTCCTGCCCCGAGTCTGGCAAGGCCTTCATTGGGTCCTCCAAGCTGCTGAGGCACCGGCGGGTCCACACCGGGGACAGGCCGTACCCCTGCCCCGAGTGTGGCAAGGCCCTTCACCCAGCTGTCCCACCTGCAGACGCACCGGCGCCTCCACACACCAGGGAGAGGCCTCTCACCTGCCCCGGGGGCGGCAAGGCCTTCAATCGATCGCCGACCCTGCGGACGCACAGGCGCCTTCCCAACGTGATCGCACGGAGTTGAAGTCTGCAGCGAATCCCACCCAGGACTGGGGGGGGATCGTGCCCCGTTCGAAGGCAGTGGGTGAAGCGGGAAGGGAGCGAGGCTTCCTTTCTGCCGGACTGGCCGCTCTCGCTCCCTTTGCTTCCCGTGGGACCGATGCTGTTTGAGGCTGGGACTGCACGTTCCCCGGGCCAAAGATCTGCAGGAGCTGAGGAAGTGCACTCCTTTCACACCGGATGGTAAATCATGTTTGTCCCATCTATTTCGGTCTTAAATACCCTCCGTGACCTGGCCTCCCAGCCTCCTGTGGCAGTGAATTCCACAGATTCCCCACTCTCTGTCTGAAGAGGTTTCTCCTTATCTCCGTTCTAAAAGGGCTAAGGCTGTGCCCTCGGCTCCTGGTCTGTGGTCGGTCAGTAACAATGTTGGGGCTATACTACAGGCCTCCCAATAGTGAGCATGAGATAGAGGTACAAATATGTAAACAGATCATGGAAAGATGTAGGATAGGTGGTGGTGAGAGGAGATTTTAATTTTCCCAACATTGACTGGGATTCACTTACTGTTAGAGGAGCAGACTTTGTAAGGAGAATCCAGGAGGGTTTCCAGAGTAGTGTGTAAATAGTTCAACTCGGGAAGGGGCCATATTGGACCTGGTGTTGGGGAATGAACCCGGCCAGGTGGGTGAAGTTTCAGGTGGTGATTACATTGGGGGTAGGGATCACAATTCCGTAAGGTTTAGAATACTCATGGACAAAGATGAGAGTGGTCCGAAAGGAAGAGTGCATATTGGGGAAAGGCCAACTATACCCAAATTCAGCAGGCGCTGGGGAAGTGTGGATTGGGAGCAGCTTTTTGAAGGAAAATCCATATTCGATATTTGGGATGCTCTTAAAGAGAATTGATTCGAGTTCAGGAGAGAGATGTCTCTGTGAAAATGAGGGATGGAATTGGCAAGATTAGGGAACCATGGATGACAGGTGAAATTGTGAGACTTGCTGAGAGGAAAAAGGAAGCATACATAAGGTCTAGGCGACTGAAGACAGACAAATCTTTGGAAGAATATCGGGAAAGTAGGACCAATCTGAAATGAGGAATTAAGAGGGTTAAAAGGGGCGATGAGATATCCTTAGCGAGCAAGGTTAAGGACAACCCCAAAGCCTTTTATTCATATAGAAGGAGCAAGAGGGTAACTAGAGAAAGGGTGGGCCCACTCAAGGACGAAGGAGGAAAGATGTGTGTGGAGTCAGAGAAAATGGGCAAGATTCTTAATGAGTACTTTGTGTCAGGATTCACCGAGGAGAGGGACATGGTGGATGTTGAGGTTAGGGATAGATCTTTGAATACTCTAGGGCAAGTCGGCATAAGGAAGAGGAAGTGATGTGTATTCTAAAAAGGCATTTAAGGTGGTCAAAGTCCCCAGGTCCTGATGGGATCTATCCCAGGTTACTGAGGGAAGCAAGAGAGGAAATAGTTTGGGCCTTAACAGATATCTTTGCAGCTTCCTTGAGCACAGGTGAGGTCCCAGAGGACTGGAGAATTGATAATGTTTTCCCCTTGTTTCAGAAGGGTCGCAGGGATAATCCAGGTAATTACAGACCTGTGAGCTGGATGTCAGTGGTAGGGAAGCTGCTGGAGAAGATACTGAGGGATAAGATCTGTTTACATTTGGAAGAAAATGAGCTTATGAGTGATAGGCAGCATGGTTTTGTTCAGGGAAGGTCATGTCTTGGCAACTTAATAGAATTCTACGAGGAAATGACACAATTGATTGATGAGGGAAGGGCTGCAGATGTCATAGACATGGACTTTACTTGGGCATTTGACAAGGTTCACATGGTCGGCTGATAGAAAAGGTGAAATCACATGGGGTCCAGGGTATTCTAGCTAGATGGATAGAGAACTGGTTGGGAAACAGGAGACAGGGAGTAGTATTGGAAGGGAGTTTCTCAAAACTGAGACTGTGACCAGTGGTGTCCACAGGGCTCCGTGCTGGGAGCACTGCTGTTTGTGATATATCTAAATGACTTGGAGGAAGGTGTAGGTTGCCTCATTAGCAAGTTTGCAGTTGACACTAAGACTGGTGGAGTAGCAGATAGTGAAGAAGACTGTCAGAGAATACAGCAGAATGGAGAATAGACTGGAGAGTTGGGCAGAGAAATGGCAGATGGAGTTTAATCCGGACAAATGTGAGGTGATGCATTTTGGAAGATCCAATTCAAGAGCGAACTATACAGTAAATGGAAAAGTCCTGGGGAAAACTGATGTAGAGAGAGATCTGTGTGTTCAGGCCCATTGTTCCCTGAAGATGGCAATGCAGGTCAGTAGAGTGGTCAAGAAGGCATATGGCACACTTTCCTTCATCGGACAGAGTATTGAGTACAAGAGTTGGCAGGTCATGTTACAGTTAGATAAGACTTTGTTTCGGCCAGATTTGGAATACCACGTACAGTTCTGGTCGCCACATTCCCAAATGGATGTGGATGCTTTGGAGAGGATGCAGAGGAGGTTCACCAGGATGTTACCTGGTATGGAGGATGCTAACTATGAAGAGAGGTTGAATAGATCAGGATTATTTTCATCGGAAAGACTGAGGTTGAGGGGGGACCTGATTGAGGCCAACAAAATCATGAGAGGTATAGACAGGGTGGATAGCAAGAAATGTTTTTCCCCAGAGTGGAGGACTCAGTTACCTGGGGTCATGAGTTCAAAGTGAGAGGGGAAAGATTTAAGATATGTATGGAAAGTTCTTTACGCAGAGGGTGCTGGGTACCTGGAATGTGTTGCCAGCGGAGATGGTAGGGACGGGAACGATGGCGTCATTTAAGTTGTATCTCAACAGATACATGAAAGGGCAGGGAGCAGAGGGATACAGATCCTGAGAAAATAGGCAGCAGGTTTAGATAGAGGATCTGGATCGGTGTAGGCTTGGAGGGCCGAAGGGCCTGTTCCTGTGCTGGAATATTCTTTATTCTATCGGGAAAAGACACCTGCCACTCACCTCATCAATGGCCCTCCTGATTTTACAAAGTGTTATAAAGTGTGCTGGACACTCAATGGAATAGAGGCTATTGTATTTGACTTTGATCTATCTGTGGCCATTGGGAAGATGTTTCCATTGGTAGGAGAGACCAGGAGCCGAGGGCACAGCCTTAGACCTTTTAGAACGGAGATAAGGAGAAACCTCTTCAGACAGAGAGTGGGGAATCTGTGGAATTCACTGCCACAGGAGGCTGGGAGGCCAGGTCACGGAGGGTATTTAAGACTGAAATAGATGGGACAAACATGATTTACCATCCGGTGTGAAAGGAGTGCACTTCCTCAGCTCCTGCAGATCTTTGGCCCGGGGAACGTGCAGTCCCAGCCTCAAACAGCATCGGTCCCACGGGAAGCAAAGGGAGCGAGAGCGGCCAGTCCGGCAGAAAGGAAGCCTCGCTCCCTTCCCGCTTCACCCACTGTCTTCGAACGGGGCACAATCCCCCCACGGGCACGATCCCCCCAGTCCTGGGTGGGATTCGCTGCAGACTTCAACTCCGTGCGATCACGTTGGGAAGGCGCCTGTGCGTCCGCAGGGTCGGCGATCGATTGAAGGCCTTGCCGCTCCCGGGGCAGGTGAGAGGCCTCTCCCTGGTGTGTGGAGGCGCCGGAGCGTCTGCAGGTGGGACAGCTGGGTGAAGGGCCTTGCCACACTCGGGGCAGGGGTACGGCCTGTCCCCGGTGTGGACCCGCCGGTGCCTCAGCAGCTTGGAGGACCCAATGAAGGCCTTGCCGGACTCGGGGCAGGAGAACGGCCTCTCCCCGGTGTGACCGCGCCGGTGGATCTCCAGCTCAGAGGGGACTCGAAACCCCTTCCCGCATTCCCCACACTTCCACGGTTTCCCCACGGCGCGGGCTCCCTCCAGGTTCGACGCGGAGAGTCGCCCGAGGCTGGAATTGAACCCAGGTCCCTGGCACTGAGGCATCGGTGCTACCTACTGAGCCACCATGCCACCCTCATGCAGTTTGCTAACCTAGTTATCTGCCCCCCCCCCCCCTCTCTCTCTCTACCATATTGACAGACCAAGATGTGGGGGGAGGGGAAAGAGAATCAGAGCAAGAACATGCTCGCTCTGAGGATGACTGTAGTGGAGTCGATCAATACCCAAGTGAGACTGGAGGGACCCTATAGAGGAATACACTTACAGGACTCTGTGGATATAGAGAGGAATGAGTCTGACTAGATTCATCCACAGAGTCAGCATTGAGCCCAGTATTCTCCTGTCCTGTAACGGGTATGACTGGAAATACATGACATGTTGTGGTTCTGTTCGTCGAGCTGGGAATTTGTGTTGCAGACATTTCGTCCCCTGTCTAGTGGTTGAGACCCACACTGTTAACTAACAGCACAGTGAACCTGCACCTGTACAAGGAGGACAGGTTGCGCCTGAATTGGAAGGGGTCTAATATACTGGTAAGGAGATTTTGCTTGAACTGCCTTTGCTGTTTGAATTCATGTATAACTGGACATCAGAGTGCATTTGGGAAAATTAACAGTGAAATTCACAACTAATCTTGGAGGAACCTGTTTGGGAAAGGTCACAGCACAGAAAGAAAGAAGTGAATATTTTTAAGTGTGACCTTACAGAAGGTCTGCAGTACTGAGTTGAGTGGGTTCTTTCTTGATTAAGTGTTTTATTGAGATATCTCTTGATTAAACTTAAAAATATAAGCCATAAATATTAAGTTAGCCTGGAGCAGTGTTTTGTAGAGGAATAAAACAGTGCTATTTTCTGGGTCAATAGATTTGAAGCAGCAAAAAATGGCCCTTAGCAGAGTGATATGCACTTGTTGGATGTGGGAGTTTAGGAAGAGTTTACATGTTACTGAGGATCATTTCTGTAATAAATGCCATTGGTTGCAAATCCTATCAGGTCGAATGGATCGGTCAGAGAGACAGTTAGAGGCAATGACGAATTTACAAGACCAAGGGGATGTGATGGATGGCAGTTATAGGAAGGGAGAAAAGTTGCAGATACAGTCACATAGATGGGTCAACTCGAGGAAAGGTAAGAGAATTAGGCAGGTAATGCAGGAGTCTCCTGTGGCTATCCCCATTTCAGACAAGTATGCTGTTTTGGAAAATGTAGGGGGTGATGGATTCTCAGGGGAACGTAGTACAAACAGCCAGGTTTCTGGTATCGAGATTGGCTCTAATGCAATGAGGGGTATGTCGGATTCCAAGAGATCAGTTGTGATAGGGGACTCTCTAGTCCGAGGCACAGATAAACGTTTCTGTGGCCAGCAGCGAAAAATCAGAATGGTGTGTTGCCTCCCTGGTGCCAGGATCAATGATGTCTCAGAGAAGGTGCAGAGTGTTCTCAAGGGGGAAGAGGGCCAGAGGTCATTGTACATATTGGAACAAACAACAGAAGAATGCAAAAGGATGAGATTCTGAAAGGAGAGAGAGAGAGAGTTAGGCAGGAATTTTAAAAGATCCTCTAAGTAGTAATATCTCATTACTCCCAGTGCTGCGAACTAGTGAGGGTGGGAGTAGGAGGATAGAGCAGATGAATGTGTGGCTGAAGAGCTGGTGTATGGAAGAAGGATTCACATTTTTGGATCATTGAAATCTGTTCTGAGGTAGATGTGACCTGTACAAGGAGGACAGGTTGCGCCTGAATTGGAAGGGGTCTAATATACTGGCAAGGAGATTTTGCTTGAACTGTTCAGGAGGATTTAAACTTGTAAGGTGGGGTGTGGGACTGAGGAAAGGGATCAGTCTGAGACTGGTACAGTTGAGAAAAGAATCGAGTCAAACACAGGGCAGGCTGGGACAAAGCAGAGAATGAGGTGGGATTGATAAATTAAACTGCATGTATTTCAATGAAAGTGGCCTAACAGAGAAGGCAGATGAACTTTCAAAAGTGATTGGGAGCAAATGTTTGCATGCAAAGGGACAGCTAGAAAATGGTAAGCCTTCAGAAATGAGATAACAAGTCCAGAGACAGTATATTTCGGTTAGGGTGAAAGGAAAGTCTGGGTAGGAATACTGGATGACTCAAGAAATTGAGGGTTTGGTAAAGAAAAAGAAGGAAGCAAATATCAGATATAGACAAGATAGATCAAGTGAATCCTTAGAAGAGTATAAAGGCAGTAGGAGTATACTTGAGGGCAATCAGGAGGGCAAAAAGGGGACATGAGATAGCTTTGGCAAACAGAGCTATGGAGACAGCAGGATAATTAAGGAGAGAATAGTACCCCTCAACGATCAGCAAGGCGGCCTTTGTGCGGAACCATAGGAGATGGGGGGGGGGGATACTAAAAGAGTATTTTGCATCAGTATTTACTGTCGAAAAGGACATGGAAGATATAGAGTGTAGGGAAATAGATGGTGACATCTTGAAAAACGTCCATATTACAGAGCAGGAAGTGCTGGAGGTCTTGAAACACATAAAAGTGGATAAATCCCGAGGATGTGATCAGGTGTACCCTTGAACTGTGTGGGAAGCTAGAGAAGTGATTGCTGGGCCCCTTGCTGAGATATTTGTATCATTGTTAGTCACAAGTGAAGTGTTTCAGGGTTGGCGGTTGACTAATGTGGTGCTATTGTTTAAGAAAGGTGGTGAGGACAAGCCAGGGAATTACAGACTAGTGAGCCTGACGTCGGTGGTGAGCAAGTTGCTGAAGGGAATTTAATTTGGAAAGGCAAGGACTGATTATGGATAGTCAACATAGCTTTGTGTTTGGGAAGTCATGTCTCACAAACATGACTGAGTTTTTTGAAGAACCAACAAAGAAGATTGATGAGGGCAGAACAGTAGATGTGATCTATATGGACTTCAGTAAGGCGTTCGACAAGGTTCCCCACGGGAGATTAGCAAGGTTAGATCTCATGGAATACAAGGAGAACTAGCCATTTGGACATAGAACTGGCTCAAAGGTAGAAGACAGAGGGTGGTGGAGGGTTGTTTTTCAGCTTAGAGACCTGTAACCAGTGGAATGCCACAAGGGTCAGTGCTGGGTCCACTACTTTTCATCATTGATATAAATGATTTGAACGTGAACATAAGAGGTACAGTTAGTACATTTTGCAAATGACACCAAAATTGGAGGTGCAGTGGACAGCAAAAAAGGTTACCTCGGATTACAACTGAATCTTGATCAGATAGGCCAATGGGCTAAGAAGTGGTAGATGGAGTTTGATTTGGGTAAATGTGAGGTGCTGCATTTTGGGAAAGCAAACCTTAGCAGGACGTATACACTTAATGGTAAGGTCCTAGGGAGTGTTGCTGAACAAAGAGACCTTGGAGTGCAGGTTCATAGTTCCTTGAGAGTGAAGTTGCAGGTAGATAGGATAGTGGAGAAGGCGTTTGGTATGCTTTCCTTTCTTGGTCAGAGTACTGAGTACAGGAGTTGGGAGGTCGTGTTCTGTACAGCCGCAACATTGGTTCGGCCACTTTTGGAATATTGCATGCAATTCTGGTCTCCTTCCTCTTGGTAGGATGTTGTGAAACTTGAATGAGTTCAGAAAAGATTTACAAGGATGTTGCCAGGGTTGGAGGATTTGACCTATCGGGAGAAGTTGAATAGGCTGGGGCTATTTTCCCTGGAGAGTCAGAGACTGAGACTATTAAATCATGAGGGGCATGGTTAGGACAAATAGACAAAGTGTCTTCCCTGTAGTGGGGGAGTCCAGAACTAGAAGACATAGGTTTAGGGTGAGAGGAGAAAAAGATATAAAAGAGACCTAAGGGGCAACTTTTTCACACAGAGGGTGGTACATGTCTGGAATGAGCTGCTAGAGGAAGTGGTGGAGGCTAGTACCATTGCAACATTTAAAAGGTATCTGGATTGGTATATGAATAGGAAGGGTTTGGAGGGATATGGGTTGGGTGCTGGCAGGTGGGACTAGATTGAGTTGGGATATCTGGTTGGCATGAATGAGTTTGAGCAAAGGGTCTGTTTCCATGATGTACATCTCTATGACTAATTAAAACAGGCAGAATTGCAGACACTGATGTCACAAAATACTTTACAGCCAATTAAGCACTCGAAGATATGTCACAGGTTAGTATCGAAAACAGCAATTTGCACACTGCAAGTTTTCAGAAAACATTAAAATGTAGTTAGCTATCTCTCACTTAATCCCATATTTCCTCCTCTTGATTTTGCTTTGTCTGATAAGAAATTGAATTAAATTCTAATCTTCATGGCTCAATGAGGATCATTCTATCCAATTAAGGAGTTTCACATTGCTCATTTTGCTCACACATATTCTAGATGATCTAGAGGATAACACCAGACCATTTTGGAATTCAATTGAAAGTTCCACTGCAAAAGTTGGAAGGAAGCTTGTGTGCAAGTACAAGTCAAATAAATAGCTAGCATCCTTCATCCGTAGGAGGGTCACTCAACTCGAAAAATTAACCGATTTCTCTTCAGATGCTGCCACACCTGCTGAGCTTTTCCAGCAATTTCTGCTTTTGTTTCTGATTTACAGCAGCTGCAGTTATAGCAGTCTATTTATTCTATCCATGCTTATGTTTTTATAAACCTCTATAAAGTCACCACTCAGTCTCTGATGATCCAGGGAAAAGAACCCCAGCCTACTCATCCTCTCCCTATTGCTCAAATCCTCCAGCCCTGGCAACATCCACGTGAATCTTTTCTGAACCCTTTCAAGTTTCACAACGTACTTCCAATAGACAGGAGACCAGAACTACATGCAATATTCCAGAAGTTCTTTTGATTTTTATCCTACTGCTGATGGTCACAAACTCTGGGCCCACCAATTTTAGCATGTGGTAATATTATTGAAGTGTTCATTAATCATATCCAATATTACACATATTTTGGAGTATTTAGAGTGTCAGTGATGTTTAGTAACTGGATTTTTAAAAAAATGATAGATTAAGGTGGGAAAAAAAAACCATTAGTAAGGAACACGGGAAATTGTTGAAACATTTCAATTATTCAGCAATTCTTCCAATTGCTCACAAAGTTAGGGATCTGGTACATTTCACCAGGCTCAGAATTCAGCAAGGAATCCTCTTTGGGCCAGGTGAAAATTCAGTTGCAGTCACACTGCTTGCTGTCGTTCAGTTTTGTTTATGAAAGTTGCTTTAAAACAATAAACCAGTTCTGGACAGAAATCATAAATTTTCACAGTTATTTCAGGTAGTCCCAATTAAACTCAAACCTGTTCCAGTTAAATCTGCTCGAAAATGGCTTTCGGTGGGGCTCTTTTGGTGAAGTGGGTGTGTCCTTGCCCATGGAGCAGGGGTGGCTGAGTTCAAGTCCCACCTACTCTAGAAGTGAACATCTCTGAACAGATTAATTTAAAAGATAAAGTACAGTCCCATGGATTTTGTTTGTAAAAAGAAAATGGCTTTCAATAAACTTTCCCGGGGCCCTCTTGTGGTGCAATGGTAGTGTCCCTGCCCCTGGACCAAGCAACCCAGGTTCGGGTCCCACCTGCTCCAGGTGTGTAATAATATCTCTGAACAGGTTGGTTAGAAAAATAGGTCAAACTTTTCCCAAGTGTTCAACTAGATAAAGGAAGAGTTCATTTGCACACCAACTGGAAAGGTTCGAGGTCGGATTGATATTTAGCTGAGCCAAGTTATGTAATAATTAGGCTTTAGTGCTTCTTGATAAACCATGAGATTGTTGAAGAAAATTTCACTCGCATTTGCTATCCAATTATTTTTGATAGGTGTCTCAAGTGGATATCAGCTAAGAACGTGTTGCAGCCAGTGGGCATTACATGAACAACAGGCACTCAAGTCAAGTACATGGGACACTTGTGGAACAGCATCTTTTTTTTTCCTTGGAAGTAGTGTTCTTCAGGCCATAAGATCAGAAAGTACAGGAGCAAAATGAAGCCACTTGGCCCATCAAATACGCTCTGCCATTCAATCATGGCTAATATTTTTCTCAAGCACATTTACTGTTTCATACATCGCACACATTTAAGTACAATATCCTCAGTCATGCACTGACCGCCCACCTTCTCATTAGTTGGCCACTTATCCACTGTGGCTGAAGTTAGATTCCTTAGCTCCCCCCTTCCCCAGTACTGGTGCCAGTGTTTCATGAAGATAACATTGCAAAGAAAAGATTTTAATTTAAACTGAGTTGATGCTAAAAGTGCACAGGATTTAGGTCCCAGAGAAGATAATCACTTGAAACTGTTAATGGGTTTGACTAGCTTGAATTGTTTTGCAGAAGTTTTTTTTTAAAAAACTTTAAATGCATGACAATATATTTTTTATGGAAAATCTTTATTTAAACTGTGCAATCGTTCAAAATTCAGACTATTTTACAACAGTTTTAAAACATTTTGGCTTTTAGACTAGTTATATTTTTGGCATGACTTCGCAAAATTACAGATCAGGCACCTGAATTCTAGGCAGCATTCACCGTAATGCTATTATAAAATAGGAAAACACAGTTTCTCAGGAAAAGTAGTTAAAGACATAAATGAGGTACATTCACAAATCAAGGCAAATGTTCATTCTCCTACAGCAATGGATTCAAAGTGGAGCTGATCCCCTGAGACAAAAAATTTGATATAATCCAGGTCCACCATCCAGTAGCAGGATTACAAACACTGCCTTTACAAGACAATTGGCAACTGAAGATAGAAGGTTCAGAACACCTGAGATACATCATTAGACTGTACCTTCCACTTCTTCCCTTTAGTTCACATCTTAACATTATGATCTAAATCAAAACAAAAACTAACATATTATTGTTCTCATCACAAAGAAAAAATACAAATAGCAATACAAAAAGGAGTTTTGTTTTTCCGCCCTACCAGATCGATGTAATATGTCCTTAGGTGACATCCTTCAGTACTACATTAGTTACATAACAAATGGATGTAGTTACATGTCACCTAAGCACCCATTACAGTAGTCGCATAACTTTAACAAGTCAAAATGAAAATACAAATGCAGACAGTTTAACAAATTCCAGATTAATGAGTATCAACAAATAAGTGTGGCAGTAGTTTTTTTTTGTCTGTAATTAACACCTCAAATCTCACTCAGCAAAAACTCATCACCAGGCCAGCATATTTATCAGATTCTGCCTTTACTGAATTAATAGATAGGTTCTCAAGATTAGTGCTAACTTTTTCTAATCAGTTGGTGATGTCAGTAGCATCAGATTTATCAGAGACAAATCACCCTAATAAACCCAAAAAAAAGGTAGTTATACAAATTAATATGATCAGTCAAAAGCACTTTGTAACATTTAATGTTGCTGTAGATGCAGGCCAATGCAACAGAATTTATGGACAAGATGAAATTAAACAAGAGTTTTGTTTGTGAAAATTTCTATATCCTACATAGAGATTCAGTCTCAATTCGTATCTAACTACACAATATCTGAAACATTTGAAAAAAATGACAAAATATGCTGGTGGCTCTTAGCAGTCTAGTCTTGAAGTACTATACATTACATATCAAAGGTATTGCATTAAATGTCTTTCTACTGACTGGCTATTTCGTGATCTCCATCAAAAAGACCATCCATAATATGGAAACTACAATGACCAAAAAGACTTTCAACTTGGAACCATAATATCAAGCCCTATTAATGACCAAAATGTGCACATTTTCTGGGGGAAAAAAAAAGTTACTGATAGCTAGAGTCATGCCATGGATTGTAGGAATGGGGTGGAAAGGGAACAGGCTTTGCTTTGTTTAATGCTCGATCAAACGCAAAGCTGGAAAGAAAAGTGGGTTGAGGGTGCATAAGGAATAGAGCAGTGGTCCAACATTTTAGATTTACTCTGATGAAAATGAATTAGAAATTCTCAACAGTAAATGGCATTATGAACACAAGGACAATGGGCTTTTGACGACTTAAATATTATTCTGTAAAAAATTGACTTCAAAATTTCCAAAAGCACCATCAAAACCAAGAAATATAGATGTTTACTTGTAGTGTTCAGCAGAATGACACTTTCACCAATCATGCATTGAACCACATAGCACCTCACTAGAAATGAAGATAGAAGGAAGCTGATAAGGTTTTTAAAAAACTCAATGGCCATCAGGTTTATTCTGTATACTGCAACCTTAATGTATAAAGTACTTCAAAATGACTGCTGTACATAGTGAGAAGATGCTGGCTTTGACTGAGGATGTTTAACATGGACTTTTTTTGCTGCATTAAAATAAAACAAATAGTTAAACAACATCATTTAAAGAGAAGACCATCTATTTCTGAGTGAAGAGCTAAACTCCTACTTTTGATACAAAGGTGAATAAAAAGTAATCTTTGGTTTTTATGGGCAGCTGATCTAGCTGTATTTGACACTGAAAATATTAACACTATTTATTAAGGAGGAAGCAGTTTATTTACTCTCCTTTTTTTGTGGAACTCAACAAGAGACAGAACTTTCTTATTGCTCAACACTGGTTAACAGATTCTATTTAAAGCTATTATAAGGCCCTTTTCTTCCCCCACCTCCCTCATACTCCAGAACTGCCATTTTATAACACATATCTATAAGTAACCACTACAAACGTGACAACAAGCCACTGAAGCAGTCATCTTTATAAAAGATGGTTGTTATTTAACTGAATCGTGCAAGAAATTGCTGAGTGTTACAAGCAGCTGGAGTATTTCACTTTGGTTTGCGCAAGAGAAATTTGGTATTTCTTTAGAAGCAACATTTTTAAGTAAAACCTATGTTAATTAGGGGAAGAGAAAAAGTTTGCTTCCTTTTAAAATGCTAAACAATTAATGCCAGAAGCATCCAATAAAGCTTCAGTTATTGAGAAAAAGGGAATAATCTTGTATCCAGTGATATTAAACAATTTATTGCAATATTGAGGAGCAATATACATTTATAAATTACACTTGGAACTACAAGAAAATTCTCTTTCTCATTCATCAACTTGTGTAGGTTGGATGAAAAGTGACAGTTCTTGGGTCTTGAATTCAGATACTGTATAGACACAGTGCCCTGTCAAGATATATTAAAAAAGGTCCAACAAGGAAAATAAATCTTTGGATATAGACACACGTCATTTACCTATGCATACCGCCTTGATTCCTACTACTATAGGATGACACTAATTTGAAAGACAAGTGCTAAACTGACTATTACTCTAATTCTGATCTACACTATAAAGAGCAGAGTGCAGCTAACCAGAAGTAGTACTCAGTAGATAGTACTAAAGATCTTTCAATGAGCCGATACAAGAAATAAACTCAAACATTAAATTCCTTTAGATTTGAATAGATTCGAATTTGCCTTTAACTAATTTTTGACATAAAAGTATTGGATATCTATTCAATATAATTCTATATTTTCTAGTAAAGGATAAACTATAATAGCCCTTGGCTGTTTACACATCAATACAGTTTCTTTCTCAAATCAGTTTTCCAATTAAGAGTGTAATATGATTAGAAAAATCAATTTCTATTCAAACACATACATGTCACTACTTTTGATTGATTAGTAACTATGAAATTCAAGAGATTTAATTGTAATTAAATGGCCTAAAGACATTGATGAGGGAAACAAAGTTTATGTACATTTTCTTTGGTAAGCTTGTTTTAAAATAAATTTGATATATCGGCGACACATTGGTGTGAACATTTACTGGCACATATTTCTAGTGATCTGTTCTAACTCTTAAAAGCTACACAGTAACTACTTCAAAATCAAAAAAAAATCAACAAGATACCCTGTCAGTACACCACACGTTTCAGCGTGGCAGTTCAAATGTAATTATTTGATCCCTGAGGTTATATAAAGAATAACACTAAAATAGGTTTTTAAAAGAGGTAGTATCAAACAGGAGATGCAAGGTAAAGCTCATGAGAGTAGCAGCTTCTATTCTCTATGAAGATTTTTGGTATAATAAAGCTCATGCAAGCAATTCTAAAAACAGTGAGGCACCAAATGAGTGTCTTTGGATTGCAACTCTTCAACGAATTACTTAATATAATACCCTTAGGCTGAAGTTGTTTTTATTGGAAGATGAAAACACTCTCATTGGAATTGTAGAGTTCTGTTAACAAACAGGGATACACACAGTCATTGAACACCACTATACCCCAGCCCACAGACAACCAATTAAAACTTACCATTTTATTTTAATAATTGTAAAGTAACTCTGTCCCACAAGATCAGATAATAAATTAAAATTAAATTTGGGTTATATGAAGCAGCAGTACTAAAATAACTTAATCATAGGAAAAGAGATAATTCTGCTTATTGAAATTAAAAATCTTAATTAAATCAAATTATTGGATTATTTCTTGTGTACTTAAATACAATTCACATTTTCGTAACAACCAAGTGTCATAGGTTACCACTGTAGTTTGCTTTTGCCAGGTTATTGAAATAACTAAATCCATACACAACTGGGAAACAGAATTACGTACTCCATATTATAACTATGGTATACTGACAGGGGTGGGGAGATAAAAATTTGCTTTTTTGTTTTCAAGCTCTAATTAGTTCAGATAATCAGTAGAACTGGTGTAAATAAAGTTAGCTAGTGGAAGGAGTTCTTCATGTTTCTCCCTTTTAGTCTAGCAGCATCAATAAGTATTTCTAGCTTTTTTTTCTACTTATGGAGGTTTTCATGATTGTTTCAAGTCATCAGTTTGAATTTCCCTTGGAATAATAATTTCATTTATATTTAAAAAATCAGTTTAATCTCTTAAAAAGGTGATATTCTTAGGAATCACCATGAAAAAAAGGGAGGGAATTTTAAATTTATGTAAATGAATGCCACAATAAACTACAAAAGATGTCCATAAATGGATTAGAAAATAAATGTGAATGAATATACACATTATCTAGCCCAATGATCATCATGTGTGTACTGGAATGGACACACAACATGCAGTTACAAGAGTATCGAATATAATACATTAAATCAGAATTCAACAATGACAGTTGGGCCATGGAGAAGAGTCACTCAAATGCTATTGCTGTCCCCCTGCACTGTACTCTCCACTTGCTAGTATAGGAAGCATCTCAGTAATCATCCTCTTTTATCCTGGCCTGCTTCAATTTGGCTGTTGTACTTCCTAGCAGACAGTGAAACTGAAGTGTACTCAAACATTTGGACTCAGGTTGGATAATTCATTCATTCTGCTTGTTCAGCATCACTTCATAGTTCAGATGCTTTTCAAAATTCACAAGGCAAGGTTACTCAGCACATGGATGTTATATGGCACAGATGTCTTATCCCTTCTATTCCAAATCATTCAAATGAATGCATATCCTCTTCTCTCTGATCAAACATACTTTGCATTTTTTCACAGCTCTCTGTAAATCTGTATTACATACAAACATAATATGATCACGTTTC
Source organism: Hemiscyllium ocellatum (assembly GCF_020745735.1). Classification (NCBI taxonomy): domain Eukaryota; kingdom Metazoa; phylum Chordata; class Chondrichthyes; order Orectolobiformes; family Hemiscylliidae; genus Hemiscyllium; species Hemiscyllium ocellatum. Next base: position 278,414 of record NW_026867497.1, read on the forward strand.
ACAGCAATTAAGTTTCATAAATTGGGACTGTAACTTAAATGGGACTCTCATTCAAACATATGACTGGATCCTGCTTTTACCTTATGTACAAAAATAATTGAAGCACAGGTGAATTAAGACAACTCCAGCTCAAAAAGGTGCTGCATTTGGGCCTCATTTAGAATGATACTTGTTCATGTAAACAGAGCTTTAGTTAAACACTCTCATGGCAATGTCCTTACAACCCCCAAATCACAGCAGAACATCAACAAACATTTCTTTCAGCAAAACGACATTTTTTTTTAAAGGAAGTATCAGCAATTAGATGATGGAATCAAATATCTGATAAATACTGGAGTTTACCATCAGGTACATTGAGGTAGATGTTTTAAGCAGAAAGCCTGAAATATTACTTCTGCTCCAGTGATATACCTTTTAAAATAAAATCAAAAGAAATGTAACGGTCCTTTTCACATTTTTGACATACAGACATTCATGGTGGGTAAAACAAAAAATGTAACATTCACAAAACAAAAGCATGTAACAACCAGGAGTGATTAAAAAACCCAGATTTCCATTCCAGAATGTTCTTTGGCTCACTGCACATTGTCCATAGTACAGATAAATTAGTCAAACTGGATCAGGTAACTCAAACTGGAAATTCGGTGTCAGCATTTTCATGAGTAGTTTTTGGAGAAGGCATTTGACGTACTTCAGGTGGTGCCAGCAGGTCTGAGGTAGAAGGAGAACCAAACAGGCATTGAGCTTCCTCTGAGGTAGATGTGACAGGAACCCTGGCTGTTTCTGTCTGAATAAATGGTCCCAAGGCAGGTGTAGTACATGTGACAGAAGAAAGGTGAGCCATTTCCATTTCCTCTCTAGAATCATGTATCTGCCAGAATCTCCAGTTTCATGACTTCCGTCACTGTTATGAGAATATTCCGCATCGCCTGTAGTGCCAAACACCGCTTGCAATGATATCGGTGGAACGAGTATTGAGGCACCCGATTCTTCACAGATCAAGCCAGTCAGCTGGTAAGAACTCATGCCTCGCCCGTGTCTTCTTACTGGCTGCTAGTAAAAGAATTGCACCAGTTATACTGAGCAAGTATTTCCAACTCCTTTTGTATGATAGGCAGTATAAACTGATTTTATAAGGACTGTTGATAGTGTTGTGGGGGCAATATATATGTACATCTAAATCTGAACATGTGCATTAGAAAACTGATTGTTTCAAAGGAAATACAGGAGGCCAAAAGTCAAGTTTGCAGAGAGGGAAAGCACGTAACAAATTTAAAACAATTAGATGGTAAGAATTGTGTATTGCACCAAGATGACTGATGCACCTTCACCTGCAGGCAGCTATTATTGGATTATTTATAACTTTTTCAACAGATACTTCATTTGGTGATTGAGAATAATCACCCCCAGAGTATACAAATACAGGATATTTGTTAAACCAGGAGAAGCATTTGATTCACAGCCAAATCTACTGAACTCAGATTGATTTTCATATGATGGTAAATTGTCAAGCTCATTAAGTTCAGAGTGTTTCAGATAGCACCAGTAAACCCAATTGTTTGAACTGCAAGAACCACCAGCTGACGTGCAAAGAGGATTAATTTCCATTTAAAAGGAATGTGTTTTCCATACCACAAATTACTAGACAAGATGTACAATGGAGAAACACCATTCAGGCTAACCGGTGCTAACATTCTACATGCATCTCTACCCCCAATAAACATGGCCTTCAATTCCTTTCCCTGTTGTGTCTACCTAATTGATGCTTTTAAAAAGCTAGTCACTTCGAGAGAGTTTGGTTTCAAACTTCACCTGCTTTGGTTTATGCACCTTCACAGATTTCTTAGTTGACCCAAAAAGCGACCATTTTTTCACCTTTTTGTTCACATGTGAAGAGCCGCGAATAATCATATCAGATCCACCCTGTGGATGTAATAGAATACATTCAGATGATATACTTTTTGCTCAATCATAGCTATTATAGAGAAGCAGTATCTTGAGTTACACTTACTTCTGTGGATCCAAGTTCCAGAAAGCATAGCTCTTCCAACCCATCTGACCAATAATAAAACTCATCAGTTTCAGCCACAAGATGGGAAGAACTTGAACTTCATGCTGACTGAACTTCTGTTCGTTTTAACAGCATCATGATATTCTGATAAAGGTTTCCCTGATTTTAATTTCTGCCCTATCCCAATATTTACATTCATTTTCTGGTGTGTAAACACAAGTATAGAGAGAATACCACAATTGGACCAGAGGGATAAATAACAAAATATTCCACCATTATAGAAGTGAAAAACACATGATGAAACAAAAGATAAACACAACTTCAAGGGTGAGAATTTAAGGTTGTAATTCAGATTAGATTAGACTTACTTTTTTAGATTAGATTAGATTAGACTTAGTGTGGAAACAGGCCCTTCGGCCCAACAAGTCCACACCGACCCGCCGAAGCGCAACCCACCCATACCCCTACATTTACCCCTTACCTAACACTATGGGCAATTTAGCTTGGCCAATTCACCTGACCCGCACATCTTTGTGACTGTGGGAGGAAACCGGAGCACCCGGAGGAAACCCACACAGACACGGGGAGAACGTGCAAACTCCACACAGTCAGTCGCCTGAGTCGGGAATTGAACCCGGGTCTACAGGCGCTGTGAGGCAGCAGTGCTAACCACTGTGCCACCGTGCCGCCCACTTGTGCCACCGTGCCGCCCACGGTAAGAGATATTTGCTCTTAACTTGCTTCCCATCTCCCAAATTTAATGTGCCTATTTCCTTCTCTGTAGTTTGTTCTGCAAGTCACTTCCACTCCTTACATATAATTTGCCTCCCAGCTTCTGATCTGTCCTTGCTAAAATGTCCACTTACTGCTACCCTAAGGCAGGCTTAAAGAATATTAGAGATGAGGAGAGCTCATTCTAGCCTCTTCTGATCTGAAGCTGGCATAAACAGCAAACCAGGAAAGTTCCAGGTCCAATCTCCAGTGCAGGCTGAATTAAGTTAACCTATATTACAAGGAGAAATAACTACACTTTGAAAGTATTTCCACAGACTTAAGTTACAGATTTATAAACAACACTATATAAACGAAAAGTAGACAACAGGAAACTGGACGAACACAGCAAGCCAGGCAGCATCAGGAGGTGGAGAAGTCAACATTTTGGATATTAAACCTTCTTCAGGCCATCTCCGATTTATCACCTTCTCCCAGACCTCCAATCGACCCATTGCATTCTCAGCTACCTTACCCCCAGCTCTCTCTCACACACACCCTCTCTCTCAGCTCACTGGCCCAAAAGCCTCATTCCTCATGAAGGGCTTTTGCCAGAAACGTCAATTCTCCTGCTCTTTGGATGCTGCCCTTTTCCAGCACCATACTCTCAACTGAAATATGGTAGGGTGCCAGAAATGAATACTTTCATTGGTGTGTAGTGGCAATAATTATTGAGGCTATTGATAGATTCTTCAAATTCTGCTTCTAATTAAATCCAGTGCCCATCTTCTCAACATAAATACATAAGCTATGGTTTACTATGATTTTGCTTCACCCAATGAGTTCACAGCAATGCAAAGGAGTCCCTGAATATCAAAAAGTAGTCCTGGAAATATCAAAACTCTAAAGTATCCCTGACTGGAATTCTACAATTTCCATTTCAGAGACTTTTTTTAAAAAAAGAAAGTTCTGATGACTGAGGAAACAGCTATAGATCAACACAAGGGTTTAACAATCCACTTAACAATATCAGATGACGCAGTTATAAATGGCAGTGATGGATGAGGAATGGATCTCAGGTCAGAAAGGAAGTGCGAAAAACCTGGGTGACCACAGTCACAATTTAGGAAATGAAACACGTGATTTCTCACAGTTTCAATCTTAGGAATATGCACTAAAGGGCTTCCTCATTCAGCTCAAGAGTAAGCTGCTCGCAAAAGATATTTTCCCCACTAAAAGCAAGAATTAGGGAAACTAGAAATTAAAGTAAATATAATGTTTATTACCTTGGTATCCAGAAAGACATTTTCAGGCATCATTGGCATTAAGGTTTCCACAGTTTGCTGCTCAGTCTGACTCTTAATAAGATGGGTGCCATTAACCAGTGGTCTTGTAACATGTGCCATCTGTACATTTCCTTGTTGCTCAGCCTTGATTGCAGAAGATTTCCTGGGCAAATAAAGTTTCCCATGAAAATGTAACTTCTCAAATGTGATATTTAATAATGACATCTATTGACAAGTATTCAATTCTGACCATATGTTTACATAATCCTTGATTAAAATGAAAAATGGATGAGTCAAGGATATTGTAGAAGAGGAAAAATCCTAATATACTAGTAGATAACCAGTCCCATGTGCAACTTGGATTATTAATATTAAGTGCACCAACAATGTATTTCAGTGTTCGTTTGTATTTGTTTGATTGGTGATCCAACTACAAACTACTAAATTTAAATTAGTGTACAAATTATATCTTAACAGCATCATGCTGTATGGTTAATGAAAGGAATTGCAGGATTTGAGGATGTGGGGTACAAGGCCAAAATGTAACTAAACAATATTGTTTCCTACGCAATTAGATTAAATACTTTTACAATAAATCTAATATAATCATTGCTTTTTAATGATAATACTTGATATATGGTCCTAAAACAGCATGCTTTCAAACAATACCTGGCTTTGCTTCGATAGAGGAGAACAAGTACGCAAATGATGATACAAGTTAGGGCTATGCAAACTCCAACGATAATTCCAGTCATTGACTTTTGGTCCAGGTGATAAAATACATCAGAGTTAACTTGAGTAAAAAAAAATGATAATAGACATTACAACAATTTAAAAAATGCCTCAAATGTCATCAGTTGTAGTGGTCATTTTATCTCAATTCAATTACTGATTTCAGTGGTGAAAATAAAACATTCATGCAGATGTGACAAGAGCTCATTGTTACCACCATACAGTTATATTGAGTATATCAGCATCAATATTAGAACAGAAGCCTCAAATACAAAACAATTAAATGTCAGACCTTTATAAAAAGAACATTTTGTATATTGAAATAATCATTTTTAGAAAAGGTTTCTGCTGTCACCAACAGCATGTAGGATCTAGACAGAAATAATAACTAATTCTTGGACAGAGTTAAACCATATAGATTTCTGTACAGGTATATAGCATGATGACTGGAGGCACAGAATTGAAACATTGAGGTTTTGCTACAAAAAGTTTCCCTCTAGCTCTTACCAACACTATGTCCCAGTCAGACTGCCTTCAGATTATTTCAAGGCTGCTTTATTTCCCTATCACAGTGATGTTAAAAAGGTGGAGATTTACTTCTGCACAGTCAGCACAAAATTAAAGTTGAAGCTGTTGTGGTTCTGTTCGCCGAGCTGGGAATTTGTGTTACAGACGTTTCGTCCCTTGTCTAGGTGACATCCTCAGTGCTTGGGAGCCTCCTGTGAAGCGCTTCTGTGATCTTTCCTCCAGCAAAATGCTGGAGGAAAGATCACAGAAGCGCTTCACAGGAGGCTCCCAAGCACTGAGAATGTCACTTAGACAGGGGACGAAACGTCTGCAACACAAATTCCCAGCTCGGCGAACAGAACCACAACAACGAGCACCTGAGCTACAAATCTTCTCCCAAACTTTAAAAGTTGAAGCTATTACACATGCAATAAGTTCTCAAGCGTAATTGTTATTTCCAGTGAGATAATATGAAGTCCAACCTCTGATTTAGATTGTTCGGTTGAGATTCTTTGTAGCCATTCTAACAGCATTTCACTGACAAGTAGGCCCAATGAGTCGACCTTTCGAGAAATCTCAACAGAAAGGCCTAAGCCATTACATTAGTTACACACATGCCGATTGGCAAACCGTTAACTGACCTTTGGCATCTCCACTACTGCGAGAGTCAGACCACTTAGGCCCCTGGCTAAAGTATATAGTTTCCTTCACAGGGATTGCTAGCTCTACAGCATTTGAAAAGGGTCCTTCTCCTACTTCATTAGATGCAGATATCTGAATGAGATAGACATTTCCTGGAAGGAGGTTCTCCAACAAAGCCATAGTAATTGTTCCTAAAAACAAAAATGACAATAATGGATCAACAATTTGTGAGCACAGAATCAGCTTGCAGCACAGCAAATGATATATGGAGATTCAAAATTAACAGATCACTTATTTTAATTTTAGTTTCAAAAAGTATCAATTTGCACACTTCTACGTCTGATACCAATGTGCTGCACCATCCTGACCAAGGAAATGTATCTAATCAACAGTCCTGGAGAATGTTATTTGTTTTCTGTAACTGAACTCAACAGCTCTCTTAGAAGAGACAAGTGTGGCTCTGGAAAAGCACTGCAGGTCAGACCATCGCCACACTTTTTAACTCTGATCTCCAGCATCTGCAGTCCTCCCTTTCTTGGCTTAGTAGAGATCCAAGATTATCTGACTTGGACAGACACTAATGCAATAATTAAAATAATTTAGTTATAAAATATAGTCTTGCATTCAAGTCCATGTCATAGATCAAGAATATTATGGTCTCTGGCACTAAGCCATTTTGCATTCCACTGAGCGTACACTATATCCTGTCCAAGGTCACTGTCCTAACACATTGCTACAGTTTTCTTTTAGTCATTAAGTTTGGATTTCTCCATCTGGGTTTCAACTTATTGAAAAAAATAGGACGGGGACAGTCAAACTAGAAGAAAATTTTAACTCTAATATTAGGAAGCTTTTCTTCAGTGATCAGAAAATGGATTGGATCATGGAGGCCAACATTTTGGAATACAAGTCCATCCAGAAAGGTACAAGGAGCCCAATAAGGTACAGTTTTAGGGCCTTATGGATAAACTAGTTTATGGCTAGAGGCCTTCCTCATCAGTAGGTACCCTTGTGTCACCATCACTGTCCACATGGAATGGAAGCTCTCAAAAAAAGCACAGGTTCAGCTAGCAAGATCTTCCTCTTAGTGCCATATTAGTTTAATTTTATTAAATAATTCTCAGACAGGTACTCTTAATTATTAAAGTTAATGGAACTGATGATTCAGTAGTTTCCAGAGTTAGTTGAATATAGACAAAATAAACGTATGCATACTAGATAAAGCTCACCTTCCCTATGAAGCATTTGCCACTCGCCTGCAATCCAGGCCTTTCTGGAAGCGTAAAGGATGGTATAACGGGTGATAGCAGTGTTGGTATCTTCTGGGGGTTTCCACGATATAAGAGCTGTTCCTTCTTCTATTAATGTGACTTTTGCACTTGAAGGTGGATTGACTGGAGCTGTGGCAGAAATAGTTCATATTATAAACTTAAGTTTATACATACTTCTAATGAACTGGTTTTAAATTCTGAGGAACTTCTTACCGAATCCTTGAAATAATGATCACAATACAGATAGATTTTGTGCAAGAACTAGAATTTTTGGGAACAGAGTTAGGCAGGTTGCTAATTTTCTTTTTAAAAAACAATTTTAGTATTAATTGCAGCTATCAGAATGGCAGCTCAAGACCTTCAACAGACTTCATGAACTGTAAAGACTAGTTGGCTAAATATTTCCTTTGGATGGGGTTATAGTCTATGAATCTGAAAAATTGTGACAAGTTTGCTATTTTCCTGATACTCTCCTGTATCTATGATAAATTAATACTTCGTTCATTTCTCAAATCTGAAAAACATTGCTAAATAGAGACAAAAATGAAACCTTTTCATACAGCACTGATCAAAATTTAGATGAAAGAAACAAGACTTGGAAAAGAGATGCCAATTCATACAGCAGATCAAGAGGGTGCTGATTGATTAGGTCATCATGTCTCCTTTCAACAATGTTTAAGTTCTGTACTACCAAGCAATTACTTACTTATCAAAATGCTGTACTGCACTATGTATTGCCAAAAGCAATGCAACAATTTGCTTTAAGTGGAGTACTATTGGGTTATTTCAAGTTCTGGAAGACTAAGGAGCTTGACACTGTCTTTACCTTCTGGCAACGTAAGCTGATAAACCACAGGGCTCCAGGGGCTGGAGAGTTGGTCTGCATGAAGACGTACAGCAAACTCATACTTGGTGAAGGGTTGTAAGCCGTGAACAAGCAGGTGTGTTTCTGACCTATTTGAATTGAAATAAAATGCAGCTCTAAATATATTGGAATAGAGAAACGTCAATTTTTAGATGGCTTTTCTGACCGTATTTATAAATGCCAACCAATTTTTGACAAATCAAGCTTAAAATCAGCCCATAAGCATTTTGAATTTATTATAAACTTCTAATGTTGTGGAAATATCTAACAAACTGTGGACAAATGTCATTCATCAATTCAACATGAACCAAAATAAGGCACAATTCATTCACATGATATTCAAAATGGTTGATGGTAAAATTTGACACCGCATTGTTCTTACAGATTTAAAAAAAAGGACTTAGGGGTTAAGATTGAAAGTTAAATTCTCTCCAAAGGAATTAAATATACAAGAAGTTTGGAGAACTGTAATTCTATCCTTGGATCAGAACAATATTTATCTTAAGTGATTGACATTAAGTAACCCATAGTTTCAGAGGATTGGATTCACTTTTGACAAATTATCCTACTCCAATGTGGAAGAAGCTTGACAGGGTGATGCTGCATTAAAGCACAAAGATCTATTCAGGACTACCAAATAAACAGGTTTGCAGGTTTAAACTTGAAATTGCTAGTTATGGTCAGTCTGTGGCTGCTGCTATATCTCCCAAGTTCCACTAAGCCAATCCAGAATTTGAGGCTCATATTAAAAAAGATTTAAAAAAAAACAATGGTCTCCTTCAGTGTATCAAGAACATGAGAAGATGTTAGCTTTCATTTATGCAGACTACAAAAAGGAACAAAATTTTTGACAACATTAGCACCCTCTATAAACAGCTGGGGGTGTCAATTTGATGACTTGAAAGAGGGAAATACAACTTTTGCTTTCATGTATAGTTTTGTCAGTTTAACAGTGTTTGACAACTGCAAAGTAATCTTTCAGGATCTGAATCATTCACAAGACATTTCATGCTGGTGGCAGTGGCAATATTGTAACAGTACCATAGCACAATGAACAGACCCCCTCTTTACTGCTTCACAGAGAATAGTAAAAAGGCATGAGGAAAAGTTGATTGACTCTCCAAAGGAAGAGAGCAACACAGCAGTCAAAGTGCTAACAATGTGAGCTTCTCATTTGTAATAAAAAATTAAGTTCAGAATTATTAAACAAAAGCTGGTTTAGAACCATATCTTTAAAAAATCAGAACTGAAGGTTTATGGTGCTTGACTTCAGAAGTTCTATTTAATTAAAAGCTCCACTGATACTTACTGGTATAATAGTAGTGTTATCCCAGTCGAATTCATGTTGCTTGTCATCTGCGTGTATGGCTACCAAGGATAGCTGGTCGTGTCGTTTCGTGGCTAGTTGTTATTCATGGATCCGCATCCATAACACTACTATTACAGGACAAGCCAAACAGAGAACAGCCAGGGAATTCCTGGAGGCATGGCACTCACCCACAGATTCAATCAATAAACACATCGACCTGGACCCAATATACCGGCCACTGCAGCGGACAGCTGGAACTGACAATCGGAAGCGGCAGAGACAAACCACTATAAATGCCGGAGGAAACAACACAGAAGTGCTTCACAGGAGACTCCCAAGCACTGAGGATGTCACCCAAACAGGGGACGAAACGTCTGCAACACAAATTCCCAGCTCGGCAAACAGAACCACAACAACGAGCAGCCGAGCTACAAATCTTCTCCCAAACTTGGAATAAGTAACATGGCTACAACACTATGATATAACTAGAAATAATTATAAATCAAATTTATACAGCCGTAAATAAATACATATTGCACAGTAACACTATGATATATCCCTGTCCAGTATGACTTTTACTGTTCAGTTAAACGAAACTTGAAAGGGTTCAGAAAATGTTAACAAAGATGTTGCCAGGGTTTGAGCTATCGGGAGTGGCTAAATAAGCTGGGGCTGTTTTCCCTGGAGCATCGGAGGCTGAGGGGTGACCTTATAGAGGTTTATAAAATGATGAGGGGCATGGATAGGGTAAATAGGCAAGGTCTTTTCCCTGGGGTGGGAGAGTCCAGAACTAGAGGTGAGAGGGGAAAAGACATAAAAAGGACCTAAGGGGCAACTTTGTCAGTCAGAGGGTGGTGCGTGTATGGAATGAGCTGCCAGAGGAAGTGGTGGAGGCTGGGACAATTGCAACATTTAAAAGGCATCTGGATGGGAATATGAATGGGAAGGGTTTGGAGGGACGTGCTGGCACATCGGACTAGATCAATTTTGGCTATGTGCTTGGCATGCACCAGTTGCATTTAGGGTCTCTTTGTGTGCTATACATCTGTATGACTCTCAATGCTGTCCAGGCGAGTCAGTGATGATATAACAACACTGGACCAGCAATCCAGAGGCCCCAGGCAAATAATCTGGGCTCATGGGTTCAAATACCAGTAAAAACAAACATTGGGGAAATTAAATTTATTTTTTTAAAATCTGAATTGAAAACTAGTCTCAGTCATTGAGAGAATGAAACTTTTCTGAAAACCCATTTGATTCAATAACGCTCTTCAGGGAAGGAAACCCGCTAGCATTAACTTGGTGCTGCCTGCATATGATGGCTCACGTGCTTGACTTTTAAAATGCCCCCTAAAGTCTGGCAATCCTCTTGCCTGAAGGGCAGTTCTGGACGAAAACATTGTTGGCCTTGCCAAAAAAAAAAGCCCACATTCCATGAAGGAGTTTTTCTCGAATGTGACTTCACATCTGCAAATGGGTCACATCAGAACATCCAGACAAATAAGCACCAAAATGTCTGGTGCTGCAAGAGTACAGCAGGTCAGCCAGCATCTGAGGAGCAGGAGGTTTGATGTTTTGGGCATAACCCCGTGATTAGGAATGTGGGGTGGGCCCAAAGGGGCTGAGAGATAAATGGGAGGGAGGTGGGACTGGGGGAAGGGAGCTGAGAATGCTATGGGTAGATGAAAGCGGGGGAAGAAGGTGACAGGTCAGAGAGGAGGGTGGAGCAGATAGATGGGAAGGCAGATGGACAGGTGGGACAGTTCAAAAGAGCATTCCCAAGTTCGAGGGTTGTATCTGGGATTGGGCTGGGGGAGGGGGGGTGGGAAATGAGGAAACTGGTGAAATCAATATTGATCCTGTATGGTTGGAGGGTCCCAATGCAGAGGCATTCTTCCTCCAGGTATCAGGTGGCCTAGGACCCTGCAACCACATGGCATCAACATCGATTTCACCAGTTTCCTCACATTCCCTCCCACCCCCCACCCCAGCTCCAACCCTCCAACTCAGCACCACCCTCTTGAACTGTCCCACCTGTCCATCTTCCTTCCCACCAATCTGCTCCACCCTGTCGCCATCACCTCCCACCCAACCTGCATCTACCTTACCCCCAGCCCCACTCCCACCTTCCTATTTATCTCTCAGCACCCTTTCCACCCCTCCACCCCCTCCCCTCCGCAATTCCTGATGAAGGACACGAGAGAGACACAGAGAGAGACACAGAGAGAGACACATATACACACGCACAGACAGACACAGAGGGACACAGACAGCGATCTAGACCAATGCATCCAGCATATGCACCTTTCCTGAGTTCACCTCCTTTCACTTCACTTCCTACAAACCAACAGTTTAATCCCAAAATGAGAAAAGAAATGGAATAGGAGGAGTGAGAAGAGAGGGTGCTGTACTCACAGAGGTTGGTGCAGTCTGGGGTAACACTCAATCTTCATTCAGAGAGAGAGAGAGCAGCAGGAGCTCATGATCCAACTTCCGCATTCAGACAATGAGGGGATGCTCTGATTGGTAGGAGGTCCAGCCTTCCATCCGGTCCTCCAAGGCACCCCATTGGTCATGCCTCCCCGTTTCGAGGGGAAGGGAGAGAGGTCACGTGGGCGTCACAAAGACCAGCGCGGCGCGTTGGACCAATGGGAAAGGCTGGAACGCCGCACGGGCGGGCGCTCCGTCCAATCAACGCGCGGCCTTTGTGACGACGGCGGTCCGTCGATTCACGTGACCGGTTGCTCCTGCACATGCGCCGTTGCGGTGGGGGGTTAAGGGAAGCTGATGTTATGTTGGTCTGGAGGGTTTCTGTGGCCAGGAAGAGGTGAGTGTGGCTCAGTCAATGAGCATCAGTCAGATCTTGCTGGAGCATGGGGGGAGGTGGGATATTAGGTACAGCAAGAGTTAAAGAGTGTGTGGGATGGAGATTTACAGCTTTTTTAGGTAATAAGTCCCTTTCTGGACAATACTGGGGGATGGGTGATATCAGAAACAGCAGAGTGAGAATTGAAGAAAAGTGTGTGTGTGTGTGTGTGTGTGTGTGTGTGTGTGTGGTGGAGATTTGCAACACTTTTTAAAGTTAAAATTCACACAACTCTAGGTTATCGGAGAAAATGAGGTCTGCAGATGCTGGAGATCAGAGCTGAAAATGTGTTGCTGGAAAAGCTCAGCAGGTCAGGCAGCATCCAAGGAACAGGAGATTCGACGATTTGGGCCAGAGCCTTTCTTCAGGGCTTATGCCTAAAAAGGTCGAATCTCCTGTTCCTCGGATGCTGCCTGACCTGCTGCGCTTTTCCAGCAACACCCTGCTCACCAGCATCTGCTGTCTTTTTCGCCTGGAGGTTTTACTAGCTACCTGATGAAGGTGCAGAGCTCTGAAAGTTCGAACTTCTAAACAAATCTAATGGACTACAACCTGGTGATGTGTGATTTTTTTTTACCTTTGTACACCCCAGCCCAACACTGGCATCTGCATATTGTAACTTGATTGTTTTAGGGAAGTTCTACAGACACTTGGTGGCACGGTGGCACAGTGGTTAGCACTGCTGCCTCACAGCACCAGGGACCTGGGTTCAATTCCCGCCTCAGGCGACTGACTGTGTGGAGTTTGCACATTCTCCCCGTGTCTGTGTGGGTTTCCTCCGGGTGCTCCGGTTTCCTCCCACAGTCCAAAGATGTGCGGGTCAGGTGAATTGGCCATGCTAAATTGCCCGTAGTGTTAGGTAAGGGGTAAATGTAAGGGTATGGGTGGGTTTCGCTTCGGCGGGTCGGTGTGGACTTGTTGGGCCGAAGGGCCTGTTTCCACACTGTAAGTCTAATCTAATCTAGTCTAATCTAGAAACTAGAATGATCTGTTCTGAATTCCTGTTGTGTGCAGGCAGCAATGACTTTTGTAATCCCCTTTTCACAGGATATGAGAAGAGCAGCTTTGCAGGTAGAGCTCCCCAACTGAGTACCATGTGAAGGTCTGACAGAGCCCCTTGATTCGTGGGACAGGAGAGACGTCCCTCTTTCAGTCTAGAAGGGGCAAATTCTTTGAACGTTTTTGTCTGCTTCAGTAGGCTCTTAAAGTATCGTCTTTACCTGAACCACAGGGGCATGTGCCTGAGCCAGTTTGCCCACTGTGGGGAAAGGAAGTCTCAGGAGGCATTCCACGCGCCATGGAGAAACCGTGGAAGTGTGGGGATTGCGGGAAAGGATTCCGCTCCCCCTCCAAGCTGGAGATCCACCGCCGTGTCCACACCGGGGAGAGGCCGTTCAGCTGCTCGGTGTGCGGGAAGGGCTTCAGCGACTCGTCCACCCTGCTGACCCACCAGCGGGTCCACACCGGGGAGCAGCCCTTCACCTGCTCGGTGTGCGGGAAGGGCTTCACCCGGCTGTCCATCCTGCTGACCCACCAGCGGCTCCACACCGGGGAGAGGCCGTTCGCCTGCTCCGAGTGCGGGAAGGGCTTCGGCGACTCGTCCACCCTGCTGCGGCACCAGCAGGTCCACACCGGGGAGAGGCCCTTCACCTGCTCCGTCTGCGGCAAGGGCTTCACCCAGTCGTCCACCCTGTTCTCACACCAGCGGGTCCACACCGGGGAGAGGCCGTTCAGCTGCTCCGTCTGCAGCAAGAGCTTTACCCAATCGTCCACCCTGCTGACCCACCAGCGGATCCACACCGGGGAGGGGGCCTTCACCTGCTCCGAGTGCAGGAAGGCCTTCACTAAGTCGGTGAAACTGAAGTCCCACCAGCGGGTCCACACCAGGAAGCGGCCCTTCACTTGCTCCGTCTGCGACAAGGGCTTCGCCCGCTCGTCCGACCTGCTAACCCACCAGCGGGTCCACACCGGGGATAGGCCGTTCAGCTGCTCGGTCTGCGGCAAGAGCTTTACCCGCTCGTCCGACCTGCTAACCCACCAGCGGGTCCACACCGGGGAGAGGCCGTTCAGCTGCTCGGTCTGCGGCAAGAGCTTTTCCCGCTCGTCCAACCTGCTGACCCACGAGCGGCTCCACACCGGGGAGCGGCCCTTCACCTGCTCCATCTGCGGCAAGGGCTTCACCCGCTCGTCGCACCTGCTGCGGCACCAGCGGGTCCACACCGGGGAGCGGCCCTTCACCTGCTCGGTGTGCGGCAAGAGCTTTACCCGCTCGTTCAACCTGCTGGCCCACCAGCGGGTCCACACTGGGGAGCGGCGCTTCACCTGCTCAGTCTGTGGCAAGGGCTTCCCTCACTCGTCCACCCTGCTGCAGCACCGGCAGGTCCACACCGGGGAGCGGCCCTTCACCTGCTCCGTCTGCGGCAAGGGCTTCCCTCACTCGTCCGACCTGCTGCGGCACCAGCAGGTCCACACCGGGGAGAGGCCGTTCACCTGCTCGGTCTGCGGCAAGAGCTTTACCCGCTCGTCCGACCTGCTGGCCCACCAGCGGGTCCACACCGGGGAGAGGCCGTTCAGCTGCTCGGTCTGCGGCAAGAGCTTCACCCGCTCGTTCAACCTGCTGGCCCACCAGCGGGTCCACACTGGGTAGCGGCCCTTCACCTGCCTGGTCTGCGGCAAGGGCTTCCCCCATTCGTCCGGCCTCCAGATCCACCAGTGGGTCCACACGGGGGAACATCCTTCCGATAGACCAGAAGTGCACATAATACAGAGAAACTTCGATTATCCAGAATTAGATGAACCAGCACGGTGGCTCAGTGGTTAGCGCTGCTACCTCACAGTACCAGGGACCCAGGTTTCATTCCTGCCTCAGGCGACAGACTGTGTGGAGTTTGCACATTCTCCCCGCGTCTGCGTGGGTTTCCTCCTAGTGCTCCGGTTCCGTCCCACAGTCCAAAGATGTGCAGGTCAGGGTGAATTGGCCATGCTAAATTGCCCGTCGTGTTAGGTATATTAGTCAGAGGGAAATGGGTCTGGGTGGGTTACTCTTCGGAGGCTCAGTGTGGACTGGTTGGGCCTGTTTCCACACTGTAAGGGATCTAATCGTCAAGCGACTGAAATACACCCTGCATGTGTCCTTTGGATAATCGAGGTTCCTGTGTATTCCAAAAGTGGCCTAACCAACGTCCTGTCCAGACCCCAACCCCTATACTCAGTGCTGTGACCAATAAAGTGATCTGCAGAATCTGCGGGACTTGCTTAATCCTGGAAGGTAAATCACGTGTTTCTCCTTCTCTTGCAGGTGGATCCAAGCTTTCACTCTCTGTCCCATTGAGTCTCCAGTCAGGTCCTTCAGCTCAACTGGTCTCTCTCAGTATTTCTGACCCATGTGAGCCTCTACGCACCTCCCCTTCACTTGCTCACACTTGATTTCCCTTACAGCAGCATTCCCTTCAGTTCCTTTCTCCCTGACGTCTGTATCCAGCTTCTCCTTAAATGCCATCCACCTCGACCTGCTACTGTGGGGGTCATTCCCGCTGCAGACAGAGGTCTCTCCTTTGTAACCTCTTCAAAAGATTAACCGCTGACTTCCCCCTTCAGTCTTTTCTATTTCTGGGTCTCCCCGCTGTTGCGAAACTTGGAATGGTTCAGAAAAGATTGACAAGGATGTTGCCAGGGTTGGAGGATCTGAGCTACAGGGAGAGGCTGAACAGGCTGGGGCTGTTTTCCCTGGAGCGTCGGAGGCTGAGGGATGACCTTATAGAGGTTTACAAAATTATGACCGGCATGGATAGGATAAATAGGCAAAGTCTTTTCCCTGGGGTTGGGGAATCCAGAACTAGAGGGCATAGGTTTAGGGTGAGAGGGGAAGATATAAAAGAGACCTACAGGGCAACTTTTTCATACAGAAGGTGGTGTGTGTACGGAATGAGCTGCCAGAGGATGTGGTGGAGGCTGGTACAATTACAACATTTAAGAGGCATTTGGATGGGTATATGAATAGGAAGGGTTTGGAGGGATATGAGCCGGGTGCTGGCAGGTGGGACTAGTTTGGGTTGGGATATTTGGTCGGTATGGACGGGTTAGACCGAAGGGTCTGTTTCCGTGCTGTACATCTCTTGACAAGGCCTTGTCTGAGGGTGAAATGTTGTCATTCCCGTTGATGCGGGTGGTCCCCTGTCTGTTGTCCTTTTTGTTTCCTTTCTCGGAAAGGACCTCGCGGACATGGGCAGCGTTCCCGAGCCCCGCTCCGGAACGGGCTGTTCCGTCCTCTTCCAGGCCCCGGGGTGGGGGGAAGGGGCAGCTTGAGTGCAGTGGGAGAGTGGGCCGTTCACCGGGAGGGTGCCAATGGGACGGGAGAGCGGTACCGGTAATGGGGCGAGGCGGAGATGCCTCAGACCGCCAGAAACACTGGGGCAGCTGCTCGCGTGCTCCTTTTGGATCTCACAGCACAGGGAGGCCATTCATCTGATTACCTCCCCGTCTCTGTCTCTCTGGCTCTGTCTCTGGCTCTCTCTGTCTGTGTCTCTGCGTCTGCCTCTGCGTCTGTCTGTCTCTCTGAGGTGACAGCGGATTCCAGCATATTGCTGATTGCTGGGTAAACCTGTTTTTCCTCTGTTTTCCCCCTCTCTCTCCTGCTCAAACCCCTGAACTTCAGGCCGCCCCTGACCTTGTCACTATCAGTGAATAGGGAACAGCTTTTCTTCCTCCACCTTATCTGAACCTATCACAATCTTCCCCACTTTCACCAGTTGTATCTGTGTGTGACCCTCTCTTTCTGTGTCTCTTTCTCTCCTAAGCCCCCTCCCTCACCACATCCCATTTACCCACCCCCTCCTGTCATGCTCCCACTTTCAAACGGTCTCGTTGTGTTTTCACTGCCTCTTCCCCATCGTTTCCGTCAAGCACCTCATCTCACGCTTAGAACCCCTGCAGTGTAGGAGCAGGCCCTTCAGCCCATCCAACCCACACCAACCCTCCCTCACCCAGACCTCTGCCCGTAACCCTGCAATTCCCATTGGCTAACCCACCTAGCCTACACATCCCTGGGCACTATGGGTAATTTAGCACGGCCAATGCCCCCTAACCTGCACAGCCCTAGGCACTATGGGTAATTTAGCACGGCCAATGCCCCCTAACCTGCACAGCCCTAGGCACTATGGGTAATTTAGCACGGCCAATGCCCCCTAACCTGCACAGCCCTAGGCACTATGGGTAATTTAGCACGGCCAATGCCCCCTAACCTGCACATCCCCAAACACTATGTAATTTAGCACGGCCAGGCCACCCAAACCTGCACATCCCTGGATAGTATAGGACAATTTAGCCTGGCCAATCCACCCTCACCTACACAACCCTGGACACTATGGGTAGTTTAGCCTGACCAATCCACCCAAACCTGCACATCCCTGGATACTATAGGACAATTTAGCCTGGCCAATCCTACACTAAGGGTGGATTGGCCATGCTAAATTACCCATAGTACCCAGGGATGTGTAGGTTAGGGTCGATTGGCCATGCTAAATTACCCAATCCTACACATCCCTGGGTACTGTTAGGATAAAATAGGTCAAGGGAGGGTGGAGCTATAGCTGCTGTTTGGGGAATTGAAACTGTAGCTGTAGCTGCTACTTGGGAAATCGAAACTGTTGCTTACGTGGCCAGCTCAGCTGCCAACGCCCAAATGAGCTCAATAACAGGAAACGCCTAGCAAACGCGAAATGTCCTAATAAGGCAATGCTTAGTAGCTCCGCGAAGCTCTGCTTAGCAAAGAGTATATCAGGAGCAGATTTGGGAGGGGAAGGCAGAACGCGCCTTCTCCAGTGAATGCATGGTGATTCACTGTATCAGCTACGATTCTGCAATAAAGCCTGCTTGTGCCAAACAATTGAGCATCTGTTGTCTCTCCTCCTAAAACGAACATGCAAGGACAAATTCCATCCTAACATTTGGTGACTCCCAACGCGGGGAGGAAAGAGATAACAGTTGGCAGACCGGTTAGCAGACAACCTTCGGCGCCGAATCTTATTAAGGTATGGAAGTGCCTGTTACATCTAAAACTTCCAGTAGTTAATTTTTGAGTTAGTTCTTGTCTGCTTTCTGATCCTCACCAACCCAAATTGATTTAACCGGGCCACAGAGGCACAGAATCTTGGCTGGTAAGTCATTTTTTTTTAATCTAAAGTAGTGTAAAACTTGGAAGTAATGAGAGCCTTTGACATTAAAATTCTCCACGTATTTTTAAAATTCTCCTGCGTGGAGGGGTGGGGGTATCACGTGGAACTTGGAATTAATAAACGCGGGAGACGCGTGGAACTCGGTGGTAACGAGGACCCCGTAGCACAGACCTTAAAATTCCTAGAAGTGAGGGGCATTGGGTAAGGAGAGAGACAGAGGACAGAGACAGACAGAAACAGAGATACAGAGAGACCGACACAGGAAGAGAGTGAGAGAGAGAGAGAAAAAGAGAGAAAGAGGGAGATAGATAAAGAGAGACAGAAGGTAATAAAGACAAAGGGGAGAGAAACAGAGAAAAGGGAAGAGAAAGCAAGAGAGAAGGATAGAGAAAAAGGATTGCGAGAAATAAGGGTTAGGGGTAAGGAGACTCGCAGCAGCCAGCGAAGAGAGAGAGAGCGAGCCGATCTGTCCCAGCAGCCTGAGGAGAGAGAGAGTGAGTGAGTGAAAAGAGCTGTACAACTGACAGAAAGTTTAACCCTTTGTGATTTGGTTTGAATGCACATTTTTTTGTTGGTGATTGAATGTTTAAGTTTTATTCCCTGGAGCTTGAGTTCCAGGACTGTTTTAAATGTGATTTTTATGGAAACTTAACATGATTTTTTTTTAAGGTTGATGACTTCTGTTCTTTTAAAAGTCATGACTGCCTTACTATCCGATTCTAACTAATCTCTTTTATCTTTTCATAAAAGCAATGTATGGAGGACAGTTGAAGTTTCAGTTCAACAGGAGGTTGTCGTAAAAACGAAAACTTCCATGGTTATTATCTGTGACCTTGGATTCGGCCATTGTTCATGCATTAGAAGTTTTTTTTTAACTTGAATTGGCAAATTCTTGTAAGACAGCTCTGATTATTTTACGACCTATAGTATTGTAATTGAGTAATGATTGGTCAGGAGTACTTAAGAAAACTAATTTTGGATCTAAATTAGGGGACTAAAACTGGGTGATTACAGTGGATTTCAAAATTGGGAACTGTATGAATTTTACATTTTAAATATTGAATACTGAATAAATGGACGTAAATATATAAATATGTTTACAAGTTAGGAACAGGCTTTAAAGTTAGTCAAGCATGAATTGATAAATTGGTGTTTGAAGTTATGGGAAGCTAGGAACATTGCAATATTTCTTAAAATAAAGAAAAAGGGAAGAACGTAACGACTTGTCCCCTTCGGGAAGTACCAATAGGGGACAAGGAGATTGGGTTTGAAGGGCTTATGCTCGAAACGTCGAATTCTCTATTCCTGAGATGCTGCCTAACCTGCTGTGCTTTGACCAGCAACACATTTGCAGCTGTGATCTCCAGCATCTGCAGACCTCATTTTTTACTTTGTGTGTGTCCCCCTCACCAGTGGGGAGGTCGGAACATCTAAAAGGAAATGACGGTCCTGGTTGAGAATCCGGTAGGATTGTCAGAACAAATTGATCTATTTTTGAGGCCCAGTCTGTATATGTGGGCTGAGTTAATGGCTATTTTGAATATACTATTTACTGGGGAAGAGAGGGGACTTATATGGGGATGCTGGACAGGGAAAGATACAGAAGATAGAAGGGTGGAGTGGGAAAAACCCATTAGATGAATTGTTAGGAGAGGCACAGAAAGTGTTTGTAAAGAGAGAGGACGAGAGACAGAAGCAGAAGGCGAAAATGACGGTCGCTGCGGTTGATGAGGTAATTAGGAGAAGAATGGAACCAAGAGTGAGCAACCAGAGCAGCGGGTGACAGCATGGAGGGCAGAGAGGAAAGGGGATAGGGAGAGACAAGGAGGAGCATTTGGTAGAGGGTTTGAGCGACAGGGGCAGAGATGAAGGTCTCCACAGGCAGGATGCCATTATTGTGGAAGGATAGGGCATTTTAGGCGGGAGTGTCCTGATCTATAAAGGGAAGAAAGAGCCATTCCGCTTATGATTTTGATAACGACGGGGAGGGGGACAACAACTGGCATCATTTCTGAGCAGTCAGGGGTTAACAACCCAGTCATAGATTGGCTGAATAGTACATTCGGTAGATAGGGAACTGTGCTGGGACAGCTGGCCCTTGGTTTATGCATCTCTGTTGCTATCTTTATTACCTGTGGTGGTTGTTGTATACCATGTATCAGGAAGCTTGTGACACGACCGATTGACCGTGCCCTGACGGGAAAGGATGACCCCCACCCGCATACCAGGCAGCGGTGCTGGTGGAGCCTGTGATGGGGGCACCCCAAGGAAAGATTACAGGATCGAAACCAGAGGGAATGGAGGAGCTATGCCTGAGAGAGAAACACGGGACAATATATGATTTTGCTTTATAACTGTGTCACTCATTTCTAATCCTTCTCCTTTAGGGCCTCAGAATGTGAGGGCTGTGGTCCAAGGACCCCCTAGTTGTATATTTTTCCCGTTTAAATTTGCAACAGATAAATTTGTGCTTTTATGCTGCAGTTAGAGATTGTGAATTGCTATATGCCTCAAGACTCAAGAAACTATTGTTCACCCAAGAGATTCCTAGCCATCATCTGGTATTCCTAAATGGCTTCGATTGGTCTCGAAAGCCACTGATCACAGTAATAAGCCAGTTGCCACTGCCCGTGTCCATCCTTAACGTCTGTGAAATGGATGTGGGTTTTTGTTGGTCAGTGAAGAAGACTGGTTAGCCAGTAATGGGTAAGATTCCTCGAGCGAGGAACAACCTAAGACAGGCACAGTCGTGCATTGGCCTTCAGAATAGTGGCCTGTGGTCATGTGGCTTTAGCAGATCCCTGGCCTATGCATCCGTGTCGGGAATCTGATTAAGTTTCTGGCTGGCAAAGCAGCTTGATAGAAGGAAAATCGTGCACTCAGTACATTGTATTCACAGTATTTTGGACAGATGAAAATGCCAGTTTTGTGGCAGCTTCCAGAACCGACTTAACAACAATCCTTTGGGAAGGAAGGAGAGCTCATTGAATCCTATTACAAAAGATTTGACACGATTTCAGTAGTTTAAAATTATTTTAGGATGTCATGATATAATATGACCGATTTTAATGAGTCGTTGTACAATTAGATGTTCTTTGGAAAACAGAATGAAGATTCTGCAGGCATCCTAACTCATCCACTTTGTGTTTTCCCTGGTTCTCTTCCTTTTGTTATCATGCTCAGTTTCACTGTGTTTTTTATCGTTTTGTTAGTTTTGAGATAGCTTTTTTTTAGTTGTTTTCTTTAAAAGAAATAACCTAGAATTGCCTACTAATTGTTAATTTTCGCTTGTTGCTTGTTTTGTAGCGGTATGCTGCTTAGGGACCCCTTCACCCTGAACTAATGTGTCCCTAGAACCGGTCGGCCTGGTTGAGATAACGTGTTCGGAGAAGCCAAAGGGACGTTTGGGGGGCGTCCACCGACACACCCGGCCCCGGTTGCCGTGCGACATTGCGTTTGTAGCGGTATGGGTTGATGTGGCCTCAGTAGAGGCCAAGGGAGGGAATGTTGGGATGTATATCTAATAGGCCTAGGGAGGGTAGAGTTGTAGTTACTGCTTGGGGAATCGGGGGGCGCTGCGGAGCGGTTGTTTGGACTGCTGACCGAAACTGCCTGTGCAGCTGGACTGCTGTTTACGAGACTGAAACTGTCTCGTAGACAGCTACCAAGGTCAGGCAGCACAATGGCAGGCTCTTCTCAGCGTAGCTGCCAAGGCCATAACAGGTGGCTGAGCTGTTGTTTACCAGACTGGAACCGTCTCGTGGATATTTGCCAAGGCCGAATGAGCTCTGTCACAGGAGACGCTTTGTGTGCGAGAGATCACGTGTGCGAGTAGTTACGTAGCTTAGCAAAAAATATATCAAGTGTGGATTTCTGGGGGAAAAACAGAATGTGCACCTTCTCCAGTGAAAGCATGTATTTCACTGTAATCAGCTACGATTCTGCGAAATAAACAACCTGCTTGTGCCAACTAATTGAGAGTCTGTGGTCTCTCCTCTAAATGAACACGCAAGGACAAATTTCTGTCCTAACAATATGAACAGGGCTGTATGTCAAAGGACAGCATTATTTCATCCTCTTCTACCTTTGGTGTTTGGTGTTCAGGAATTCTTGGGTGGAGTGAATGGAGTGGCGTGAATCTTCTACTCAATTTTTTAGTCTTCACTGGAGTCCTTTGACTAGTCTGTATAGTGGTGTTCCAGGTAGTGAGACTGTGGGCCTGAGGGGAGCTCCTGGTTTGAAGAGGAGAACAACAAAGTGCCATTCCTAGATGTCACAGTAGAGCGAACAGTTAAGGGGAACTTCAAACTAGCGTCTACAGGAAACAATACACACAGATCAAATACTTAACTACAGAAGCAATCATCCCAACACCCACAAACGAAGCTGCATCAGGAGATTAATTCAACAAGCCACCATACATTGCAGCACAGAGGAACTGCGATGGGCAGAAGAGAAATACGTATACGTACTCAAGAAGAACGGGTAACAATAAACCCAGTGCGCCATTTTCTCATTGATGCTTCCAAGCTGACCCTCAAATTTGGTTTGTCCCTGCATTCTTTCCTGGTTGTCTTTTTGTGGGTTTTGAAAACTTTCCCAATCCTCTGACTGAGGATAAGAGTTGGGAAGTTATTTTTAGATTAGACTTAGACTTACAGTGTGGAAACAGGCCCTTCGGCCCAACAAGTCCACACCGACCCGCCGAAGCGCAACCCACCCATACATTTACCCCTTACCTAACACTACGGGCAATTTAGCTTGTCCAATTCACCTGACCCGCACATCTTTGGACTGTGGGAGGAAACCGGAGCACCCGGAGGAAACCCACGCAGACACGGGGAGAATGTGCAAACTCCACACAGTCAGTCGCCTGAGTCGGGAATTGAACCCGGGTCTACAGGCGCTGTGAGGCAGCAGTGCTAACCACTGTGCCACCGTGCCGCCCACTATGTTGTGGCTGATAGGACATTGGGTAGACCACTTGGAATATTGTGTGTAATTCTGGTCTCGCTCCTATCAGAATGATGTTGTGAAACTTCAAAGGGTTCAGAACACATTTAAAACGATGTTGTCAGGGTTTGAGGTGAATGGGCTGGGCTGTATTTCCTTGTGCACCAGAGGCTGAGGGGTGACTGAGAGTCATTAATAAAATCATGAGAGGCATGGATAGGGTAAATAGACAAGGACATTTCCCTGGGTGAGAGAGTCCAGAACCAAAGGGCAAAAGGTTTAGAGTGGAGGAGGGCAAGATTTGAAAGGGTCTTAAGGAGTAACCTTTTCATGCAGAGAGTGGTGTGTGGAAGGAATGAGCTGCCAGAGGAAGTGGTGGATGTTGATACAGCTATGACATTTAAAAGGCATCTGGATAGGTATATGAATAGGAAAGGTTTAGAGGGATACGGGTAAGTGCTGGCAAATGGGACTAGATTAGGCCAGGATATCTGGATGGCCCGAAGGGGCTGTTCTGTGCTGTAAATCTGACTCTGGCTTGCCACGAACATTTGCCATGTCCGTATGTTTAGTTTCCCTCGGGTTGTCTGTGTCAATGTCTTGATGTCTCATTCCACCCACCACATACCACCACCCCACCACCACCCACCACAGGGACGATAACCAATTCATGTCTGTTTTTCTTTTTATCAAGAAGCTGTATTGCAGGTTCAACCTGAATTTACACTTCTTTTGCTTCCCAAAATCAGATTGCTCACTCTCAACAATATCCTGAAAGATATTAACTTTCACGTGGTGTTATCCAAAATTCTCGGATGTCAGTCCTGACGTTTTTGCTTTTTCTGT
Organism: Hemiscyllium ocellatum; assembly: GCF_020745735.1. NCBI lineage: Eukaryota > Metazoa > Chordata > Chondrichthyes > Orectolobiformes > Hemiscylliidae > Hemiscyllium > Hemiscyllium ocellatum. The sequence continues at coordinate 302,586 of NW_026867497.1, forward strand.
CCCTGTAAGATCCTGAATCAGCAACTTCAGGAGAATTAATTTGAGCGGAGTGAGAATGGAGTAGGAGGAGAGAGAGTGGGATGCTTTCAATTTTGTGGAACAGCAAAAGAAAAAAATGTTCTGCAGAAAGTGGAGGAGCTTGTTCTGAATTTCTACCCTGGCCTGAGCGTGATGACTTTTGTAATCTCTTTTTCCAGAGTATTTGAAGATCTGAAGACTGAAGTTTAAAAATCAACAGATGAAGGGCCTATGCCTGAATTGTCGATTCTCCTGCTGTTTGGATGCTGCCTGACCTGCTGTGCTGTTCCAGCACCGCACTTTTCAACTCCTCTCCAGCGTCTGCAGTCCCCACTTTCACATCAATGTCTGACAGTCACTCAATCCATCGGGACCTCCACGATTTTCAACTATGATTCTGTGAGAAGGAGCAAAACATTTTGGTTCCTGTTTCAGACCATTTTCAGCATCAGCGGGACTGAATGAGAGTCTGTACTGTTACAGCACACTGTGTGTAAAGCCTGAAACAGTTATACAGCCAGGAAAGAGGAATTTACTGTGGGCAGGGGCCGTACACGGGTCTGTAGCTGCGGCCATGGTGAAACCAGAGGAATCCCACACTGTGGAGAAACCGTGGAAGTGTTGCGACTGCGGGACAGGCTTCCATGCCCCATCTGTCCTGGAGATTCATCGGCGAAGTCACACCGGGGAGAGGCCATTCTCCTGCCCCAAGTGCGGGAAAGGCTTTACCTGCTCCTCCCACCTGCTGGACCACGGCCGAGTCCACACTGGGGAGAAGCCATTCTCCTGCCCTGAGTGTGGGAAGGGCTTCACCTACTCCTCCCACCTGCTGGCCCACCAGCGCGTCCACGCTGGGGAAAGGCCCTTCCCCTGCTCGGAGTGTGGGAAGGCCTTCAGCAAATCCTCGGACCTGCTGAAGCACCAATGGGTCCACAGAGGGGAGAGGCCATTCAGCTGCCCTGAGTGCGGGAAGACCTTCAGTGATTCCTCTACCCTGCTGAGGCACCAGTGGGTCCACATCGGGAAAAGGCCGTTCTTGTGCCCTGAGTGCAGGACGGGCTTCACCCGCTCTTCCGCTCTGCTGACCCATCTGCGGGTCCACACGGGTGAGAAGCCCTTTAGCTGCTCTGAGTGCAGGATGGCCTTCAGTAGGTCTTCCCACCTGCTGAGGCACCAGCGAGTCCACACTGGGGAGAGGCCGTACTCCTGCCTTCAGTGCGGAAAGTGCTTTACCCAGCCCTCCAACCTGCTGACCCACCAGCGGATCCACACCCGCGAGAGACCGTTCTCCTGCCCCGAGTGCGGGAAGGGTTTTGCTGTTTCCTCTAACCTCGTGGCCCACCGGCAGGTCCACACAGGGGCGAGGCCATTCAGCTGCCCCGAGTGCGGGAAGGCCTTCAGCAATTCCTCTGCCCTGCTTAGGCACCAGCGCATTCACACCGGAGAGAAGCCGTTCTCCTGCCCAGAGTGCGGGAAGGGGTTTACCCGCTCCTCCACACTGCTGACCCACCAGCGGGTCCACACAGGGGAGAGGCCATTCAGCTGTCCCGAGTGCAGGAAGGCCTTCAGCGATTCCTCCGCTCTGCTGAAGCACCAGTGAGTCCACACCGGGGAGAGGCCCTTCAGCTGCCCTGAGTGCGGGAAGAGGTTTACGTTTTCCCGCAACTTGCGGAAGCACCAGTGGGGGCACCAGCGCTCACAACAAGCGGATTCCTCCACTGACACTGCTGTGAGTCCCCCCCAGGACAGATTCTCCTGACAGTGGGTGCAGTGGGAGAGTTGGTGCACTGTATTTGTTTTCGGTTGGACTGCAACCCCATGGTGACTCAGGGGTGGCATGGTGACTCAGTGATTAGCACTGCTGCCTCATGGCACCAGGAACCAAGGATCAATTCCACCCTTGGGGCAACTGTCTGTGTGGAGTTTGTGGAGGGTAGGAGAATGGATGAGATAAGAAACCGCTGCCTTTCTTGAGACAAGTCTCCCGGAGAGAACTTGCTGACTGATTGTCTGATCTACTGATCCTCACAGTGCCTCATTGCCCTCAGTTAACTGGAGGAGGTCCACACAGATGTACCGAAGCCCCTCTTTGGACTGTGGAAGGAAACCTGTGCAGACAGGGAAAACATGCAAACTCCACACAGACAGTTACCTGAGGCTGGAATTGAACTTGGGTCCCTTATGCTGTGAGGTAGCAATGCATAGCAGTGTGCTATCCCAATATGTGATAAAATTTGAATAAACCTACTAAGTTATAAATGTGTTCATAACAAGAACTTAGTGTAAATGTTTGGAAGCAAAAGTCCATCGGAATTGTCTTTGGGACGGATCCAAAACTTACTTCATTCATGATTGAAAATACTTTGATCTCTGGAACTGTCTGCCAGAGAGTGTGTTGGAGTCAGATTCAATTACGGTATTCAAAATAGAGGTGGATCATTAAACTGAAAAGGAAAGCAATTGCAGTGTTCAGTGAAGAATAGTACAAGGTACTGTAGTGGACGTCAGAGGATGAGTTTCCTGTTCACTTGCTCCTGTTACCATTTCAGGTTGCTGACTTTTCGTCAGCATCCTGCACATGTTGGGATTTTTTTCTCCTTTCTAGTATCTACTTGAGTGACTCAATGACAAATCTAATTTATGAATTGTTCCTATGATATCGACAGTGCTATATAAATTGTGGGTCACAACATGTCCAAGTGAGGAAAAACAAACTGTTCATCTTAAATATTTATTTTTAAACAATGGAAATAAAATTCATGTTTGGAAAACACACAACTTGCTGTGTAGTAAGATCATCATAAATAGGAATGGGAGTAAATAATTGACCATTGAGCTGCTCTGTCTTTCATTTATCTAAATTCTCTTCCCTGCACTTGTTTTTTCATGACTTCATCTGCTGAAGTGACTACACTCCAAAAGCTTGTGATTTCAACATAGAACTAGGAGCAAGAGTCGGCCTTCTGGCCCTTCGAGTCTGCTTCACCACTCAATAAAATCATGAATCATCTTTTCGTGGAGTATACTCCACTGACCTGCGTTTTCACCTGATCCCTTAATTCTTTTACGTTTTTGAAAAAAATATCTACTGCTTCTAGTGATTGCTGAAGTAATGTCAAATACTTCCCTGGGCAAGGAATTCCATATATTAACAACCCTCCGGGTGAAGAAGTTTCTTTTCAGTTCAGTTTTAAACCTGCTTCCTCTAATCTTGAGGCCACGCGGTCTTATCATAGTCTCACCTTCCAGTGCAACATCCTATTTGTATTTCTTTCAGAATTTAATATATTTCTGTAAGATCTTCCAAACAAACCTGCTGGACTAGAACCTGGTGTCATGTGACTTATGACTAAAAAATGTGTTACCACGCATCCTCATAGCAGTGGGATTTCAGGGCTCGAAGATTGGGACACTACCACTGCATCATAAAATAAAACCCTCTGCAGCAAATAGGTCCTCTTTTATTGAATGAATGGGGAGAGGTTTCTTCTCAACATGGGATACAAATATTATACCCTCAGAGCCCATTACACTGAATTGAGTCCTCTTCGGTTGAATGAATGGATGTGGAGGTGCCATAGTTCAAATCGTTAAAAATCACATCTTGCCCCTGAATATGTGACACTACCGCTATAGCCCCAGAGCCCGTTGCAGTAAATTGGGTCAGCTGCTGTTGAATGAATGAACGGGAATGAAAAGGGCGGATACACTGAGCCGCTTGTGACATTCCCCACCAATCCCAAAGCTTGTGGTCAGTACCGACCAATCGGAGAGAGAGATTGCAGAGGGTGGGACAACACGAGACGCAAACGCGGCCGCTATTGGTCAGATGGAGTAACGTGCGCTCTGATTGGAGGAGGCGCGGATGACGCGCGTCACTGAAGGAGACGGAAAGGAGAAGAAAAACAAAGATGGCGGCGCGAGGCTGCGGTTTCTGACGGAGGGAGGGGGGCAGACAGGCATCGTTTACCTCAGAAAATACCTTTAAAATACATTTCACATTAAAGTCGGAACTTTTCAAACAAGAGGTGACGGTTACCGGGTGAACGGGAAAACAAATTAAAACTGTCGGCGGTGGAGGAGAGAGAGCCGGCGCCCGCGGCTTCTTCGGCGGCGGCCGGAGCCCAGGAGCTCAACAACCCCCCGGAGCTGGAGGAAGGTCCGAGCTCCAAGAAGCGGGAGGTCCGGCTGGAGGCTGGATTTACTCAAGGCTTGTATCTATTAACTTATTTAAATGGTACCTACTGTATGGGGGTATGGTTTACATTAAAACCGGAGGATCATGTCAGAGTGTTTGTTTATATTGAGCAGTTGTAGTTGGTAAAATACACTCCCTGGAGGAACACCTTCTATGATGCTGCATTTCTTACCTTCTGCCCTTCCCCCATCTGTTATCTCTCATCTCAATTTTACATTCTTTTGATCAAATTTTATTTCACATTAATCAGACTTTCTATCCACTGTGTGCTATTAATTTGTTTGTTGTATTATTGTAAGACAAAATTAATGATATTTCATTTCTGATGTCAGAGTTTGACATTGACTGTGCAGGTGTGAATACCAGTAAGTTGTGGAAATAAATCAACAACTTGTGCTTTTTAACAAAAAGAGCTGTTCACTGCTATCAATGGCATTCTCTCATTTGAGGGTGATGATTCAAGTCTGACCAACAAACTGTTTCATGCAGTTACCCAATTTAATGAAACTTTTTCAGAAAATAACTCTGGCAGATTAAGATTTATACAACTTATTTCTAAGATTCATTTATGTGCCCAGTTCTCTACCTGGTCTCCTCTACATCGTGGAGAATGGAGGCCAACTTGCAGAACATTTTAGAGACCAGCTCTGGGATGCTGAAACTAAATGACTCCACTGTTCTGTGGCCGATCACTTTAACTCTCTCTCCTCCACCACCAAACTCTAACCACCTGACGCCTGGCAGAAGAACACCTCATCTTCTGCTTCTTAAATACAGCTGCTGTTTCTCTACTTATCTGGATGTTTGTAGTCTCCTTAATTAGATATTGATTCATGGGGCTTGGTGGTGATAGGGAATCTGTCCATGACTGAGAACAATGTCACAGGCACAAAGCATTAGACATTTTAAAAATACTTTTATTGCAACCTTTTTCAAAATTATAAAGCTATAAAATATGAAAATAACATTCTAACAACAATAACAACAGTAAACCAACTACTATACTACTCCACAAAACATATCAAAATTATACTCACTACAGATCAATAAATAATATGCTCAGTGCAATAAGACCTTAGCTTTCAATCTTCAAGAACATCAATTATTACCCGAACACTTGTTTGAAATTCTTCCTGTCAGGGCATAGAGTTCAGAATACCAAACCGACACGGCTACACAAAGGCCTTAATTAAAATGGCAGACAAATCTGCTTCCAGGTAATTCAAAAAGGACTGCCATGTCTTTTAAAAATTCTGTTTTTGGTGCACCATATTTGTGAGAATGTCCAAAGCAATGTGTTCCATAATTAACTTGTGCCACCCTGACAGACACCAGGGGAGGGGGTTTCGCAGACACCCAGCACATCAGAATATTCTTCCTTGCACAAAAAGTGAGGATATTAAAAACTTTCGCCCATGCACATCTACGGAAGATAGGTTTGTCAATCCCAGGAGGAGAGAGACCAAGTCAACCTTACCTCTGGTCCCCAAGATCCTCTCTAGTACTCCTGCCATAGCTCTCCAATACATAAGAGGCTTGTGGCAGGACCATGCTAAAATTACTGGACCTTACACCATTGGTGAGAATCGCTGATAAAGGACCACTGTAAAGGACTGTTACCCATCTAGAAAAATTTCACCTCGACTAAACCACTCCAGGGTATTAAAAAAAAGGAAATGGCCACTCCACCCAGTCAAATCCCTTCTCTACATCCAAGGAAACCAACAACCCTTGAAATGATTGCTGTTGACACACTTGAATCATTTTAAGCAAGCTCCTGGGTTGGATTGGACATGATAAATTACCAAAAGTGTCCAGGTATGTGCGGATTAGGGGGATTGGCTATGCCAAATTGTCCCACAGTGTAGAGGGATGTGTAGGATGGATTTGCCATGGGAAATGCATGGAGGAGGGTGGGGGTGTGGGATGCTCTTCGGAGTGTCAGCATGGACTAAATGGGCCAAATGGTCTGCTCCCACACTGTACGGATTCTATGACACCACCAAAGGAGCATTTTATCTGCATCTACCCTGTCAAGCCCCTTTCTGAATTTTGCTGGTTTCAAGAAGATCACTTCTGGTTCTTTGTGTCATAGAGTCATACAGCACAGAAACAGACCCTTCAGTCCAACTCATCCACATTGACCAGAATTCCCAAACTAAATTGCCTCCTTTTGGCCCATATCTACTTAAACCTTTTCATTAATGTACCTATCCAAATGTCTTTTACGTGCAGTAACTGTACCTGCACCTACTACTTCCTTTGGAAGTTCATTCACTCACAAACCATCCTCTCTAAAAAGGTTGCCCTCGGGTTCCTTTTAAATCTCGCTTCTCTCATGTTTAAAAAAAATACACCCTCTAGTTTTGATCACTCCCACGCTAAGGAAGAGATCTTTGCAATTCACCTTACCTACACCCCTTTTGAATTTATAAATCTATATAAGCTCAACCCTCGACTCCTTTGCTCCAGTTAAAAAACAAAATCCCAGCCTCTCCTTATAACTCAACCCCTCCAGCCTTGGCAACATTCTGGTAAATCTTTTCCAAATCCTCTCCAATAGTATCCTTCCTATGACGGGGTGACCAAGACTTTAGTCAATACTCTAAAAGCAACATCCTGGATAACTTCATGACTTCCTAACTCCGTTACTCAATGATGTGAACAATGAAAGCAAATGTGCTAAGCGCCTTCTTAACCACCCTGTCTACCAGTGATGTAACTTTCAAAGAACTACGTACTGACCCCCCCCCCCAGGTCTCTCTGTTCTACAACAAGACCCAGGGCCCCATTACTTGTACAAGTTTTGTTGGTTTTACCAAGATGTAACCCCTTGCTTTTATCCATACCCCTCTCAGACACACACATTCACCCCCTCCCTGACACCCTCACCCTCTCACAGGCTTATACTTCCATCACACACTCACTTTACCACACATGCACATACACAAATATGCACTCTTATGTGCACGCACACACACACACACACACACATATATACACAAGTCTATGGGGTGAATTTGCATTTAGAGTCAGAGTCAGAGATGTACAGCATGGAAACAGACCCTTCGGTCCAACTTGTCCATGCCAACTAGATATCCTAATCTAATCTGGTCCCATTTGCCAGCACTTGGCCCATATCCCTCTAAACCGTTCCTATTCATAAACCCATCCAGATGCCTTTTAAATGGTGTAATTATACCAGCCTCAACCACTTCCTCCAGCAGCTCATTCCATACACACACCACCCTGTGTGAAAAACGTTGCTCCTTAGGTCCGTTTTATATTTTTCCCCTCTCATCATACACCTATGCCCTATAGTTCTGGACTCCCCCACTCCAAGGAAAATACTTTGTCTATTTACCCTATCAATGCCCCTCATAATTTTATAAACCTCAATAAGGTCACCTCACAGCCTCTGACCCTCCAAGGAAAACAGTCCCAGCCTATTCAGCCTCTCCCAATAGCTCAACCCCTGCAACTCTGGCAACATCCTTGAAAGGGTTCAGAAAAGATTTACAAGTTTCACAACATCCTTGGGATAGGAAGGAGACCAGAATTGCATGCAATATTTCAACAGTGGCCTAAGCAATGCTCAATGCTCTGACCAAAAAAAGGAAAGCATACCAAATGCCACCTTCACTATTCTATCTACCTGCGACTCCACTTTCAATGAATTATGAATCTGCACTCAAAGGTCTCTTTGTTCAGCAACACTCCCTCGGACCTTACCGTTAAGTGTCTAAGTCCTGCTTTTCCAAAATCCAGCACCTTGCATTTATCCAAAATAAACTCCATCTGCCTATCCTCAGCCCATTGGCCCATCTGTTCAAGATCCTGTTATACTTATTAGCTGTCTGTTACATCTCCAATTTTGGTGTCATCTGCAAACTTGCTAACTAATACCTCCTATGTTCACATGCAAATCATTTATATAAATGATGAAAGTAGTAGATCCAGCATTGATCCTTGTGGCATACCACTGGTCACAGGCCTCTAGTCTGAAAAGCAACCCTCCACCACCATTCTACCTTGCAGAATTATATTTGCTGATACGTTCAATTTTGCTTAAAAATGCACAAAGTCTGCAGGCAGTCAATCCACGCAATATTTTGTAAATTCCTACTTTGGAAATAGAACCAGTCTGACTTGAGATTGGCATACAGATGGTTTCCGACCTCAACTTTAATACATTGTCTGAGCCGAAATGTCACCTTAAGTTATGTCGAGAATGTGACTTAAAAATAGTTCTGGGATTTACATATTAATGAACCTAAACCTGCAACCCATTCTAAAAGGTGAAAGATGTAACAGCAATCTAGATTGTTCAATATACCATTTCAGTTGCATGACACTGTAATCTTTTGCTACAAATTCTGTCCTATGATCCTGCTCCACAGCTACCATATGAAAGAGCAGTACTCCAAAAGCTAGTCCTTCCAAATGAACCTGTTGGACTATAAACTGCTGTTGTATGGTTTTTAACTCTTTTTCTCGTGAATACAGCCCACACCTTGCACTGCTGCCAGTAAACTTTACAATGCTGATGAAATAATGCAGCAGCTGCAGAGATGAAAAATTCAACAGTTTCTAACGATACTAGCTATTCATTTTCTGCTCCTTCTGATACACAACATTGGAAACTTAGTGCTAGAGGTTGAAAGAAATGAATGGTGACTGGGACATCTGGTCAGCCTCTGCAGACCCTCTTGCCCTTCCTTGTTTGAGCAAAATGCAACCGCTGGCTTTTATCCACACCTCTCTCATGCACATACTCTCTGACACACACACATGCCCAATACTCACCCTCGCACAGACTGATACTCCATAACACTCACTTCACCAAGCAAGCACCCATGGAGACACCTGTGCTGCCCTACATAGTTTGAAGAAATCTCTTCTCTTCAGAGAATCCCCACAGTGTGGAAGCAGGTTACTGGACCCAACGAGTCTACCCGACCCTCCAGAAAGTAACTCCCCTACCCCCATTTCTCTACATTCACCCTGACTAATGCACCTAACCTGGACATCCCTGGGCACTATGGGTAATTTGAGCATGGCCAATCCACCCTAACCTGGACAAAGTTAAAAATCACATAACATCAAGTTATTTGGAAGCACTGGCTTTCGGTATGAAACTCTTTCATCAGGTGGTTGTGAAGAATAAGATCATAAGGGACAGAATTTGTGGAAAAACATTGCAGTGTCCTGCCACTGAAATGATGTTTTGAACTAACCTGGATTGTTAAGTCTCATCTATTCAAATGGGTTGCAGGCTTCATTAATATGTAAATCTCCAACTTCCTGGAAGGCACTTCTCAACATAATTTAAGGTTTTATAACAAAAGATGACATCGCAGCTCAGACAATGCATTAAATGTGTGAGATCAGAGTCCAAACTTTGAATCAAACTTGTTCTATTTCCAAAGTCAAATTTACAAAATATTATATGTATTGACTGTCTGCAGATTGTACATTTTGAAGCAAAATAGAATGTATCTACAAATAAAAATTCACCCCCATGGACTTGTGTGTATACACGCGTGAGAGAGAGGAAGTCTACTGTGCTGTACGTGTCCACCTCTATTTCATAAGATACTTCATTTCTGGTGTAAATATTGTAAATCATAGCTGGGTACTAACAATTAGATGTAAGGGAGAAAGAATCCTCAAGTTGGGCACAATCAGAATCCTGGGAGAGCCCTATTTCTGGTTTGCTTCCTAATGAACAGACATTAAGCACTAGCACCTATTTATTTCTCATGTTGTTTCATTTTTCTTGTTTGATTCCCTGCTAGGACTACACTTTTGTACCTGGTTGGTTGAGAGACTGGGAGATTGTGCGCATTGGGCTTTGATTGACTGATTGAATATTGTATTGTTCCAGAAGGTGTAAAAAGAGGGGGTGGGGATCAAAGCTTCAGCAGAAATCCAGTAGAGCTGAGAACAGACTGACATCTTATTCTGTGGGAACAGAGATCAGAGGACAGAGAAATGAGAACCTGGAATCAGAGCGGACACCAGACTACCCTGTGGTCAGTGCTTTGATTAGCATTGGCAACCCTCTACCTTTACCTAGCTTCCCATTTGACTACCCCTTCAATATTCAGGATCCAATTCTTTTCATCCTGAAGCCATGTTTCTGTAAGGAGTCTCAGATCATAATTATTCTCTTCAATGTGTGCAGACAATTCATTTACTTTTGTTACAGTGCAGCACACATGCAGACACACCACTTTTTGTTTCCACTTTTGTGATCTTCAGAATCCAGTTTTGATTGCTGGTATATTTACTCTCCTTGTCCCTTTCTATCATTCTCTGATGTTAATTTCCCATAGCACTACATTGCTCACCAGCCTTGATTTGGATTGACCAGGCTAAATTGCCCATGTCCAGGGATGTGCAGGTGAGGTGGGTTAGCCATGGGAAATGCAGGGTTATAGTTTCATAGTAATAGAAGCAGGAGTAGGCCATTTGGCCCATCCAGCCTGCTCCGCCATTCATTAAGATAATGGGTAAAACAATCTATCATCTCAGCTCCTCCTCCCTGCATTATCCCAACTATCCTTAATTAACCTACCATGCAAAAACCTAACCAACTGTGTCTTCAATATACTTAATGAGGCGATCTCTACTGCTTTCTTGGGCAGAGAATTCCATAGATTGACTACTATCCAGGAAAAATAGTTCCTCCTCATCTCTGTCCGAAATCCAATCCTCCAAATTATGTGGCCTGGTCTCATCCACCAGGAGAAATGTTTGAATAGGGTAGGGTTTCATCCCTACAGTGGAAATGAATTCCCACTTTCCACCAAAGTCCCGTACATAACTGGATATTAATCTACCTACATCTAGGTGGATAGGCTAGGACTTTTCTCACTGCAGCACAGGAGGTTGAGAGGTAACCGTAGAGATTTATAAAATCATGAAGGGGGTAGATAAGGTGAATGGTGGGGATTTTAAGATTAGAGAGCAAACTTTGAAGGTGAGAGGAGAAAGATTTTAAAAAAACTTGAGGGGCAGCATTTTTTTTTCAAAAAAAAAGTGGTTTGTGTGTGGAATGAACATCCCGACAGTGGTGGATGCAGGTACAATAACAACATTTAAACGACATTTGGATAAGTACGTGAATAGGAAAGGTTCAGAGGGATATGGGCCAAACACAGGCAGGTATGACTAGTTCAGTTTGAGAAGATGGTCAGCATGGATTAGTTGGACTGAAGGGTCTGTTTCTATGCTGTATGACCTCTGTAACTGTTCTGTACTGGTCTTAAAAGCCATTTTCTCACCTTCCCCCATAAACATCCTCCTCTTTGTAGTTCCAAAATCAGATGAACTCAACCTTGAATATATTCAAAGATCCCCTAACTGCAGGCAGGCATCCCTACTTCTGAACTCAATTCCACTTGCTAATATACCGCTTGCTGCACCTGACAACAGGCAGTGACTAGTGTAGAAGGACGCTGAGGCCCCTTTGTACATCCACATGTCATTCCTGATGAAGGGCCCATGCCCAAAACGTCAACTCTCCTGCTCATCGAATGTTGGCTGAGCATTTCCAGCACCACACTTTGACTCTGATCTCCAGCATTTGCTGTCTTCACTTTCTCCATATCGCAATGTCACCATTTAAACAATGCATCTCTTTTTGCTTTTTTTTAAAACACCACAAAGGCTCTAACTTCACATTGGGGTACTATATTTGCCATGTGTTTGCCAATTGTGGTCTTCGGGAGACAGAGGGTAAACGTGGTTAACGGTTCGCCGAGCATCACAGCTGGGTCTGCAGAGGCCGACCGGACCTCCCAATCACCACCCATTTTAATTCCCCTTCCCACTCCCTTTCTGACATGACCATGTTCGGCCACCTCCATTGCCACAACAAACCAAACCACAAATTGGAGGAACACCACAACATCTTCCACCTGGGAAGCCTACAGCCTGGAGGACTCAACACTGAGTTCTCCACTTTCAAATAACCTCCTTCCCCACTCCTCGAATCCCTTCAGGTTCTTCCCTTTCCCCACCCCCACCTCTACCCCTCCCTGCCACCAACCAGATTCCTTCCTCCCAGTGACCAACCAGTTTGTACCCTCTACCTGTCTCCACCTATCCCCAATTCACCACCCTGCTCCCAGCACACCCTTGTTCTGCAGCTCTCCCAACACCCACCCCCAGTCCTGAACAAGGGTGACACCCAAAGCAAGGAACATGTGCAATGTTTGTTGACACAGAGGAACGTATGCAATATGCTCAGTGGCAATGCTGGTATTATTGACTGATTTTGAAGTGTCCAAATACCAATAGGAGGAAAAAAAAGGTAAAACCACAACTTTTTTCCCCATCTGGCTCGATATTTTGTGGCTTTTGCATCTTGTATGGCTGCTCAACTTTCTTATGTCTTTTCCCTAGTGTAGGGGGTGAAGGTCTGCATGAGAAGGCCTAGGTTCAGGGTGAGAGCAGAAAGATATAAAATATACCTAAGGGGCAACGTTTCCATGCAGAGGGTGGTGCGTGTATGGAATGAGCTGCCCGAGGAAGTGGTGGAGGCTGCTACAATTAAAGCATTTAAAAGGTATCTGGATGGGTATATGTATAGGAAGGTTTAGAGGGATATGAGCCAAGTTCTGGCAGGTGGGACTGGATTAATTTAGGATATCTGGTTGGCATGGACGGGTTGGACCGAAGGGTCTGTTTCTGTGCTGTACATCTCTCCCACTCTAAATAATAAAATGTATACTTTGACAAATTACAAACTATCTCCATGTTAATAAGGTTTAGTTACCACACACTTCACTAACCATTCTCAACAGGTCCTGTCCCTTCAATGACTGAGGAACATCCGCCTCCAGAATGGTCACCGGCTCCTGCCTGCTGTACAGCCGGCCGGTGTGGCCGTGACACAGCAGCTGCACCAGGAAGGCGGCGGTGACCAGTGACGGGGGTCTGCCCCGGGCCGCACGGCGCCATTTTCCTAACGGCCGCCGCTTCCCCGCTCGAGCGACTTCTCCTCCCAACCGCCTTCACCCCCGCGTGACGTCTGCACGGGGGGACGGGCGGGGCCGGGGGAGCCTCACCGTCACCAAGCAACAGCCACCTCGCGCTACAACTGCTGCTCCCTGAAGCGGGAAATCTGCATTTTTAAGGGACATGGACATTTAACGGGCAATTTCTGCAAATAGATTGAAATGGACAAGATTACATTTCAAAAGGATGGAGGCACATTCAAAGGAATATCTTAATATGCAAAATGACGCAGTAATATCTAAATGAATCTACATTTCGAAGAGACGTTGCCCTATTTATAAGTTTTGGCATTTGAAGTTATTTGGGCAAAAGTAATAGCAAATGAAATATCAAAAGAAATTCAAAGTTATGAGGAGAGATAAATATCTTGTTTAACCAACTACAATGGCAGGGCAGAGAATTTCAGAAATGCGCAATAAATATTCACAATGTCTCCCTTATTCAAATTGTGTTTAAGGCAATTCAATGGCAAATAGCAACATTTGTTTGTTAATACACTCACCATAAATTGTGAATATGATTTCGATAAAAATAATCTATGTTTAATCCCAAATGGAGCAATTAAGTGCAAAGTTACTTTCAACCATTTAATAAAACACTAAATTTTATTTCATGAAAATACAATCATTTTATAAAATCTTTACAAAGGAAATATCTTTCCTGGGTGTCAATATTTACAACAGTTATGCAGCTATTATTTGGCAATCGACCAACTCATTGAAATAATTTTAGAATAAATTAGCTGTTTCATTATTATACATTGAGATGTTTTAATTAAAATGTCACAAAGGAAATCTTTAACACAAAGCAAAGTTAGATAAAATACAAAAGTATCTTGCAGAATTCACTTCAAATCAAATCTGTTGAATCACAAAAAGATGATGCTCAATGTACCAAATTATAGACAATCACTGGTAATGATGGAAAAACATTGTAAAGAATGTATACATCTCAATTATATCTTAAATGAATATCTACTCTGCCTTGGACAACAACAACTGAAAGTTTTTTTGGCAAATTGAAAACTACAATAGCAAAGCTTCAGAAAATCCACCACTGAGCCAAATCTTGAAAAAAAAACTCTTATTCAGGAAATTCTTTAAAGATTTCAGGCTTCTCCAGCTTCAATTAGCTGAAGAAGAAAAAAATGCATCTGGTTGGAGACATGAATAGAAAAGAATCAGAGGGATATAGACCAAATGCTGGCAAATGGGTCACTAGATTAATTTAGGATATTTGGTTGCCTGGACTGAACGGTTTGCTTTTGTGCTTTATTTCTACATAGTCAGAATCAATTTCACAAAACTAGGATTAGGCCATTCATCCTTTACAGCCTGTCTTGGGCTGTGTCCTAACTACACACATTTCAATGGAAGTTTCAGAAAGATTTCAGCAGCGCTTTCCAAAAAGTGAACATGCTTTCAGACTTTAACAATGAGAATAGTTACATTGATATATTCAGAAACAATGTTAAAGATCAGCCATTTCAGAAAGTCATTTAAATGTAGAGCTTTTCTAACAATAGGTGTGAATTCTGTCTGTGTCCCAATATCGAGTCAGACTGACATTGTTGTTCGAAAAGCTCTGCATTTAAATGACATTCTTGAAGGTAATTTAAAACAAATTCTAGGATTAATGTACCAAAGAACAGAAGCCCGTTCTAAAATATGAATAGATTAAATCTAAAATTGTTCAATGAAGGACATCTCCATGACCGTGGCCTCCTTTGGCTATAAATTCTGTGATCATGATCTTATTGTCCACGACCACCTGATGAAAAAGCAGCACTCTGAAATGGAGTGATCAGTAAAATTGTCTCATTTGGATCACCCAGGGTTAGAAATGGAAGCATATCTCTTCAAGGTTACAGTTTGATTTGCCCTTTCAACGTTTTTGAAATTTAAGGTGTTCCATTGTAGTGTTCAATTCCGATCCATTAAAATCAGTATCCAGTCTCATCTGAGTGCAGAACCAACTCAACTGACAGAACAAACAAAACAACTTTTCTCTCCCTCCCTCCCTCCCTCCCTCTCTGGTGACCCAATAGGACTACCAGAACTGGAAGTACCACTCTTGAAATACGATTACTGACCTACAGTTTTCTTATGCTGCTGAACATAAGGATTTAAAAGCTGCTAGCCTGATCTCGCACAAAGCACAAAAACAGACTGTTCACCTATGTCTGCGCAGAGGAGAAATTTCAGGAGGAACAAATCACAAAATAACAACTGTTACCAGTCCCACAACACGTTTCCCATGGACAAAGTTAAAAATCTCACAACACCAGGTTATAAACCAACAGATTTATTTGGAAACACTAACGTTTGGAGCACCGCTCTTTTATCAGGTTGGTTGTGGAGAATGAGATCATGATCATGGAATTTATAGCCAAAGGAGTCCAGTGCCCATGGAGATGTGATATATTAAACAATGAGATTAAATCTTCCATCTTTTAGAATGGGTTTCTGCTCTTTGGCATGTTAATTCCTGAACTGGTTTTTAATTACCTTCTCAAGAAAGTCATTCAAATGCAGAGCTTTTCTAACAATAGGTGTGAATTCTCTCTGGGTCCCAATGTTGAGTCAGAGGGACATTATTCTTAGAAATGTTTTGCATTTAAATTACATTCTTGAGAAGGTAGTTTTTAGATTAGGTTGGGCTGGATTGGCCATGCTAAATTACCCTTATTGTTCAGGATATGCACTGTAGGGTGGATTAGCTATGAGAAATACGAAGGGGGTGGGTCTGGGTGGCAATGGTGCTAAATGCCTTCTTAACCATCCAGTCTACCAATTCTTTGCAGGTTGCATCATTATGTACATGAACTCTCCCATGTCTCTGTTTTAACTATACAAGTCCTGTCCTTCCTCATTTTAGCAAAATGCAACCCCTTGCTTTTATTCATACTCTCTCACACTCACAGACTTCTACTCCATCACACTTGCACTTCACCAAGCATACACACACTCTTACATACACACACACACACACACAATTCTATGGAGTGAATTTTCATTGGCAGAATGACATTTGCAGATACTTTCAATTTTGCTCACAAAGCACACAATCTATACGCAGTCAATCCATGTAATATTTTATATATTCCTACTTTAAAAACAGAACTAGTCTGATTCAAGATTGGGATACTGACAGACTCGAACCACACAACTTGAATGCATTGTGTGAGCTGAGATGTCACTTTTTTTTAAAAAAAATAAAACCGTAAGTCATCGAGAACATGACTTAGATGTTGTTCTTGGATTTACATATTAATGAGCCGAAACCTGCAACCCCCTCAAAGATATCAGTTGCATGACACTGAATTTTGCTATAAGATCTGTGTCTTATGATCCTGCTCCACAGCTACCTGTGGAAGGAGCGGTGCTCTGAAATCTAGTGCTTCCGAATAAACCTGTTGGACTATAATCTGGCCTTATGTGATTTTTAACTTTATCCACTCCAGTCCGATACTGGCACCTCCACATCGTTTCTGGTGAACACAGCCCATACCTCCTAGTGCTGCCAGGAAACTTTACAATGCCAATGAAACAACACAGTACCTGCACTGCTGAAAAATTTACAATTTCTAATGATACTAGCTATCCATTCACCGCTCCATCTGATACACAACATCGAAAACTTAGTGCAGAAGGCTGAAAGAAATGAACAGCTTTAAAACAAAAAACCTCTTAGAGCTCAAAGCTTTCAATGAGAGTCTGAGCCTGCGGTAAGTTCAGGTAATCTTTATTGTGACCCAACTTTGTTAAAGTTTCAGATCCCCCAGCAAAAAGGTGGAGAAAAAGTACCTGCTTTTTAAACAGCTCAAGGTCAAAGCACGCATATTCCTCACCTCCCCCAACCGTCGATTTCGCTGCACTTTGGATGCTACCTGAACTACTGTGCTCTTCCAGCACTACTAATCCAGAATCTGATTTCCAGCATCTGCAGTCATTGTTTTTACCTGAGCAGTATAGTGTTAACCACACAGCTGTGTGTCTGGAGTCACTGTAGGCTGGACTAGGTAAAGGATGCAGCTGGATGACTGAATGAATCCTTTCCCACAATGGCAGTTTCCTTCCCTAAAAAGAGCATGTGTGAATCAGATGGGCCCCCCACCCCAAAAACGGTTTCACTATCAGATTCTGAACGAATTCCAATTCCGTGATCTGCCATGGGCTGGATTCTAACTCAAGAGTTCCCGGAACTGGGTTGATAGTCCAGTCCCTCATGGCACTCGGTTGTTGCTCCTTCAATCACCCTGCGATGGCACGTGAACTCGTTGGTGCCTCCGCAGGTGGGAGGAGCGGATGAAGGCCTTCCCACACACTGTGCAGCTGAAAGGCTTCTCCCCAGTGTGAATCCGCTGGTGGGTCTGAAGATTGGAGGAATCGCTGAACCCCTTCCTGCACTCAGGACAGCTGAAGGGCCACTCCCCTGTGTGAACCCGCTGGTGTCTCAGCACGATGGAGGAATTGCTGAAGGCCTTCCCGCACTCGGTGCAGGGGAATGGCCTCTCCCCCATATGGATCCGCCGGTGGGTCAGCAGAGTGGTGGAATTGCTGAAGGCCTTCCTGCACTCGGGGCAGCTGAAGGGCTTCTCCCCTGTGTGGAGACGCTGGTGCTTCCACAAGTTGCTCACTTGACTAAATCCCTTCCCACACTTGGGGCAGGTGAATGGCCTCTCACCTGTGTGGACCCGCTGGTGAGTCAGCAGGTGGGAGGAATTGCTGAAGGCCTTCCCACACTCGGGGCAGCTGTAGGGCCTCTCCCCCGTGTGGACCCGCCAGTGGGTCATCAGGTAAGAGGAATGTCTGAATGCCTTCTTGCACTCAGAGCAAGAAAACGGCCTGTCACCAGTGTGGAGTCGCCTATGGGTCTGGAGGTTGAAGGAATTGCTGAAGGCCTTCCCGCACTCGGGACACGGGAATGGCCTCTCCCCTGTGTGGACCCGTTGGTGAGTTCGCAGGGCAGAGGCCTGGGTAAAGCCCTTCCCACACTCAGGGCAGCTGAAGGGCCTTTCTCTGGTGTGACTGCGCCGATGAGTCTCCAGGGCAGATGGGACACGGAAACCTTTCCCACAGTCACCACACTTCCATGGTTTCTCCACAGGGCGGGATTCCTCAGGTTTCTCCATGGCCGAAGCTTCAGCCGCACACAAATGCGTTTAGAGCCCCTTCGCACCGTGATTTCCTCTTAACAGGCGATATAGCTGTTACACGCTCCACACTCAGTGCACTGCAACAGTAGGTCTCTCATCCAGTCCCACTGATACGGGAAATGTACTCAAACAGGAACCAAAGAGCTTTGCTCCTTCTCACAGAATCACAGTCAAAAATCGTTGTGGTCCTGATGGATTGAGTGACTGTCAGACATTGACACCAAACTGAGGACTGCTGACTCTGGAGAGCTACTGTCACAAAGTACGGCACTGACTAAAAAAGCACAGCAGATCAGGCAGCATCCGAGGAGCAGGAGAATTGATGTTACAGTTGATTTTGAAATTTCTGTCTTCAGATCTTCAAACGCTGTAAAAAGAGAATATAAAAGTCATCACTGTCAGTCCAGGGTAGAAATTCAGAACAGCAATTCTGCTTTCTGGTGAACATTCTTTTCTTTTATTATTCCACAAAATTGAAAGCGCCATCCCATTCTCTCTCTCCCCCTCAATTCTCACTCCACTTTAACCAATTCTCCTGAAGGTGCTGATTCAGGATCTTACAGGAGCAGAAAAGCAAAAGTGTCAAGACTTATCTTTCTGAAACTCCAGCTGAAAGTTGATATCTTTCATATCATTGGCAAAATGCTGAGAGTGAGCAGGTTTGATTTGGAAAGCAAAATAAAGTGTGCCAATGCAGCTTCTTGAGGAACAACCTCAAGAAATGGTTAATGTCCCCGGGAAGGGGAGCATAATGAGACATCAAGGTATTAACACCGACACCAGAGAGAGAAACAGAACATACAGACGTGGCAAACGTTAGTGGAAAGCCAGAGTCATAGAGATATACACACAGAAACAGACACAGGCACTTCAGTCAAACTCTTCTGTGCTGACCAGATATCCTAAATTAATCTAGTCACATTTGTCAGCACGTGTTCCCTGTCCCTATGAACCGTTCGTATTGATACACCCGCCAGATGCCTATTAAATGCTGTAATTGTACCAGCCTCCACTACTTTCTCTGGCAGGTCATTCCGTACACACATTCACACCCGCCCAAACCTTGTGAAAAAGTTGCCTCCTTAGGTCTCGATTAAATCTCCACGCCCCCTTCCCCGCCGCCCTCACCCTAAACCAATCACCCTCTAGTTCTGGACTCCCCCACCCCAAGGAAAACACCCTATCTATGCTCCTCGTGATTTTATAAAAGTCTATAAGGTTACCCCTAAGATTCTGGCGCGGGCTGGGGAAAACAGCCCCAGGCTATCCTTCCGTCCCTCCTCACCCGGGCAATGAAGACACATACCTGAGTTTGCAGAGTCTGCTCCCTCCCTGGATTCACTCCAGTTGCTACCAGTGAACAGATTGTCTCCCGCTTAGATTGAAGAGTTGCCCAGCGAAAGGGTTTTACTCTGAAACGAGCAGATCCACTTCCGCGTTGTGACGTCATCGAAGGGTCGAGGCGGTGAGGGAGAGGCAGGAAGGGGAGGAGCGACAGGGCGAAGAGAAGCCTTGGGTCAGGGGCGGGGCGACTGGGTGGAGTGCGGCCGGGACAGTGGGAGGAGCAAGTGTCGAGCGACGGCCTCCGAGACGGGGCGTGACGCGACGAAGGGGCGGGGCGAACGGCGGCTCCGCACTGCGCCTGCTCCGGATTGACGGCCCGCACTGCACTGCACAGTTTGCAAAAATCCTTTCCCTTCAGAGAATCCGCACAATGTAGAAGCAGGTCACCCGGCCCAATGGGACCACACCCTCTGAAGGGTAACCATCTACATCCAATCCCTTTCCCCTCCTGCCCGATATTTACCCCCCGAGTAGACCTCACCTGCACATACCTGGGCACTATGGGTAATGTAACATGGCGAATCCACCCTAATCTGCACATCCTTGGACTCTATGGGGCAATTTAGCATGGCCAATCCACCCTCACCCTTCACAGATTAACTACTCTCTGGGGAAAAAAAACAGCTCCTCCTAATCTCTACCTTAAATCTACTCCCCCTAATTTTATGGCCGAGTCTCATTCGCCAGCAGAAACTACTCGACAGGGCAGGGAGCTGGTGGGCGTGCGTCTGGATGGCATGCTTTTCAGAGGGGTTGAATGGCCTACTCCCACACTGTAGAGATTGAATGATTCACTGCAGTCGTGTTTGTTCCGGATCACAGCGCGCAGAACTCCCACCTTCCACTTTCCACCAAATCAAAAGACAAGTCCCACCCTGCGCTCTGGTATGTGTGGTATCTGTCTGCTTAATGTTTCCAGTGAATACGGCCCAAATCCCGCTGCTGTCAGTAAACTTTAAAATGCTCAGGAAACAATGCAATACTCGCGGTACTGAAAACCGTAAGGTTTCTAATGATAACAGTGACTGATTCACTTCTTCTGATGTACAGCAGTGGAAATACAATGTTGGAGGCTGAAAGACATGAGCAGTTTAAAACCCTTCACTCAGCTCCCCACTCAGCACACTGTACTTACTGCCGGTAAACCTGAAAACACTTCATCCCCACAGTGCGATGAATTCCCACTTTCCACTAAAATTCTGGATGTACTCATTCACTCAGTTGCTGTCCCACAAATTAAAGATTTCACTGTAACTTGTTCTGTGCAACGAGCCAGAATTGATTAGGGACCTTGGAGTGAAGGAGCCATTGGAAAGTAATGACCATAATACAATAAGCTTCAATTTGCAATTTGAGAGGGAGAGGGTACAATCGGAAGTGACAATATTTCTGTTGAAGAAAGGGAACTATGGAGCTGTGAGGGAGGAGCTGGCCAAAGTTCAATGATGCAGGGATGACAGTTGGGGAACAATGGCAGATATTTCTGTGTATAATGCAGAAGATGCAGGATCAGTTCATTCCAAAAAGGAAGAAAGATCCTAGGAGGAGGCATGGGTGTCCGTGGCTGACGAGGGAAGTTAAGAAACATACGAAGTTAAAAGAGAAAAAGTATAACATAACAAAGATAAATGGGAAAACGGAGGACTGGGAAGGTTTTAAAGAACAACAGAGGATTACTAAGAAGGAAATACACAGAGAAAAAAATGAGGTACGAAGGTAAACTGGCCAAAAATATAAAGGAGGATTGTAAAAGCTTTTTTAGGTATGTGAAAGGCAAAAAAAGTGGTTAAGACTAAAATTGGGGCCTTGAAGACAGAAACAAGGGAATATTACAAGGAACAAAGAAATGGCAGAAGAATTGAATTGGTACCTCAGATCTGTGATCACTGAGGAAGACACAAGCAATCTCCCTGAGTTGACAGTGGCTGAAGGACCTGAACTTAAGGGAATTTATATTTGCCAGGAATTGGTGTTGGAGAGACTGTTAGGTCTGAAGGTTGATAAGTCCCTGGGGCCTGATGGTCTCCATCCTAGGATACTGAAGGAGGTGGCTCAAGAAATTGTGGATGCATTGGTGATTATTTTCCAGAGTTCGATAGATTTGGGATCAGTTCCTGCGGATTCGAGGGTGGCTAATGTTGTACCACTTTTTAAGAAAGGTGGGAGAGAGAAAGCAGGAAATTATAGACCAGTTGTCTGACATCAGTGGTGGGAAAGATGCTGGAGTCTATTATAAAGCATGAAATTATGACACATCTGGATAATAGTAACAGGATAGATCAGAGCCAGCATGGATATATGAAGGGGAAATCATGCTTGACTAATCTTCTGGAATTTTTTGAGGATGTAACTCTGAAAATGGACGAGGGAGATCCAGTAGATGTAGTGTACCTGGACTTTCAGAAAGCTTTTGATAAAGTCCCACATATGAGGTTAGTGAGCAAAGTTACGGCGCATGGTATTGGGGGCAAAGTACTAACTTGGATTGAAAGTTGGTTGGCTGACAGGAAACAGTGAGTAGTGATAAACGGCTCCATTTCGGAATGGCAGGCAGTGACCAGTGGGGTACGGCAGGGATCAGTGCTGGGACCGCAGCTTTTTACAATATATATTAATGATATAGAAGATGGTATTAGTAATAACATTAGCAAATTTGCTGATAATACTAAGCTGGGTGGCAGGGTGAAATATGATGAGGATGTTAGGAGATTACAGGGTGATCTGGACAGGTTAGGTGAGTGGTCAGATACATGGCAGATGCAGTTTGATGTGGATAAATGTATGGTTATCCACTTTGGTGGCAAGAACAGGAAGGCAGATTACTACTTAAATGGAATCAATTTAGGTAAAGGGGCAGTACAAAGAAGGGTGTTCTTGTACACCAGTCAATGAAGGTAAGCATGCAGGTACAGTAGGTTACTGTAGAAGATTAATAGCATGCTGGTCTTCATAACAAGAGGGATTGAGTGTAGAAGCAAAGAGGTTCTTCTGCACCTGTACAGGGCCCTGGTGAGACCACACCTGGAGTATTGTGTGCAGTTCTGGTCTTCAAATTTGAGGAAGAACATTCTGGCCATTGAGGGAGTGCAGCATAGGTTCACGAGGTCAATTCCTGGAATGGCGGGACCAACTTACACTGAAAGACTGGAGCGACTGGGCTTATATACCCTTGAGTTTAGAAGACTGAGAGGGGATCTGATTGAGACATATAAGAGCATTAAAAGGATTGGAGGCAGGAAACATGTTTCCACTGATGGGTGAGTGCCGAACCAGAGGACACAGCTTAAAAATACGGGGTAGATCATTTAGGACAGAGATGAGGAGAAACTTCTTCACCCAGAGAGTGGTGGCTGTGTGAAATGCTCTGCCCCAGAGGGCAGTGGAGACCCAGTGTCTGGATTCATTTAAGAAAGAGTTGGATTGAGCTCTCAAGGATAGTGGAATCAAGGGTTATGGAGATAAGGCAGGAACAGGATACTGATTAAGGATGATCAACCATGATCATATTGAATGGTGGTGCAGGCACCTATTGTCTACTGCTCCCAGTAAGGGCAAAACATCTTTGAAAGCTGCTCTGAAAGTGCTCTGACTCTTCTGCTTTCAGCAAAGCTGATTAGAGTAGACCCTTCGGCACAGCTTGTCATGCCAACCAAATATCCTAAGTTAACCTAGTCACATTTGGCCCATATCCCTCTAAATCCTTCCTATTCATGTACCTATCCAGATGCCTTTTAAATGTTGTCATTATCTGGTAGTTTGTTACACACATGCACCATCCTCTGCATGAAAACCTTGCTGGTCACGTCCCTTTTAAATCATTCCCCTCTCACCTCAAATATACACCCTCTAGTTTTGGACTCCCCTACCCTGGGAAAAAGTGCTTGGGTATTTACCCTATCCATGCCCCTCATAAACATCTATAAGATCACCCCATAGGCTCCAATTCTCCAGGGAAAATATCCCTGGCCTCGTCAGCCTCTCACTGTAGGTCACAAGCATGGCAACAGCCTTGTAAATCTTCTCCAACCACTTCCAAAGTTTCACAACCTCTTTGCTGTAGCAGGAAGACCAGAACTGAACACAGTATTCCAAAAGTGGCTGAAACAATGTCTTATACAGCTGCAAAATGCAGCACCTCTCATTTCTCTAAATTAAACTCCATCTGCCACTCCTCAGCCCATTGGCCCACCTGAACAATTCTAATATATAATGAATTCTCTTTCCTCTCTTATTCCCTAGAAGCTGAAAATCTTCATCCCACATACTCTCTTTCCATTTGCCGAACCTAATCCCTGCTGTACCTCATCCTGAAGGGTCTGCTTCATGCTGACTAACATGCCCACACTCAGGAGAGATCTAATTGAAACACACAGAATACTGAATGGTCTGGACACAGTGAAAGTTGGGAAAATATTTCCATTGGTAGGAGAGACTCGGACCAGAGTAAAGAGAAGGCCTTTTAGAACATAGATAAATATAAAACTCTTAAGCCATATACTGGTGAATCTATGGAATTCATTGCCACAGAAGGTTGCAGAGGCTAGGTCATGGAGTATATTTAAGACTGAGACATATGTTCTTGAGTACCAAGGGGATTGACGGTTATGAAGAGAAAGCAAGAGAATGGGATTGAGAAACCTATGAGCCACAATTGAATGGTATGAACAGACTTGATGGGCTGAATGGCCTACTTTCTGCACCTATGACTTATAGTCTCTTTCTGTCCTGGACACAGTAAGAGAACTGGGAACAGAAGTCGGCCATTTGGTCTTTCGAGCCTGCACCAGCATTGAATAGATCATAACTGGATATGAATCTAACTACACCTAAGTTGATAGGCTGGAGCACAGCAGGTTGTGAGGTGACCTTATAGAGATTTATAAAATCATGAAGAGTACAGATGAGGTGATTTTAAAAAGACATGAGGGGCATCAGTTTTTTTTTAAAAAACACAGAGCGTGGTTTGTGTGTGGAATAAATCTACAGAGGAAGGATGCTGGTACCATAACAATGTTTCAAAGAAATTTGGACAAGTACATGAATAGGAAATGTTTGGAGGGATATGGGCCAAACACAGGCAGCTGGGACTAATTTACTTTGAGAACGTAGTTAGCATGGACTAGTTGGATTGAAACTGTTCTAAATCCATTTCCTTGCCTTCCCCCATAAACATCCACTTCTTTGTTGTTCAAAAATCAGATGAGGTCAGCCTTGAATACATTCAATGACCCCTAACTGCAGTAAAACATCCCCACTTCTGAACTCAATTCCTCCTGTTAATATACCACTTGCCTTGCTGATTGCTTGCTGCACCTGTCTGAGAACTGGTACTGATTGGTGTGGAATGACGCTGAGACCCCTTTGTACATTCACACATCATTCCTGATGAAGGGCTCATGCCCAAAACGTCAACTCTCCTACTCCTTGAATGCTGCCTGACCGGCTGTGCTTTTCCAGTGCCACACTTTTTGACTCTGATCTCCAGCATCTGCAGTCCTCACTTGATCCACATCCCAATACATCACCATTTAAAGAATACACCTCCTTTCTGCTTTTTTTCACAACAGAGGCTATAATTTTACATTGTGGTACTGCATTTCCCATGTGTTTGCCAATTGTGGACTTCTCTACATTGGGGAGGCTTGGGGAACAGTTCACCGAGCATCATACCTGGGCCCGCAGAGGCTGACCGGACCTCCCAGTCACCAGCCATTTTAATTCCCCTTCTCACTTCCTTTCTGACATAACCATCTTTGGCCTCCTCCCTTACCACAATAAATCAAACTGCAAATTGGAGGAACAACATCCCATCTTCCGCCCGGGCTGCGTAGAGTTGGAAGGACTCAACACTGGGGAACTCAATTTCAAATAAGCTCCCTATCTTTCTAGCTCCAACTCCTCCCTGCCACCAACCAGATTCCTTCCTCTCATTGATGGGGGCTAGAGGGTGGGGCTGGGGAGAACAGAAAGAGAATGGACGGGGGCTGAGGAGAATAGAGAGAGAATGGACGGGGTCTCGGTGGAGCTGTGGAGAACAGAGAGAGAGAATGGACGGTGGAGCAGAAGGTGAGGGAGAGGAGGAGGACTTGGGGGGGGAGAAAGGCCTGCACGGCAGAGCGTAGGGGACCCAGAGAATGTGGGGTTAGAGTGTTGGGGGGGGCGGGGAACAGGAGAGAGGATGATATGGGGTCAGAATGTGAGGAGAGACAGAGAATAGACGGCGACAAAGGGTGGGTGGAGAGAGAGAATGAGTAGCAAGGAGACGGTGGGGGCAGTGGAAGAATGGGCAGCAGAGAGTTGGTGGAGAGAGAGAATAGACAGGGAACAGTGAGATGGAGAGTGGAGGGTGAGGGGGAGAGAGGGTGGATGGGGGGCAGGGAAATGGACATGGGGCACTGTGGGTGGCAGGGTGGGAATGGACAGGAGGTGCTGAGGTGGTGGGGAACAGAGAGGAAGTTCTGTGGATAGCAAGAAGGGAATAAGTGACCTCAAGGACAATCTTTTTATGCAGAGGGGTGTGTGTGTGTGTGTGTGTGTGTGTGCGCGCCTGCCTGCCTGCCTGCTAGGGAAGTGGTGGAGATGGGTACAATTACAATATTTAAAAGGCATCTGCGAGGGATATGGGCCAAAGGCTGGAGCTTGGGACATCTGGTCAGCATGGGTGAGTTGAACCAAAGGATCTGTTTTCCTGCAGTGTGTCTCTAGATGTCTATAACTCTGTGATTGAAACCAGACCATTTTACTGATAATCTTCCTACTGGACTTTTGTAGTGCACCCAGTTTCAGGAGATTTGTGGTGGGTACAAGTGGCACATGTCTCCTATCATGGGAATTCTGGAAAATATAAAGGGGCTATTAAAAGTACTTCAACTTTGGGAACACTGGGTCTTGTGGAAGCAGGGCATTTGACAAACCTTTTCAGAGAAATTCTCTCCAACTGGTGGACTATAGACAGTTTTCTCACGGAATATTACACAGATATTAAGAATGTTACCTTCTGTAAAACATTTTCCTGAAAAATGCAGAAGAATTCAACTTGCTAACGTGAAACAAATGTTGGCGAGCAAGGAAACTGCCAAGATCAAAAGGCTGATGAATGTCAACATTTATCAGATTGTTTCGAGAACAGAAAAACCTGCACTGGAGACACCCTGAAGAGGGTTGTCTCATACCTATTCCTTCAATTAGTTTTGTATGTCTTAATTGTTAAGTCATACCTAGCACATGGAAAGATGGCTATGGTTTGTGGAGGTCAGTCATCTCGGCTTCCAGACAACTCTGCAGGAGTTCACAGGCTGAACCATCTTCATCTATGACCTTCCTCCATCATAAGTTCAGAAGTGGAGATGTCACAATAATTACAGATGTTCAGCACTATAAACAACTCCTCACAAACTGAAGCAGTTCAGTTTGAAATGCTACAAGATCTTAACCATATCCAATGGGCCGATGAGTGGCAAGTAACATGAATGCCATGCAAATGTCACAGAATGACTCATCCCCAAAAGAGATAATCTGATCACTGACCTGTGATATCAACAATGTTACTGTCACTAAATACCCCATGATCAACATCCTTGGGGTTTAGCATTGAACAGAAACTCAACTAGACGAACCATATATACACAGTGGCTCCAAGAGCAGGTCAGAGGCCAGAAATACTGCAGTGAGTAACTCACCTCCTGACTCTCCAAAACGTGTTCCAACTTCTACAAGCCACAAGTCAGCAGTGTAATGGAATACTCCCCACTAGCTTGGATGGGGTTGCAGCTTCAACTGTATTTGAAATGCTTCATACCATCCAGATCAATGTTACCTGCTTGATTGGTACTATATCCACTGTTCAGAAGCAGTAGTGTCTAGTATCTACAAGATGCACTGCAAAAATTTATCAAAGCACCTTACAAATTGCCTTTCAAACTAACAACCACTTCCATCTAGAAGGACCAGGAAAACAGATACATGGGAACACAACCTCTTGCAAGTACCCCTCCAAGCCACTCACCATCTTGACTTGGAAATGTATTACTGTTCCTTCAGTGTCACTGGTCCAAATCCTGGAATTTCTTCCCTCAAGATGTTGCGGGTCACTGTACAGGATGTGGACTGCAACAGTTCAAGAAGGCAGCTCACCACCACATTCTCAAGGAGAACCAAATGCTGGCCAGCCAGCGACGCCCATGTACTAGGGCGGCACGGTGGCACAGTGGTTAGCACTGCTGCCCCACAGCGCCAGGGACCTGGGTTCAATTCCCGCCTCAGGTGACTGCCTGTGTGGAGTTTGCACGTTCTCCCCGTGTCTGCGTGGGTTTCCTCCGGGTGCTCCGGTTTCCTCCCACAGCCCAAAGATGTGCGGGTCAGGTGAATTGGCCATGCTAAATTGCCCGTAGTGTTAGGTAAGGGGTATGGGTGGGTTGCGCTTCGGCGGGTCGGTGTGGACTTGTTGGGCCGAAGGGCCTGTTTCCACACTGTAAGTAATCTAATCTAATCTAATCTAAAACCAAATGCTGGCCAGCCAGTGACGCCCATGTACCAGAAGTAGATTTCAATAAATTATTGAAACAGAGGGTTGGAATCTGCAAACTAAAGAAAATCAACGTTAAGAAGGGTCAGATGGAGGGCATTGATTCGGTGCTTATTTGAGCACAGATGAAGAGCGATTATACTGACACTGAATTGGAACTAGAGTTTAGAGTTAAACACCTGTAGTGTTCCACAAAATGTATAAATCTAAAATCGATGAAATATTTGCTCCTGACGTGTACTTCATTAACACGTGAATAGGACAGTTAAGAGGGCATATGTGAAACTGGATTTCATGACATTAATGGCGCCTTCAATTCCCACGATGCCTTGCGATCGAGAAATCTCTCTATGGGGCCCTGGCAGTGCGCATGCCTGCGGTGAGAAAACGTTACTGAGTGTGGGAGAGGAATGGCGCCGGCGGCTGAAGGAACAAGAACAGAAACCGCTGGAAAAGCTGAGCAGGTCCGGCAGCTCGTGTTGAGAGAAATGTGAGGACGTGTTTCGGGTCCGGGGATCCTTCTTCAGAACAGGACCAGGTTTCAGAAACATCCCGGGGAGGTCGCCAGGTCCGAGCGCCAAGACCTGGCTCCTGCCCCCGGGGAGAGGAGACAGTGAGACAGGGTAGGATTGGGAACCGAGGGAGGCTGGGGAGTTTATAAACTCCTCGGGGGAGGCGCGAATAAAACCTCCCCAGGCCCACTTCACCACCGAAGGAGCTGTCGTGTTGCCCGGGCAACAGGTCGCCATCATTGTAAGGATCAGGCGCATGTTCACTTGGGGCGGGGAGCACGGGCGGCCATCTTGGTGAGGGCACGATCAACCGTCACTTCCGGGAGAGAAATGACAGTTGGTGTCATTCAACTAGAATGTCCTCATTTCACTCTGAGAGACCTGGCCCTGAGCCTGGTCTGTGTGTCATTAACACAGGAAAAGGGAGTGGGAAAGAGAGAGAGAGAGATCTGGAATGACACGAAGGCGGACTGTGAATTTGAGGTGAATAAATCTGATCATTTGTGGCGCTGGAACAGAAACTGGGTCTTTCCAAGATCGCAGTGACCAGGAGAGCATTGATGTGTTGATGTTATTTTCAGTTTGTAGACTGGGAAAAGAGAACACCAGGAGTGGAGGAAAGTCATGATGAAGATGGATTTGAAATTCTATACAGGAGGAGGGATAACTTGAGCCAGCATCCGGCCCATATCTCTCCAAACCCTTCCTGTTCATATACCCATCCAGATGCCTTTTAAATGTTACAATTGCACCAGCCTCCTCCACTTCTTCCAACAGTTCATTCCATACATTTACCACTCTGTGTGAAAAAGTTGCCCCTTAGGTCTCCTTTAAAATTTTCCCCTCCCATCCTAAACCTATGTTCTATAGTTATCAACTCCCCCACCCCAGGGAGGAGACTTTGTCTATTTATTCTACCCGTGCACCTCATCATTTTATGAACTTTTATAAGGTCACCTCTTAGCGTCCAACTCTCCATGGAAAACCACCAGCCTGTTTAACTTCTCCCTATAGCTCAAATCCCTCAACCCTGGCATAATTCTTGTAAATCTTTTCTGAACCCTTTCAAGGTTCACACATTCTTCTGATAGGAAGGAGACCAGAATTGCATGCAATATTCCAAAAGTGACCTAACCAGTGTCATGTACAGCCGCAACATGACCTCCCAACTCTTGTACCCAATACTCTGACCGATAAAGGAAAGCATACCAAACACCACCTTCACTATCCTATCTATTTGCGACTCTACTTTCAAGGAGCTACGAATCTGCACTCCAAGGTCACTTTGTTCAGCAACACTCCGTAGGACCTTACCATTTAATAGTTCTGCTTAGATTAGCTCAGGATTTGCCAATTGCATGACCTTGGACCATAGTTAGGGGTGTGGGTTACCAGCACCGGGATTTGTAAACTTTTAATCCCATCAATTTTCCCAACACCATTTCCCCACAACTACTCATTTCCTTCAGTCCTGCTCTCAATGGACCTTGTGTTCCCCAACATTTTGGAGATGTTACCTGTGTCCTCCTTTGTGATCATAGAAGCAACATGTGTGGTTAATTGGTCTGCCATCTCTTTGTTCACATGAGAACTTTGCCTGTTCTAGTTGTTATTGTTTTCTCTATTCTTTTTTTGTCTTCACATACCCATTTTTGCCTTTTGATCAATCTTTTTGTTGAAACCTGACGTGCTGCCAGTCTTCAGATCTGCTGCTTTATTTTTAGCCAATTTGTACGCCACTCCTTTGGATCTAGTCCTATCCATCATGTCCCTTGTTAGCCGTGGCTGTGCCACCTTCTGTGTTTTATTTTTTCAGACAGGAATGGACAACCGTTGCAGTTCCTCCAGCTGTTCTTTAAATGTTTGTCATTTCTTTCAATAATGTTCCCTTATTTGTTGTGGCCTGTTTGTGCCTCTGCTGTTGTAATTTCCTTGCTTTAGATTTAAGTCTCCAGTCACAGAATCACCTCTGTTCCTCTCCATTTTAATGGAAAGTTCTCTCACTCAGTTCTACACTCTTCTGCAGGAGACCTGTTACAGCTACATGGCCATTTATTCCCTTCTCATGAAGAAATTAATATTTTGGAATTAAATTGCCA
This sequence comes from Hemiscyllium ocellatum, assembly GCF_020745735.1. Classification (NCBI taxonomy): domain Eukaryota; kingdom Metazoa; phylum Chordata; class Chondrichthyes; order Orectolobiformes; family Hemiscylliidae; genus Hemiscyllium; species Hemiscyllium ocellatum. The sequence continues at coordinate 333,466 of NW_026867497.1, forward strand.
TTGTTCAGCAGAACCATGGCCACTTTTGGAATGTTGTGTGCAGTTCTGGTCTCACTCCTATCAGGAGGATATTGTGAAACTTGAAAGGGTTCAGAAAGGATTTACAAGAATGTTGCCAGGGTTTGAGTGATAGGGAGAGGTCAAGCAGACTGAGGCTGCTTCCCCTTGTGCGCTGGGGGCTGAAGTTGATAAAATCATGAGGGGCATGGATAGGGTATATAATCAAGGTCTTTTCCTTGAGATGGGATACTCCAGAATGTAAGGGTAATAGGTTCAGGGTGGGCTGGGGAAGGGAAGGTTTAAAAGGGACGTAAGGGGCAACATTTTCATTCTGAGGGCAGTGTGTGTAAGGAACAAGCTGCTGGAGGAAGTGGTGGAGGCTGGTACAATCACAACATTTAAAGGCCATCTGGATGGGTATATGAATAGGAAGGGGTTAAAGGAATATAGGCCAAGTGCTGGCAAATAGGCCTAGATTGATTCTGGATATCTGGTCGGCATGTTCACTTTCTCTCTGGTGTCGGTGTCAATACCTTGATGTCTCGTTTTCTCCCCCTTCCTGGGGACGTTAACCATTTCGTGTCTCATTGTTCTTCAAGAAGCTGCATTGTAGGTTCATCCTGAATTGACAGTTTTTGCTTCCCAAAATCAGACCTGCTCACTCTCAGCAGTATTCCAATGTTGGGAAAGAAACTAACTTTCAGGTGGAGCTATCCAAAATTCAGAGAGATGTCAGTCTTGACATTTTTGCTTTTCCGCCCCTGTAAGATCCTGAATCAGCACCTTCAGGAGGATTAGAGTGGAGTGAGAACAGAAGGAGAGAGAGAGAGAGAGTGGGATGGTGCTTTCAATTTTGTGGAATAACAAAAGAAAAGAATGTTCTGCAGAAAGTAGAGTTACTTGTTCTGAATTTCTACCCTGGACTGACAGTGATGACTTTTGAAATCTTTTTTTACAGAGTATTTGAAGATCTGAAGACAGAAGTTTCAAAATCAACAGATGAAGGGCTTATGCTTGAAATATCGACTCTCCTGCTCTTCGGATGCTGCCTGACCTGCTGTGCTTTTCCAGCGCCGCACTTTTCGACACTGAGTATCCAGTGTCTGCAATCCTCACTTTGATGTCAATGTCTGACAGTCACTCAATCCATTGGGAACACAACAATTTTTGACTGTGATTCTGTGAGAAGGAGCAAAGCTTTTTGGTTCCTGTTTCTATATGTTTTCAGAATCAGTGGGACTGGATGAGAGACCGTACTGTTGCAGTGCACTGAGTGTGGAGCCAGAAATAGTTATACGACCTGGAAAGAGGAATTTACGGCAGGGAGGGGCTCGACACATGTTTGTGTGCAGCTGAAGTTTTGGCCATGGAGAAACCTGAGGGATCCTGCCCCGTAGAGAAACCATGTAAGTGTGGTGACTGTGGGAAAAGTTTCCATTTCCCGTCTGCCCTGGAGACTCATCGGCGCACTCACACCGGGGAGAGGCCATTCCCCTGCACAGAGTGTGGTAAGACCTTCAGCAATTCCTCTGACCTACTGAAGCACCAACGGGTCCACACGGGGGAGAGACCCTTCAGCTGTCCCAAATGTGGGAAGGGCTTTACCCAGGCCTCCAGTCTGCTGACCCACCGGCAGGTCCACACCGGAGAGAGGCCCTTTCTTTGCACCAAGTGTGGGAAGGCCTTCAGCAATTCCTCAGCCCTGCTGAGGCATCAGCGGGTCCACACGGGGGAGAGGCCCTTCAGCTGCCCCGAGTGAGGGAAGGGCTTTACCCACGCCTCCACCTTGCTGACCCACCGACGAGTCCACACCGGGGAGAGGCCCTTCACCTGCCCCGAGTGCGGGAAAGCCTTCAGCAATTCGTCCGACAGACTGAAGCACCAGCGGGTCCACGCTGGGGAGAGACCCTTCAGCTGCCCTGAGTGTGGGAAGGGCTTTACACAGACCTCCACCCTGCTGGCCCACCAGCGGGTCCACAGCGGGGAGTGGCCATTCACCTGCTCTCAGTGTGGGAAGGGATTCACCCGCTCTTCCCACCTGCAGAGGCACCAGCGAGTTCACATGCCACGGCAGGGGGATTGAAGGAGCAATGGCAGAGTCCATTATCGACTGGACCTCTGGGTTTGAATCCCGTCATGGCGGATAGCGGAATTGGAATTTGGTCAGAAGTCTGGAGTTCGGAATCTAACGATGAAACCATTTTTGGGGGCAGGGGCGTGAGATCCCCCATCTGATTCACTCATGCCCTTTTTTAGGAAAGGAAACTGCCGTTGCAGGAAAGGATTCACTCAGTTGTCCCAGCTGCATCCTTTACCCGGGTGGCCTACATGTGACTCCAGACCCACAGCAGTGTGGTTAACTCCCCCACCTGCAGAAATGAACAGGGAGAAACTTGCTTGGATACAGGGTCTGGGTTGAAATTGCTGAGTGAGGCAATACTTCCCACGGGTTAAGGCTGTACCAAGGACCCAATTACAAAGGGATAACTCGGTGCCAACCAATAGTAAAGAAAGTTGGGGGTGGGGGGACTTTGTAGGTTTGAACTTGAACTGTTTTTTAAAAAAAATCTACTTTTTCCACGTCTTTTTGCTGGGGGGATCTGAAGCTGTAATAAAGTTGGGTCTTGATAAAGGTTACCTGAACTCACTTCTGGGCTCAGAATTTCATTGAAAGCTTTGAGTTCCAAGAGGTTTTTGTTTTAAAGCTGCTCATTTCATTTCAACCTCCTGCACTAAGTTTCCAATGTAGTGGAGCCGTGAATAAGGAGCTAGTATCGTTAGAAATTGTAAATTTTTCATGAGTGCAGGTACTGCGTCATTTCATCAGCATTGTAAAGGTTACTGGCAGCACTGGGAGGTGTGGGCTGCCTTCACTAGAAATCCTTGCTGGTGCCTCTCTGTCTGACCTGCTGTTTGTGTGGCTTTGGTATTGTTGGGTTGTGAAACTGCCTTTGGGGCTTTGAGATACCTGCGGTGCTCTGGCATTGTTAGTGAGGTTGAAGTGTATTCCTTTGTCTGTGTGTGCTGTCTGGTTTGGCTTGTGAGCCTGCATGGGCATTCTGGGTGTTTTAGGTACAGTTTGGGCAATTTTGCTTTTGTGGGTTGGCAGAGTGGCAGATCTTTTTCCACAATCTCTTCCCCCACCCCACCATTTCTTTTTGTTTTGCTTAGGGGAGGGACGAGAAGGGGCAATGTAGCTGGACTCAGGGGGATTGTCGGGTGGGGGTCATGGTATCAGACAGATAGCTCTCAGTGTCCGAGTCTGGTTCAGGAGAGGCTATTTTAGGAGCAGGGATGTTCTCCCAGTGGATCTGTGCGAGCTGAGTGTTGAGGGAGACAGAATTGTACATAGGCATGAACAGCACAGTCGGATAGCCATGGCTAGCACTCTAAGCCCGGTAATGATAGCGATGAGGACTATCAGTCCCTGCAGTCAGGCTCTGCACGTGCCCTCTTTCACAGCGAGTAGGAAGTCCAGGGCCATCCCGTTCTCCAGAGGCACAGTACAGATGGCAACAGCCTCCACATTCAGCTGGGCGAGTGCGTCTGCTGTAGAGTTTGCCACATCTTGTACTGTGACAGCAAGTTTGTGGGCTTCTACCTGTAACTGTAAGGTTGCAGAGTGGGGTGACATCAGGTAGGGAGCTGCTTCAATGGCAGCGAGGGCTCGTCTGCTGCGTGGCATGGGCTTTGGGAAGGGAGGGGACTGGGAGTGATAAATGAATGGTACCGCATACCCAACATTGCAGCTCCTAGACCAGGACAACAGCAGCCAGGGGTAGGCTTTGTGGCCACAGATAAAATAGGTGCCGTTGTCGGTCCGGAGATGGAGTGTCTGGGTCCCTGTCCAGCTGGTGAGGAAGGTGGTATTCTGGGTGATCCTGTTGAGGACCTGTCGGTTTAAAATGCTGCCTTCTGCAGTGGATCGGCGTGCTGTGGGAGTTAGGAGCAGGGAGTCAGTGCACCGGCTGCAGCCAGCCTCCCATCCGGGTGGCTGTGTGTGTTTCAAACAGATGGATCCCGCAGGTGGCCCGTGTGGGCTGGTGTCAGCAATGGTCAGGGCTGGGGGCTCATGGGAGGGGTTGTAGGCCGGGTAAAACCACTCTTTATATTTGTCCAGGTGGTAACCCGGAGACCTCCAGCAGGGTGGGCTGTTGTCCCCATATTTGGTCATTGCTGGTGGTATTTTGAGTGTGGTAACTTCAGGGGACCTGTCTGGTTCCAGGCACCATTCCGCCTTGTCAGAGATATTGAAGGGGTTTGAGGTGAAGGGAATGCCCCCTGTGAGAGTTGTTTTATCAGCAGTACAGTCAGATCCGAGCAAACGAGGACATGCAGGTCATACTGCGCTTAGACAGAGTGAGGCGTACAGGGTTACAGCTGCACAGGGGCTGCGCAGAAGCAAGGTCAACATTAGATTTCAAATTGGAGAGCTCCATTCAGCAGGCTAATAATGGCAGGGAAGAAGCTATTCTTGAACCTGTTGGTGCATGTGTTCAAGCTTCTGTATCTCCTGCCTGACAGAAGATGGTGTGAGAGATCATTCCCGGGGTGGGAGGGGTCTTTGAGGTTGGTAGCCTTTCCACGACAATGAGAAGTGTAGATGGATTTCATGGATGGGAGGTTGGCTTCCGTGATGGACCGTGCTGTGCACACAACCTTCTGTAGTTTCTTCTGGTCCTGGGCAGAGCAGTTGCCGTAGCAGGGTGTGATGCAACCAGATACATTGCTTTCTGTAGTGTATCTGTAAATGTTGGTGAGTGTCATTATGGATGTGCCGAATTTCTTGAGCATCTTGAGGAAGAAAAGGCGTTGTTGTGCCTTCTTGACCATTGCATGGGTAGGTTTAGATATTTAGCTGCTCCTTTCTCATTCTTACCATCTCCTTTACTTGATGCAGTCACACAGTCAGTTTCATACCTTGTGCTAATCTTTTTTGAAGGTCTTCTTCAGAAGGATAAAATATTACGTGGAGCAAAGGCAGTGTACATACATAATATGAAATCTTTAAACTTGAATTCATTTTAAAGAATAGAACAGTGTATTTATGGTTAAAATGAGTAAACTTAACAGGTTTTATGAAGGGTGAGAGTGGGAAGTATGTGGAGGTGCATGTTAAAACAGGACCGAGTCTGCATGGCTTTGACAAGAGGAGGTCATGTCTGACAAATCTATTAGGATTCTTTGAGCAGGTAATGAGTAAGTTAGACAAAGGGAGAGCCAATGGACGTGAGCGATTTGGATTTCCAGAAGGCCTTTGACAAGGTGCCGTGCAGGAGGCTGCTAAATAAGATGAGTCCCTGGTGTAGGAGCAAGGTACTGGCGCGGATCGAGGATTGACTGACTGGCAGAAGGTAGAGAGTTGGCATAAAGGGGTCTTTGGAGTTCCAAAGGGGTCCATGCTGAGAGTGCTGGGACAGGCCAGGAGAATGGTCAGAGAAGGGGCAGATGGAATACAATGTGGTAAAGTCTGAGGTTATGCACTTTGGTGGGAAGACCAGAAACAGAGACTGTTTTCAAAATGGGAAAGGCTTCGGAAACATGAAACAGAAAGGGATTGGGGAATCCCAGCTCAGGGGGAGGATTGTACCATTCATTCGGGGTGGTGTGGAAAGGATCGTACCATTGAGACTTGGGAGAATTGTACCCTTAATGGCTGTGGGGGAGTAAAGGATTATACCATTCAGAGGGGGACGATTGCATCATTCGAAGGTGGAGGGGGAAAAGGAAAGGGGAGGATTGTACCATTCACATCACGGTGTGTGGATTGTACCATTCACAAGGAGAATTATTTATTTTTATTTTTCAGAATTTCCAGGATACAGGACGTATGCCAATTTTACCTCCCAGAAATCGACTGAAACTAGGTACACTAAAAAAATCCAGCAGGAACATTATCAGTAAAAAGGTCTAGTTTCGGTCATAGCAGTTATAGCCTTCTAGAGTCACACCGCACAGAAACAGACACTTCAGTTCAATTCATCCATGCCGACCAGATATTCCAATCTCGCCCAGTCCCAAGTTCCAGCATTTGCTCCATATTCCTCTAAATCCGAACTATTCATCTAGACACCTTTTAAATGTTGTAATTGTACCCACCTCCACCACTACCTCTGGCTGCTCATTCCATACACACTCTACCTTCTGCGTGAAAACGTTGCCCCTTAGTTCCTTTTTAAATCTTTCCCCCTCTCATCTTAAACTTATACCTTCTAGTTTTGGACTCCTCCACCTTGGGGGAACATACCTTGGCTATTCGCCCTATCCGTGATTTTCATAATTTTATAAAGCCCTCAGGTCACCCCTCAGCCACCTCCACTCCAGGGAGAACAGCCCCAGCCTAGTCAACCTCTCTTTGTAGCTCAAATCCTCCAACCCTGGCAACATCTTTGTAAATTTTTTCTGAACCCCTTCAAGTTTCACAACATCATTCCAAGAGGAAGGATGTCGGAATTGTACACTTCTTCCAAAAGTGGCCGAAACATTCTCCTGTATAGCCACAACATGACCTCTCAAATCCTATACTCAATACTCTGACCAATAAAAAAAAGTATATCAAACACCTTCTTCACTATCCTATCTACCTGCAACTCCACTTTCAAAGAGCTGTGAACCTGCACTCCAAGGTCTCTTTTGTTCAACAACACTCCCTCGAACCTTACCATTAAGTGTAGATGTGCTGCTCTGATTTGTTTTTCCAAAATGCAGCACCTCGCATACATCAAAATTAAACTCCATCTGCCACTCCTCAGCCCATTGGTACATCTGATCAAGATCCCATTGTAATCTGAGGTAACCTTCCTCATTGTTCACTGCACCTCCAATTTTGGTGTCATCAGCAAACCTACTAACTACACATCTTATGTTCACATCCAAGTCATTTGCATAAAAAATACAAAAAGTAGTGGACCTAGCACCGATCGTTGTGGCACTCCACTGGTCATAAGCCTCCAGTTTAAAAAATAAACCTCCACCACCACCTTCTAACTTTGAGCCAGTTCTGTATCCAAATGTCTAGTTCTCTCTGTATTCCATAAGATCTAACCTTGCTAACATGTCTCCCTCGGGGAACCTTGTCAAACACCTTACTGAAGTCCATATAGATCACAACCATTGCTCTGCTCTCAATCTTCTTTGTTACTTCTTCAAAGCACTCAATCAAGTTTGTGAGACATGATTTCCCATGCACAAAGCCATGCCGCCTATCCCTAATCAGTCCTTGCCTTTCCAAATATGTGTAAATCCTGTCTCTCAGGTTTCACTCCAACAACCTGCCCACCACCGATGTCAGGTTCCCTGGCTTTTCCTTATCAACGTTCTTAAATAGTGGTACCAACGTTAACCAACCTCCAGTTTTCTGACACCTCTCCTGTGACTATCAATGATACAAATATTTTAGCAAGGGGCCCAACAATCACTTCCCGTAGCCTCCCACAGAGTTCTCGGGTACGTCTGATCAGGTCCTGGAGATTTATCCATCTTCATGTTTCAAGATATCCAGCACCACTTCCTCTGTAATATGGACATTTTTCAAGATGTTATAATCTATTTCCCTACATTTTATATTTTTCATGTCCTTCTTCAGAGTAAACATTGATGCAAAATACTCGCTTTGTATCTCCCCATCTCCTGTAGTTCCACACTTTGACTGCCTTGCTCATCTTTGGTGTGCCCTATTCTCTCCCTAGTGGCCCTTTTGTCCTTAATGTATTTGTAAAAACCCTTTGGGTTCTCCTTAACCCTATTTGTCAAAGTTATCTCATATCCAGTTTTTGTCCTCCTGACTTCCCTTTTAAGTATACTCATACTACCTTTATACTCTTCTAAGGATTCACACAATGTATCCTGTCTATACCTGACATATGCTTCCTTCTTTTTCTTCACCAAATACTCAATTTCTCCAGTCATCCAACATTCCCTACACCTACCAGACATTCCTTTCACCCTAACAGGAATATACTGTCTCTGGACTCTCTTTATCTCATTTCTGAAGGCTTCCCATTTTCCAGCCGTCTCTTTACCTGCAAACATCTGCCACCAAACAACTTTGGAAAGTTCTTGTCTATTACGTTAAAATGAGACATTCGCCAATTTAGAATTTCAACTTTTAGATCTGGTCTATCCTTTTCCATCACTATTTTAAAATTAATGTAATTATGGTCGCTGGCTCCAAAGTGCAGCCCCACCGACACCTCAGTCAGCTGTCCTGCCTTATTTCCCAAGAGTAGGTCAAGTTTTGCACCTTCTCCATAGGTATATCCACATACTAAATCAGAAATCTTTATTGAACACGCTTAACAAATTCGTCTCCATCTAAACCCTTAAACCTAGGGCAGTCCTGTTGGAAAGTTAAATCCCCTACCATAACCATATAAGGGGAAATGAGTTTAAAACTGGGCACAATCCTCCAGGTGCAGTTTCAGCAATGCTATGTTTGGTTGCAGCAACACTTCCTTCCCTTTATGTTCTATTTCTTTAGCAATAAAAGCAAATGCTGCATTCACTTTCTTTCTTATCTGCTGTACCTGCATGCTAGTTTTCTGTGACTCATTAATGAGGATACCCAGATCTCTCTGCACCAGATCATCCCAAACCCTCTATTAGAAAAAAGGTTGCTTTGCTGTGTTTTTTTTTGACCAAAATGCATGACCTCACACTTATCCACCTTAAACTCCATATGCCACATTTTGACCCACTCTCCTAACCTATCTAGATCCATTTGAAAGGTTTGTATTTCCTCATTGCAACTTACCATCCTGTCTATTTATGTGTCATCCACAAATTTGGCAAATGAGCCTTTTATCCCTGTATCCATGTCACTAATGTAGATTGTAAATAGCTGGGGTCCAAGGACCCAACCCTGTGCACCTCACTAGTTACATCTTGCCATCCAGAAAAAAAGTCATCAATTCAGACTGTCTGTCTTCTGCCCATCAGCCAGTCACCTATCCAAGCTGATAAATCACCCCATGTCCCACATGATCTAACCTTGCGAATTAATGCTTTGAGTGGCACTTTAGCAAATGCCTTCTGAAAAGCCAGATATATTACATCTACATGATCCCTATTATCCACTTGTTACATCAATGAAGAACTTAGTCAAATCTGATTTGCCCATCATAAAACCATGCTGACTCTGATAGATAGAGTTTTGACTTTTCAAACGTCCTGATATTGCTTCCTTGATAATTGACGCTAACACCTTCCCAACAACAGATGTTAAACTAACTGGTCTGCAGATTTTCACATATTGCCTGCCTCCCTTTCTGAATACAGGCATTACATTAGCATTTATCCAATCCAAAAGGAACCATAAGATCCTAAGATATAGGAGCGGAAACGAAGCCATTCAATCATGGCTGAAACGTTTCTAACTCCATTCTCCCGCTTTCTCCCCATAACCTTTGATCACCTTGACAATCAAGGACCTGCCTATCTCTGTATTAAATAAACTCAATGAATCTTTCTCATGTCCAGGGAATTTTGGAATATTGTAACTAATGAATCCACAATCTCCGCCGTCACTTCCTTTAGTACCCTAGGAGGTAGGCTGTCAGGCCCAGGGGATTTGTTTGCCCTCAATCCTAATAGTGTACCTATCGACGTTGATTGTTTAAGTTCTACCTTTTCTATAGCCTTTGACTTGCTCGTTCCAATACGAACGGTACTGCTGTCCTCCAACGTGAAAAGTGAGGAAAAGTATTGATTTAGCAGCTCTGTCATTTCAGTGTTCCCCTTATTAACTCACCTGGTTCATCTTCCAAGGAACCAACATTTACTTTAGTGACTCTGTTCCCTTTGGCATACCCTTTTGATATTTTATACTAGGCTTCTTTCGTAATTTACCTGACCTATTTCTATTCATTTTTTAAAACCCCTTTGTTTGTGTCTGGAAGTTTCCTGATGTTTCAGCTTTCCAAAGGTCTGGAGGAACATTCCTGAACAGGCTGGAAATTAAAAAGTAACACACCTTTCAGGAGGCTGGGGGCGGGGAAAACCAACCCCCATTGTCCCCTATTGGTTGGAGGGCTCCCCAACCACGCCCCCTCGATTGGTGACGACGTTGTCTGGACCACGCCCCCTGCGTGTTGGCGCATGTGCAGTGTGGGTCCCGCGGCCGGACAAAGACAGTGTGACTGAGTGTGGGAGAGGAATGGCGCCGGCGGCTGAAGGAACAAGAACAGAAACCGCTGGAAAAGCTGAGCAGGTCCGGCAGCTCGTGTTGAGAGAAATGTGAGGACGTGTTTCGGGTCCGGGGATCCTTCTTCAGAACAGGACCAGGTTTCAGAAACATCCCGGGGAGGTCGCCAGGTCCGAGCGCCAAGACCTGGCTCCTGCCCCCGGGGAGAGGAGACAGTGAGACAGGGTAGGATTGGGAACCGCGGGAGGAGGGAGACTGGGGAGTTTATAAACTCCTAGGGGGAGGCCGCAGGCCGCGAATAAAAGCCCCACAGGCCCAGTGTTTACTTCACCGGGGAAGGAGCTCTCGGGTTGTCCGGGCAACCGGCCGCCAGCTTTGTGAGGGTCAGGCACATGTTGTCTTGGGACGGGGTTGTTGGATTGTTGTATAATATTGATCTCCTCTGTACTTTTAATCTTGAAGAATTTTAAAATGTACATTGGCTTCAATTTATGAATTCTCAGTACAGAAGCAAAATATAAACATCTCCTTGCATGCATCCCAACATGTGCATAGGAGCCAAGACTGCCTCAAGATTTACTGAGGTGCTGAATCAATAGCTCTTTCCCTTTTGATTAATGAAGGTGGTGCCCAGCAGACTCCTGCTCACAGTCGGTGTCAGCCTTTATGGGAGAGATAGGATAGCAAAACCGAGACACCAATGTAGCCAAGTAATCTGAAGTCACACTTTGGTGCTTTAATTGCCTCAAATGCACGCCATTCAGAATAATGTCAAGGCTATAGGGGTACCCGGCTCCCCAGAAGCCAGTATGGATAACAAAGAGGAGAGCAGAAGTATTATCCTCGTCAAGCTTGTAACGTGTTCACAAATCTTCAACAAATTTTGTTAAATGCAGTGTCCCCGTCAGAAATCCCTCGCAGACTCTTCCTAATCAATCCACCTTTCTCCATGTGACTACTAATTTTGACCAGAGTCAGTATTACTGGAAGCTTCTCCACCAAATTTAAACTGGCAGGTGGGACTAGATTGGGTTGGGATATCTGGTCGGCATGGACGGGTTGGACCGAAGGGTCTGTTTCCATGCTGTATATCTCTATGACTCTATAATTGCTGAGATTAGCTTTACTTAAACCAGGCTGCAATGTTTGCAGTTCTCCAGTCGTCTGGCACCTCCTCCAAGTCCATGGAAGACTGATAAATTATGGCTTCCACAATTTCTATCGTCCCTTCCTTCAAGATTGTTGGATACATTTATCAGTGCCTTGTCAAAGTTTAAGTATGAAATGCTTATCAAAGACTTCTTTCATGTTAATTTTGAACTCTTGGGAGGTCATGTTGCGGCTGTACAGAAATTGGTTAGGCCACTGTTGAGATATTGCGTGCAATTCTGGTCTCCTTTCAATGAAAATATGTTGTGAAACTTGAAAGGTTTATGAGGGGCATGTTTAGGATAAATAGACAAAGTCTTTTCCCTGGGTTCGGGTCTATTTCCATGCTGTACATCTCTGTCTCTGTTGGTTGCATCTGTGAGATCCTGAATCAGCACCTTGAGGAGAATTAGAGCGAAGTGAGAACAGAGGGGGAGAGAGAGTGGGATGGTGCTTTCAATTTTGTGGAATAACAAAAGAAAAGTATATTCTGCAGAAAGTAGAATTGCTTGTTCAGAATTGTTACCCTGCACTGAGTGTGATGACTTTTGTAATCTCTTTTTACAGAGTATTTGAAGATCTGAAGACGGAAATTTCAAAATCAACAGATGAAGGCCTTATGCCCGAAGCATTGACCCTTCTGCTCTTCAGATGCTGCCTGACCTACAGTGCTTTTCCAGTGTCACACTTTTGAACTCTTGACTCTCCAGCTTCCTGTTTGAGTACATTTTCAGAATCCGTGGGACTGGATGAGAGACCCTACATTGCATCGCAGTGAGTGTGGAGGCTGAAACAGTTATACGGCCTAGAAAGAGGAATTCACGGCAGGGTGGGGCTGTACCCACGTTTGTGTGCGGCTGAAGTTTAGGTCATGGAGAAACCTGAGGAATCCAGCTCCGTGAAGAAACCGTGGAAGTGTGGCGACTGTGGGAAAGGCTTCTGTGCCCCGTCTGCTCTGGAGACTCATCGGCGCAGTCACACCGGTGAGAGGCCTTTCAGCTGCCCCGAGTGCAGGAAGGGCTTTACCCAGGCATCTGCCCTGCTGACCCACCGGCGGGTCCACACGGGGGAGAGGCCTTTCAGCTGCCCCGAGTGTGGGAAGGCCTTCAGCAATTCCTTCGCCCTGCTGAGGCACCAGCGAATCCACAAGGGGGAGAGACCACTCTCCTGCCCCGAGTGCGGGAAGGCCTTCAGTGATTCTTCCCACCTGCTGACCCACCGGCGGGTCCACACCGGGGAGAGGCCCTTCAGCTGCACCAAGTGCAGGAAGGCCTTTACCCAGGCCTCTGCCCTGCTGATCCACCAGCGGCTCCACACAGGGGAGCGGCCCTTCAGCTGCCCAGAGTGCGGTAAAGGCTTCAGCGATTCCTCCACCCTGCAGACACACCAGCGGGTCCACACGGGGGAGAGGCCCTTCAGTTGCTGTGAATGTGGGAAGTGCTTTACCCAGGCCTCTGCCCGGCTGAGACACCAGCGGTCCCACACCGGGGAGAGGCCCTTCAGGTGCCTCGAGTGCGGGAAGGGCTTTGCCCGGGCCTCCAACCTCCAGATCCACCAGCGGATCCACACGGGGGAGAGGCCCTTTAGTTGTCCCGAGTGCAGGAAGTGCTTTACCCAGGCCATCACACTTCAGAAACACCAGCAGGTCCACATAGGGGAGAGGCCCTTCAATTGCCCCAGGTGCAATAAGGTGTTCACCTGCTCCTCCCACCTGCGGAGGCGCCAGCAAGTTCACGTGCCATAGCAGGGGCATTGAAGGAATGACAGCTGAGTGCCATTATAGACTGGAGTATTAACCCAGTTCCGGGGCCTCCTGGGTTTGAATCCTGCCCAGGCAGAGGGTAAATTTGGAATAATTCAGTCAGTAATCTGGAGTTCCAAGTCTAATGATGAAGCCATTTTTGAGGGGGAGTTGGGGTGAGGAGGAGTGGGGTGGGGAGGTGGGGGGCAACCCCCCATCTGATTGACTCACGTCATTTTTTTGGGAAGGAAACTACCATTGTGGGAAAGGATTCGCTCAGTCGTCCCAGCTGCAACCTTTACCCTGTCTGGCTGATGGTTGACCCTACACTGCAACCTCCGCCCCCCTCTCCCCCCGCCCTCTCGCCCACTACGCCCCTCCCTCTCCCCAGCAAATGAACAGGGAGAAACCTACCTGGATACAGAGTATACGTTAAAATTGCTGAGTGAGGCAATACTTCCTACAGGCTAAGAAAGGGAGTGTGTGCGCTTTGACCTTGAGCTGTTTTCAAATGAAAAGCTACTTTTTCTACGCCTTTTTGCTGGGGGCAAACGGAAGCTGTAACCAAGTTGGGTCACAATAAAGGGTTACCTGAACTTACCGCCGGGCTCAGACTCTCATTGAAGGCTTTGAGCTTCAAATGGTTTTTGTTTTAAACCTGTTGATTTCTTTCAGCCTCCTGCACTAAGTTTCCAGTGTCGTGTATCAGATGGTGCAGTGAATGAGTAGCTAGTATTGTTGGAAATTGCGAATATTTCAGGAGTGCAGGTATTGTCGTTTTATCGGCATTGTAAAGTTTACTGGCAGCACCAGGAGGTGTGGGCTGTGTTAATTAGAAATGATGTGGAGTTGCTGGTGTTGGACTCAGGTGGATAAAGTTAAAATCTACACAACTCCAGGTTATAGTCACAACAGATTTATTTGGAAGCGTTAGCTTTCGGAGTGCTGCTCCTTCGTCGGGTAGCTGTTGAGCAGGATCGTAAGACATAGAATTTATCGCAAAACATTACAGTGTCGTGCAGTTGATTTCCTGAACAAGTCCAGTTGCAATTTAGTCTTTCATTTTTTAGAATGGGTTGCAGTTTCGGTTCATTAACATGTATAACCCAGAACTACTTTTAAGTCACGTTCTCCCGATGACTTAAGATTTTATAAAATTAGGTGATATCTCAGCTCAGACAATGCAAGAAAGGTGTGAGGTTCAAGTCTGTCTGTCTCCCAGTCCTGAGCCAAGATACCCCTTAGGTCCGTTTTAAACTTTCCCCCACTCATTCTAAACTAATGTCCTCTAGTTCTGGCATTTCTTGAGGCAAATTAAATGCCACACGCTTTTTATAATCCTTTGGTCCCTCATCTTTCCTGAAGATTTTTCCCTCCTGATTCCTGAAGAAGGGCTCATGCCCGAAACATCAATTCTCCTGCTCCTTGGAAACTGCCTGACCTGCTGCACTTTTCCAGCAACACTTTTTCATCCCTCATCTTTCCCCACCCAACCTAAACCTATGCCCTCCAGTTAGTGATCGGCATTTGGACACTTCAAACCTGTCAGTAACGTAAGCATCTCTGAAGAGCATAATGCGCATGCACCTCGGTGTTAGCAAGCAGTGCGCATGTCCGCTGGTGTCAGCAAAAGACTGTGCACGCTCCTGGCTGTACGCACAAACGGCTCATAACCTACTTTTGATGGACCAATAGTGAACTCGGGAGGACCGGAAGGTGTCTTGTCCTCCTGCCAATCAGAGCACCGCTATTGTCTGAATGCGGAAGTTGGACAATGAGGTTCTGAAGCAGGTGCTGCTCCTGTCTCTCTGAATGAAGATTGAGCTTTACCCCAAACTGCAACTTTCTTCCTCTGTCCAACATCTGTGAGTACGGCACTCTCTTTTCTCACCACCTGTTCCACTTTTTTTTCATTCTGGCGTTCAATTGTTGACTTGCAGCAACTGAAAGGAAAGGGAGTGAATTCAGGGAGGGGGACAGAGTGTAGAAATATTGGTCGAGAGTGTGGAGCTGGAAAAGCATAGCAGGTCAGGCAGCATCCGAGGAGCAGGAAAATCGACGTTTCAGGCAAAAGTCCTTCATCAGGAATTTTCCTGCTCCTCGGATGCTGCCTGACCCGCGTGCTTTTCCAGCACCACACTCTCGACTCTAATCTCCGGCATCTGCAGTACTTACTTTTGTCTAGAAATGTTGGTCCAGATCTGTGTCTCAATTGGCAAATGCATGACCACAATGTGATAATGTAACCTTTGCTGTGGGAAAACAAAAGCAGAAAGGAGGTGCATTGTTTTAATGGTGATATTTTGGGATATGGAGAAAGTGAGGAGTGCAGATGATGGAGATCAGAGTTGACAAGTGTGGCCCTGGAAAAGAACAGCGGGTCAGACAGCATCCAAGGACCAGGAGAGTCGACGTTTTGGACATGAGCCGTTCATCAGGAATGTTATGTGGATGTACAAAGAGGTTTCAGTGTCTTTCTACACCAGTCAATACCAGTTGTCAGACAGGTGCACTAAGCAGTCAGCAGGGCAAGGTGTATTAGCAAGGGGAATTGAGTTCAGAAGTGGGGTAGGCCTTCCTGCGGTTAAGGGGTCATTGAATATATTGAAGGCTGAGTTCATCTGATTTTTGAACAACAATGAAGTGGATGGTTATGAGGGAACAGAAAAAAATGGTTTTAAGAACAGTTACAGAATCGTACAGCACAGAAACAGATACTTGATTTCATGCTGACTATATTCATAAACTAAACTAGTCCTACCTTGTTTGGCCTATATATCTCTGAACCTTTCCTATTCATAGGAGTAGAAATTAAAGCCATTCAGCCCACTGGGTCTGCCCAGACCATTCAATCGCGGCTGATAAGTGTCTCAGCCCCATTCTCCTGTTTTCTCCCTGTAACCTTCGATCCCCTTGATACTCAAGAACTGTTTCTGTCTCAGTGTTAAATATCCTCAGTTACCTGGCCTCCACAGCCTTCTGTGGCAATGAGGTCCACCAGTTCACCACTCTCTAGCTAAAGAAATTTCTCCTAATCTCTGTTCTGAAAGGCCTTCCCTTAACTCCTAAGGCTGTGCCCTCGGCTGCTAGTCTCTCCTTCCAATGGAAACATCTTCACAGCATCAACTCATCCAGGCCATTGAGTATTCTGTTTGTTTCAGTTAGATTCCCCTGAGTGTGGCCCTGTTAATCAGCATGAACCAGACCCTTCAGGATGAGGTACAGCAGGGATTAGGTTCAACAAATTGAGAAAGGAGGGAGTGTGTGGGATGGAGATTTTGAACTTCCAGGGAATAAGACTTACAGAGAGTTCACTATAAATTAGAATTGATTGGATGGGGCAATGGGCCAGGGAGTGGCAGATGGAGATTAATTTAGGGAAATGTGATGTTTGCATTTTGGTAAGGCAATCCAGGCAGGACAGTTAAGGGAGTGCTTCAGAACAAAGAGACCTTGGAGTGCAGGTTCATTGTTCCTTGAAAGTGCAGTCTCAGGTAGCCAGAATAGTGAAGAAGGCATTTTGTAAGCTTTCCTTTATTATTCAGAGCATTGAGTATCAGAGATGGGAGGTCATGTTGTGGCTGTACAGGACATTGGTTAGGCCACTTTTAAAATACTGCATTCAGTTCTGGTTTCCCTGCTACAGGAAATATGATGTGAAACTTTGAAACGGGTCAGAAAAGACTTAAAAGGCTGTTGCCAGAGTTGGAGGGTTTGATCTACAGAGAGAGGCTGAATCGGTCAGGGATATTTTCCTGGAGCATCAGATGCTTGGGTGACCTTATAAGCGGCATGGATAGGGTGAATGCAAAACTAGAGAGCATACGTTTGAGGTGAGAGGGGAATGATTTAAAAGGGACATGTTTCACGCAGAAGGTGGTGCATGTATTGAATGAGCTGTCGTAGGAAGGGGTGGAGCCTGATACAATTACAGCATTTAAAAGGCATCTGGATGGGTACAAGAATAGGAAGCGTTTAGAGGGGTATGGGCCAAATGCTGGGAAATGGGACTAGATTAAGTTAGGATATCTGGGCGGCACATACGAATTGGACTGAAGGGTCTGTTTCTGTGCTGTATGACTCTCTGGGTCTTTGGTGAAACCGGAAGTGTCATTGTGAAGACTGGACTTTCAGAGCAGCCTTCAAAGATGTCTTGTCCTTACTGGGAGCAGAAGGTACAATGAAATCTTTCATTTATGAGACAGCACCTGAGTGAGTGAGTACATCTGAGATTTTGGTGAAAAGTGGGATTTTATTGCACTGTGGGGATGAAACCCTACCCTATCCAGTCATTTCTGCTGGTGGGTGAGACCAGACCACAAGATTAGTTGGAGTAGATGAGGAGGAACTGCTTTTCCCAGAGAATAGTGAATCTATGTAATTCTCTGCCCAGGGAAGCAGTAGAGGCAGCTTAATTAAGTATATTCAGGACACAGTTAGATGGGCTTTTGCATGGTAAAGGTATTAAGGGTAGTTGGGACAATGCAGGGAGGAGAAGCTGAGACATTGGAGAGATCAGTCATGATCTAAATGAATGGCGAAGCAGGCTCGATGGGCCAAATGACCTATTACTGCTTCTATTACTATGAAACTCTAACCCTGCAATTCCCATGGCTAACCCACCTAACCTGCACATCTCTGGACACTATGGGCAATTTAGCATGACCAATCCAAATCAAGGCCAGTGAGCAATACAGTGAT
Source organism: Hemiscyllium ocellatum (assembly GCF_020745735.1). Taxonomy (NCBI): domain Eukaryota; kingdom Metazoa; phylum Chordata; class Chondrichthyes; order Orectolobiformes; family Hemiscylliidae; genus Hemiscyllium; species Hemiscyllium ocellatum. Next base: position 351,198 of record NW_026867497.1, read on the forward strand.
GTGGAAAATGAAGATCTGAGAATGACAGAAAGATACGGAGAGTAAATGTACCGGTAATCAAAATTGGATTCTAAAGATCACAAAAATTGAAACTAAAAATGGTATGTCTGAATGTGTGCTACATTGCAACAAAAGCGAATGAATTGACTGCACACATTGAAGGGAATAATTAAAATGTGGGACTCCTTACAGAGATATGGCTCCAGGATGACAAGGATTGGATCCTCAATATTGAGGTGGTGATCAAATGGAAAGCAAGATAAAGGTAGAGGGTTAGCACAGGTAATCAAAGCACTGATCACAGGGTAATCTGGTGTCACCTCAGATTTCAGGTCCTGATTTCTCACCCCTCCTGGATTTCTGCTGATGCTTTGCCCCCTTTTTTTTACACCTTCTGGAACAATAAGTCAATCCAGACCCCCAATCTCCCAGCCTGATAACCATCCAGACCCCCAATCTCCCAGCCTGTTAACCATCCAGACACTGAGTGTAGTCACGGCAGGGAATAAAACAAGAAATGTGAACCAAAATTAGAAATAAGTAGGTGCTTGTGCTTAATATTGTTCAATAGGAAGTAAACCAGAAATACTACTCTCCCAGGATTCCTACAGTGCCTTATTTGAGGAATTCTCTCACCCTTACATCGAGCTATTAGTACATGATTTACAACAATATCAACAAAAAAAAATTTCTGTTGTCAAATTGACAGAGATATACAGCATAGAAACAGACTTTTTCTCTCTGTCACGCACACACCTGCACAAGTCCATGGGGGTGAATTTGTTTGCAGAATGATATTTGCATATGCATTCTATTTTCCTCAAAGAAATGCACAATCTGCAGGCAGTTAATACATGTAATATTTTGTAAATTTCACATTGGAAATAGAACCAGTCTGACTCTAGACTGGGATACAGACAGATTCTGACCTCACGCCTTTAATGTATTGTTTGAGCAGAGGTGTCTCCTTTTGTTCTAAAGCCTTAAATTTATCCTGAGAAGGTGCCTTACAGGAAGTTCTGAGATTTACATATTAATGATATCTGCAATCCATTGTAAAAGATGAAAGAATTAACGATCCAGGTTTGTTAAATATATCATTTCAATGCCAGGACATTGTAATATTTTTCCATTTTGTGTCTGGTTGTTCATCAAAAACCTGCATTGCAGGCTCACCCTGTATTGACATTTTTTTTGCTTCCCAAAATCAGACCTGCTCACTCTCCGCAATATCCCAGTGTTGTGAAAGATATTAAATTTCAGGTGGAGTTATCCAAAACTCAGATGTCTATCTTGACGTTTTTGCTTTTCTGCCCCTATACGATCCTGAATCAACACCTTCAGGAGAAGGAGTTAGAGCGGAGGGCGGGAGAGAGAGAGAGAGAGAGAGAGAGAGAGAGAGAGAGAGAGAGAGAGAGTGGGATAGTGCTTTCAATTTTGTGGAATAACAACACAAACAAATTGCTTGTTCTGAATTTTTATTCTGGACTGACAGGAATGAATTTTGTAATCTCCTTTTACAGAGTATTTGAAGATCTGAAGACGGAAGTTTCAAAATCAACAGATGAAGGGCTTATGCCCAAAATGTCGACTCTCCTGCTCCTCAGGTGCAGCCTGACTTGCTGTGTTTTTTCAGCATCGCACTTTTCGATACTGACTCTCCAGCGTCTGCAGTCCTCACTTTGATGTCAATGTCTGACAGTCACTCAATCCATCGGGACCGCAACAATTTTTGACTGATTCTGTGAGAAGGAGCAAAGCTTTCTGGTTCCTGTTTCAGTCCGTTTTCAGCATCAGTGGGACTGGATGAGAGACCCTACTGTTGGAGTGCACTGAGTGTGGAGCCTGAAATAGTTATAAGGCCGGGGAAGAGCTCTACACGTGTTGTGTGTGGCTGAAGCTTCGGCCATGGAGAAACCCGAGGAATCCTGCCCCATGGAGAAACCGTGGAAGTGTGGAGACTGTGGAAAAAATTTCCGTTTCCCATCTGCTCTGGAGATTCATCGTCGCAGTCACACCGGGGAGAGGCCATTCCCCTGCACCAACTGCGGGAAGGCCTTCAGCAATTCCTCCGACCTGGTGAGGCACCAGCGGGTCCACACGGGGGAGAGGCCCTTCAGCTGCCCCGATTGCGGGAAGGCCTTCAGCAATTGCTCCGACCTGTTGAGGCACCGGCGAGTCCACACGGGGGAGCAGCCCTTCAGGTGCTCCACATGCGGGAAGGGCTTTACCCAGGCCTCCACCCTATTGGCCCACCGGCAGCTCCACACTGGGGAGAGGCTGTTCATCTGCACCGAATGTGGGAAGGGCTTCAGCAATTCCTTCGCCCTGCTAACCCACCAGCGGGTCCACACGGGGGAGAGGCCATTCCCGTGCACAGAGTGCAGGAAGGCCTTCAACAGTTCCTCTGACAGACTGAAGCACCAGCGGTTCCACACGGGGGAGAGGCCCTTCAGCTGCCCAGAGTGCAGGAAGGGCTTTACCCAGGCCTCTGACCTGCTGAGGCACCGGCGGGTCCACACAGGGGAGAGGCCGTTCACCTGCTATCAGTGCGGGAAGAGCTTTAGCCGCTCCTCCCACCTGCAGAGTCACCTGCGGAGATCACATGCCATCGCAGGGGGTTTAAAGCAGTGACGGCTGGAGACAAGGTATGGGTTTAAATTGGTGCATGAGGCAATACTTCTTCTAATTTATGGTTATGCCAAGGATCTAATTACAAAAGGACAGCTCTGTGCTGACAAATAGTAAAGAAAGTGGGGGTGAGGGGGCAGGGGGAGAAGTGTGTGCACTTAGACCTTGAGCTGTTTCTAAAAAAAAAAGATACTTTTTCTACACCTTTTTGCTGAGGGGATCTGAAGCTGTAACAAAGTTGGGTTGCAATAAAGGGTTACCTGAACTTACCATCGGGCTCAGACTCTCATTGAAAGCTTTGAGCTCCAGATGGTTTTTGTTTAAAGGTGCTCTATTCGTTCAGCCTCCTGCACTAAGTTTCCAATGTCATGTATCAGATGGAGCAGTGAATGAGTAGCTGGTATCATTAGAAATTGTAAATTTTTTAGGGATGCAGGTACTGCGTTGTTCTATCAGCATTGTAAAGTTTCCTGGTGGAAGTGTGGGCTGTGTTCACTAGAAACGTTGTGGAGGTGTCAGTGTTGGACTGGTGTGCACAAAGTTAAAATCTCACAACACCAGGTTATAGTCCAACAGTTTTATTTGGAAGCACTAGCTTTCAGAGCGCTGCTCCTTCATCAGGTAGCTGTGGGGCAGGATCCTAAGACACAGATTTTATAGTAAAAGATCAGTTTCATGCAACTGATGGGTTATATTGAACAAACCTTGATTGCTGTTAAGTCTTCCATCTTTAGAATATGCTGCAGGTTTCTGTTCATTAATATGTAAATCTCAGAACTACTTTTAATTCATGTTCTCAAGATGACTTAAGGTTTTATAAAAATAGGTGACATCTCAGCTCAGACAATGCATGAAAGGTGTGAGGTTCGGTCTGTCTGTATCCCAATCTTGAATCAGACTGGTTCTATTTCCAAAGTATGAGTTGATAAAATATGACATGGATTGATTGCCTTCATTAACTGCCTGCCGATGTTTCCACAAAAAGCACACATTGAATCTATCTGCAAATATAATACTGCAAACGCAAATTCATCCCATGGACTTGTATGTATGTGCGTGTATGAGAGAGTAGTGTGAGTGCGTGTATTTTTGCACGTGTGTATGATGGAGTATGAGCCTGTAAGCGGGTGTGTGCATTGGTGGATTTGTGTGTGTGTCTGAGAGAGACCATGTGTATGAGAGAGGGTCTGTGTGAGTATGAGAGAGTGTAGGGTGTAGTGGGGTCACCCAAGGTTATCCTCATGGGTTCTGAACTTGGCCATCAACCTCTGCTCGGCCACTGAAAACAGTTAAGCAGTGACACAACACACATCGGAGAGGACAGAGTGGCACTTGTCTCTCAGAAGGTGGGAGGCTCTGGATGGTATCATCCAGGATAAACACACGCTGGAGGACCTTCGGCTCAGACAGATTCAGCTGGAAGCCAGGCTGCAGACACGGTGGTGGGTGGGGGGATCTTAACCGGACACTTTATTCTGGGAGACGGTCATTCCCCTCAGGACAGCTTTCTGATTGCGTCAGGGATTGTCTCCGTTCTCTGCAGTTGCCAGCAGGAGGCCAGATGATATTATTGTCTGTCTGGTGCCAGGATTCAGGAACTGATAAGAAGAGGGAGAGAGAATGGATGGTGATGACTCTACCTGGGAAATGGCTTATTATTAAAATTAAGAATAGCTAAAATGATATATTGAGAAACATTATTAAAGCATGTTCAATTTCATAAAAAAGCTGCAGACATCTTTTGAAACTCGCATTGAAATATGTACAGTTAGGCCACAGTTGAGGACGGGCTGTAATGGGTGAATGGCCTATTCCTAGTCTTGTGAAATTGGCTCTGACTACGTCGAAAAAGAATCATAGAGTTGTAGAGCACAGAAAGAAAGCCTTTGGTCTGGGCTGACCAGATGTCCTAAATTAATGTAGTCTCATTTGCCAGCACTTTCCACATATCACTGTAAACCTTCCTGTTCATGTCCCCATCCTTATAAATGTTGTAATTGTACCACTTCCTCTGGCAGCTCATTCAATACACGGACCACTCTCTGCGTGAAACAAGTTGCCCCATAGGATACTTTTCCCCTCTCACCCTAAAACTAATGTCTTCTACTTCTGAACCTCCCCACCCCAGGGGAAATACCTTGTCTATTTATATTATCTATGCCCCTCATGATTTTATAAACCTCTATAAGGTTACCCCCTCAGCCTCCAATACTCCAGGGAAAACAGCCCCAGCCTATTCAGCCTCTCCCTGGAGCTCCAACCCTAACAACATCCTTATAAGTCTTTTTTTATCCCTTTCAAGTTTCACAACAGTCTTCCCACTGAGTGAGCAATAGGCTGTGAACAATCTATTTTTGTTGGGGTGTAAGAGAGGGCGTTTCTTGAGGCCAATTAACTTTCACACTGTTTTTATTTCTAATCCGAGGTCCCTCCAAATTTTTCCCCATTTACCCTAAACCTTTGCCCTAAGCCTTAGGACCCCAACCTTGGGGAAAAGATATACAAAAGTTGAGCAGCCAAACAAATGCAGTAGGACTAAGAAGTCGAGCCACAGATGGGGAAAAGAAAGTGGCTCCAGCCTTTTTATCTCCCCCTGACATTTGGACACTTCAAACCTGTCAGTAATACCAGCTCCCAGGATCTCCAGCCTCTCTGTGGCAGCAAGCACTGCGCATGCTCCTCGGAGTCAGCAAAAAATCTGCGCCGCCAGCTGCTCGGTGTCCGCGCACACGGCTCGCGCCCTTCTTTTGATGGACCAATAGGAAGCACTGGAGGACCGGAAAGCGACTGGTCCTCCTGCCAATCAGAGCGCCCCTATTGTCTGAATGCGGAAGTTGGAACATGAGCTTCGGAAGTTGCTGTTGTTGCTCCTCTCTCTGAATAAAGATTGAACTTCACTCTAGATTGCAACCTCCTTCCTCTGTCCAACATCTGTGAGTACGGCACTCTCTTTTCTCATCCTATTTTTCGTTTCTTTTCTAAATTCTGAGCTTCAATTGTTGACTTGCAGCAACTGAAAGGAAATGGGGTGAATGGGGGGTTGGGGGAACAGACTCTGCAAATGTTGGTTCAGGTCTGTCTCCATTGGCAAACGCAATAACACAATGTAATGATCTTGCCTTTGCTGTGGAAGAAAATGCGGAAAAAAGGTCATTGTTTAGATGCTTATATACTGGGCTGTGGAGAAAGTGAGGGCTGCACATGCTGGAGATTAGTCGAAAAGTGTGGTGCTGGAAAAGCACAGCAGGTCAGGCAGCATCCGAGTAGCAGGAGTGTTGGTGATTTGGTCACGAGCCCTTCATCAGGAATGATGTGTGGATGTACAATGGGGTCTCAGCAACCTTCCACACCAGTCACTGCCAGTTGTCGGACAGGTGTAGCAAGCAATCAGCAAGGCAAGTGGTATATTAGCAAGAGTTCAGAAGTTGGGATGGCTTTCTGTGATCAGGCAGTCATTGAATATATTCAAGCCTGTGTTCATCTGATTTCTGAACAACAAAGAAGTGGATGGTGATGGGGGAAGGTAAAAATAATGGTTTTAAGACCAGTATAGAACAGTTACAGTCATACAGCACAGAAACAGACACTTCAGTCCAGCTAGTCCATGCTGCTATATTCATAAACTAAACTAGTCCCACGTAGTTTGGCTCATATCCCTTTGAACCTTTCCTACTCATGTACTTATCCAAATGTCTTTTAAATGTTATTACTGTACCTACATCCATCACTTCCTCAGGACATTGATTCCACACACAAACCACTGTCTTTCGAAAAGAAGGTGTTCCTTGTGTGTTTTTTTAAATCTTTCTCCTCTCCTTGAAAGTTTGCTCCCTAATCTTGAAACCCCCACCTGAAGGAAACAGCACCAGCCACTCACCTCATTGACACCCCTCTTGGTTTTATAAACTTTATAGGTAACCTCTCAACTTCCTGTGCTTCAGTGAAAAATGTCCCAGCCTATCCACCTAGATGTAGGTATATTCATATCCAGTTATGATCTGTTCGATGCTGGTGCATGCTCGAAAGACCAAATGGCCTACTCCTGCTCCCAATTCTCTCACTCTGTGTCCAAGACAGCAAGAGACCATAAGGCAGAGGATCAGAAAGTAGGCCATTCAGCCCATCAGGTCTGCTCATACCACACAATTGTGGCTGATATGTTTCTCAACCCCATTCTCCCACTTCCTCCCCATAACCCTTGATACTCAAGAACTTATCTATCTCAGTCTTAAATATCCTCAGTGACCTGGCCTCCACAGCATCATGTGGCAATGAATTCCATGGATTCACCACTCTCAGGCTGAAAAGTTTCTCCTTATCTCCCTTCTAAAAGGTCTTCCCTTTTCTAGTCTCTTTCAGGTCCTGGTCTCTCCCACTAATGGAAACATCTTCCCAACGCCCACTTTGTTTAGGTCTTTCAATGTTCTGTATATTTCCATTAAATCTCCCCTGAGTGAGAGTGTGGGCCTGTGTCATGGTCTAAGCCAGACCACTCAAAACATTCTTAAGCAGGCAGCCCCAGACCATAACTTTGTAATTTGATTTGGTAAGTGGACAGTGAAAATTATCTGGAGTAAGTGAGCTCAGTTGACTACTAGATTTTAAAACAGACAAAAATTATTCTCAAAATTACACAATGCAACACAAAGATCAGAATAAAGAACGCCTACAGAACTCAGCCTATCCAACTAGACTCAGTTATGCTGTTCTGAATATACACAACAGTCCCAATAAGCCAACTCCCTTTGAAAACCATTATTAATGGAACACATGCTTATAGGTTGAAGTTGAGAGACAGGAAAGAGAGAGAGAGAGTTTCCACACAGCTCCCTGTTGAACTTGCAACCAGTTCAAAACTGAACTAAAACTGCTCTGGTCACTCCCTTTTCTTTATACAGGTCACTTCTAAAACATGACCAATTTGGCCTGAAGTTGCATCTGTTTACATATAAACAAAAGACCTCTCAAAATTCTTTTCATCTCTGTTCAAACCAGACTGATCAGAACCTGGCCGGTTTATTACCTCTCTGAAAAAAGTCATGGACAGTGTCTCCTTGAGCCAGGGAAAAGCTTTTAGTCCAAAAAAGGAACTAGCTTTGTGACACCTGTTAATCAGCATGAACCAGACCCTTCAGGATGAGATGCAGCAGGAATTAGGTTCAACAAAATGTGAATGGAGGGAGATTGCGTGGGATGGAGATTTTCAGCTTCCAGGGAATAAGAGAGGAAAAAGAGTTTGCTGTTAATTAGAATTGATCGGATGGGTCAATGGATAGAGGAGTGGCAAATGGAGTTTAATTTAGAGAAATGTGAAGTGTTGCATTTTGTTCAAGCAATCCAGGCAGGACTGACACAGTGAAGGGGAGTGTCACAGAACAGAGAGACCTTGGAGTGCAGGTTCATGGTTCCTTGAAAGTGAGTCCTAGGAGGTCATGGAGTGGCTGTACAGGACATTGGTTAGGCTACTTTTAGAACTGTGTTCAGTTCTGGTCTCCCTACGCCAGGAAAGATGTTGTGAAACTTTGAAAGGGTTCAGAAAGGATTTTCAAGGCTGTTGCCAGAGTTGGAGTGTTTGAGACACAGGAAGAGGCTAAATAGGCCAGGGATATTTTCCGTGGAGCATTGGAGGTTGAGGGGTGACCTTATAGATGTTTATAAGGGGCAGGATAGGGTGAGTACCCAGGTTAGGGGAGTTCAAAACTAGGCAGCATATGTTTGCGGTGAGAGGGAATGATTTAAAAGGGACCTGAGGAGCAACTTTTTCACGGAGGGTGGTAGAGGCTGATACAATTCCTACAAAATTTAAAAGGTATCTGGATGGGAATATGAAGAGGAAGGGTTTAGGGGGATATGGGCCAAATGCTGGCAAATGATTTAGATTAATTTAGGACGACTTGTTGGCTCAGATGAGTTGGGTCGAAGGGTCTGTTTCCGTGCTGTATGACTGTAATCGTCTTTGGTGAAAGCAGAAGTGTGGTTGTGAAGACTGGACTTTCAGAGCAGCTTTCAAAGATGTTTTGCCTTGATTTGGAACAGAAGAAGTTGCAATGAAATCTTTCATTTGTGAGACAGCAACTGAGTGAGTGAGTACATCCTGGAAAGTGGAAATTCATTGAATTGTGGGGATGAAGCCCTACCCTATCCAGTCATTTCTGATGGTAGATGAGACCAGGCTTCAAGATGAGGGGGAGTAGATTTAGGAGAGAGATGAGAAGGAACTGCTTTTCCTGGAGAGCAGTGAATCTATGGGCAATTCAGCACGGCCAATCCAAATCAAGGCCAGTGAGCAATGTCGTGATCTGGAGAATTAACATCAGAGAATGATAGAAAGGGACAAGGAGAGTAAATACACCAGCAATCAAAACTGGATTCTAAAGATCACAAAAATTGAAAATAAAAACGGTGTGTCTGAATGTGTGCTGCATTGTAACAAAAGCGAATGAATCAACTGCACACATTGAAGAGAATAATTATGATCTGAGATTCCTCACAGAGACATGGCTTCAGGATGACAAGGATTGGATTCTGAACATTGAGGGGGTCGTCAAATGGAAAGCAGGATAATGGGAGAGGTGCTAATGAAAGCACAGATCACAGGGGAATCTGGTGTCAGCTTGGATTTCAGGTCCTGGTTTCTCTGTCTTCTGTTGATTTTCCTGTTCCAACAGAGTAAGATGTGGGTCTGCTCTCAGCTCTGTTGGATTTCTGCTGAAGCTTTGACCCCATCCACCCCCACCCCCACCCCTTTACACTTCTGGAACAATAAAACATTCAGTCAATTGAGACCCAACCAACAGTCTCCCAATCTCTCAAACCAATCAGACACAAGAGTGTAGTCATTGCATGGAATCAAACAAGAAAAATGAAACAAAGTTAAAAATATATAGGTGCTTCTGCTTAATTAGATTAGATTCCTATAGTATGGAAACAGGCCCTTCCACCCAAAAAATTCAAACTGATCCTCCAAAGAGTAACCAACCCAGACCCATTTCTCTACATTTACCCCTACCTAATGCACCTAACAGTATGGGCATCGTGGGTGGCACGGTAGCACAGTGGATAGCACTGCTGCCTGACAGCGCCAGAGACCCAGGTTCGATTCCCGCCTCAGGGAGTTTGCACATTCTCCTCGTATCTGCGTGGGATTCCTCCGGGTGCTCCGGTTTCCTCCCACAGTCCAAAAATGTGCCATGCTAAATTGCTCGTAGTGTTAGGTGAAGGGGTAAATGTAGGAGAATGGGTCTGGGTGGGTTGTGCTTCGGTGGTGGATTTGTTGGACTGAAGGACCTGTTTCCACACTGTAGGTAATCTAATCTAAATTTAGCATGACCAATTCACCTGACCTGCACATGTTTGGCCTGTGGGAGAAACTGGAGCACTCGGTGGAAATCCGCTCAGACCCGGGGAGAATGTGCAAACTCCCTGAGGCGGGAATGGAACCCGGGTCCCTAGTGCTGTGAGGTAGCAGTACTAACCACTGAGCCACCATGCTGCCCCCAAATGTTTGTTCATTGGGAAGTAAACCAGAAATAGAGCTTTCCCAGGATTCTTATAGTGCCCTACTTGAGGAATACTCTCTCCCTTACATCTAACTATTAGCTATTATTTACAACAATATTTACACCAACCTAAATAAAGCATCTGTTATCATATAGACACAGAGATATACAGCACAGAAAGAGACTTTTTCTCCCTCATGCATGCACACACGTAATTGGCAGGATGTTCTAGGATTTACACATTATTGATACCTGCAACCCATTCGAAACGATGAAAGACTTAATCCCGGTCTGTTTAATATGTAATTTCAATGGCAGGATGCTGTAATGTTTTTTCCATGAATTCTGTGCCTTATGATCTTATTCTCCACAATCACCTGATGAAGGAGCCGCGCTGTTAACACCAGTCCTTCCAAATAAACCTGTTGGGTGTTTGATTTTTAACTTTGTCCAGGTTAGGTTGGATTGGCCAAGCTAAATTACCCGTAGTGCCCAGGGATGTGCACGTTAGGTGCATTATTCAGGGTGGTAGGAGGATGGGTGTAGGTGGGTTACCCGTCGGAGGGTCGGTATGGACTCCTTGGGCCGAGTGGCCTGCTTCCACACTCTGGGAATTCTCTGAAAGGAAGGGATTACCCTGTTGCAAACTGCAGGGCTGCGCAGGCGCAGTGCGCGCAGCTGTTGTCGGCCTTTCCCCGCCCCCTCGCTTCATCTATGACGTCACAACGCGGAAGTGGCCCTGTCAGTTTCAGAGTGAAACTCCCTCCCTCTGGGCAACTCTTCATCCCGGGAGGGAGTGGGGGTAACATCTGTTCACTTGTAGCAACTGGAGTGATTCCAGGGCGGGGGGGGGGGGCAGACTCTGCAAACTCAGGTATGTGTCTGAATTACCCGGGTGAGGAGGGACGGAGGGATGGGATGGGGCTGTCTTCCCCATCGCGCCAGAGTCTGAAGGGTAACATTACAGACTTTTTATAAAAGCATGAGGGGCATGGATAGGGTCAAATAGACAAGGTCTTTTCCTTGGTATGGGAAGTACAGGGCTAGGGGGTAATAGGTTTAAGGCGGGGTTGGGGGGAAGACTTAAAAGGGATCTAAGGGGCAACTTTTTCATGCAGAGTATGATGCGTGTAAGGAATGAGCTGCCAGAGGAAATGGTGGATGCTGGTACAATTACGGCATTTAAAAGGCATCGGGATGGGTGTTTGAATAGGAAGGGTTCAGAGGGATATGGACCAAGTGCTGGCAAATGGGACTAGATTGATTTTGAGTATCTGGTTGGCATGGAAGAGATTGACCGAAGGGTCTGTTTCTGTGCTGTTTATCTCTATGACTCTGGCTTTCTACTAACATTTGCCACGTCTGTATGTTCTGTTTCTCTCTGGTGTCGGTGTTAATGCTTTCCCCCCCCCCACTTCCCAGGGACGTTAATGTGAGAACAGAGGGGGCAGGGAGGGAGAGAGTGAGATGGTGCTTTCAATTTTGTGGAATAACTAAAGACAACAATGTTCACCCGAAAGTAGAGTTGCTTGTTCTGAATTTCTACCCTGGACTGACGCTGATGACTTTTGTAATCTCTTTTTACAGAGTATTTGACGATCTGAGGACAAAAGTTTCAAAATTAACAGATGAAGGGCTTATGCCTGAAACGTCAACTTTCCTGCTCTTCGGATGCTGCCTGACCAGCTGTGCTTTTCCAGCACCGCACGTTTCAGCACCGACAGTCCAGTAACTACAATCCTCACTTTGTCGTCAATGTCTGACAGTCATTCAATCCATCGAGACTGCAATAATTTTTTACTGTGATTCTGTGAGAAGGAGCAAAGTTTTTTGGTTCCTGTTTAAGTACGTTTTCAGCATCAGTGGGACTGGATGAGAGACCCTACTGTTGCAGTGCACTTGAGTGTGAAGCCAGAAACAGCTCTACAGCCTGGAAAGAGGAATTCACGGTGAGGAGGGGCTCTACACGCATTTGTGTACAGCTGGAGCTTCGGCCATGGAGAAACCTGAGGAATCCCACCCCGAGGAGGAATCGTGGAAGTGTGGTGACTGCGGGAAAGGCTTCCGTGCTCCATCTGCCCTGGAGATTCATCGGCGCAGTCACACCGGAGAGAGGCCATTCATCTGCCCCAAGTGTGGGAAGGCCTTCAGCAATTCCTCTGCCCTTATGAGGCACCGGTGGGTCCACACAGGGGAGAGGCCCTTCAGCTGCCCTGATTGTGGGAAGGACTTCAGTTATTCTTCTGACCTGCAGACCCATCGACGGGTCCACACGGGGGAGAGGCCGTTCTCCTGCACTGTGTGTGGGAAGGCCTTCAGCACCTCCTCCACCCTCCTGACCCACTGGCGGGTCCACACTGGGGAGAGGCCATTCACTTGTTCCGAGTGCAGGAAGGGATTCACTCAGGAGGGCAAGTTGCGGATGCACCAGCGGGTCCACACTGGGGAGAAGCCTTTCAGCTGCCCCGAGTGTGGGAAGGCCTTCAACGATTCCTCTTCCCTTCAGACCCACAAGTGGGTCCACACGCAGGAGAGGCCGTTCCCCTGCACAGAGTGCGGCAAGCTCTTCAGCAATTCCTCCACCCTGCTGAAGCACCAGCGGGTCCACACAGGGGAGAGGCCCTTCAGCTGCCCCGAGTGTGGGAAGGGCTTTACCCAGATGTCCGTCCTGCTGATCCACCAGCGGATCCACATCGGTGAGAAGCCTTTCTGCTGCCCTGAGTGTGGGAAGGGATTCACTCAGAAGGGCAACTTGCGCACGCACCAGCGGGTCCACACCGGGGAGAGGCCCTTCAGCTGCCCCAAGTGCGGAAATGCCTTCAGCGATTCCTCCACCCTACTGAAGCACCAACGGGTCCACACAGGGAAGAAGCCATTCCCCTGCCCCGAGTGTGGGAAGGCCTTTAGCAATTCCTCCGACCTGCTGAAGCACCAGCGTGTCCACACGGGGGAGAAGCCCTTCAGCTGTCCCGAATGTGGGAAGGCCTTCAGCGATTCCTCCGCCCTGGTGAAGCACCAGCGGGTCCACACGGGGGAGAGGTCCTTCAGCTGCCCCGAGTGTGGGAAGGGCTTTACCCGGGCAGCCACCCTGCGGAGGCACCAAGGAGTTCATGTGCCATCACAGGGGGATTGAAGGAGCGACTGCCGAGTGCCATTATGGACTGGGCTAACAACCCAGTTCTGGAACTCCCAGGTTTGAATCCCACCGCAGCAGATCGCGGATTTGGAATTCGGTCAGAAATCTGGAGGTCAGAATCGAACAATGAAACCATTGGGCGGGGTCGGGGGAAGCCCCATTCTGATTCAGTCACGTCCTTTTTAGGGAAGGAAACTGCTGTTGTTGTTCTCTCAGTCGTCCCAGCTGCATCCTTTCCCTGGTCTGGCCTACACGTGACTGCAGCCCTACAGCAGTGTAGTTGACTCCACCTGCTTCCTCCCACTTCTTTCCCTCCCGGCAGATGGGCAGGGAGAAACTTACTTGGAGACAGGGTATGGGTTGAAATCGCTGAGTGAGGCAATACTTCCTCCAGGTTAAGGCTGTAACAAAGATCCAATTACAAAGGGACAAGTCAGTGGTAACCAATAGTAAAGAAAGTGGGGGGTTGGGCTTTGATCTTGAGCTGTTTAAAAAGCAGCTACTTTTTCAACACCTTTTTGCTGAGGTGATCTGGAGCTGTAACAAAGTTGGGTTGCAATGAAGGTAACCTGAACTCTCTGGACGAGCTGACCAAGGCCCTTGAGTCCTTCGAAAAGAATAAAACTCCCGGAAGCTACGGCTTACCGGTCGAGCTCTATTCCGCTCTGTGGGACTTGATTGGCCAGGACCTGCGGAGGTGTATGTCAGTATGCTTCGAGCAGGTACCATGAGTGAATCCATGAGGAAAGGCATCATCACCTTCATCTACAAGCGGAAGGGGGAGAGGGAGGAATTCAAAAATTGGAGACCAATTTCACTGTTGAATGCGGATTACAAAATCCTGTCAAAGGTAATCGCCAACCGGGTCAGGTCTGCTCTGGGGTCGGTGATTCACCCTGACCAAACCTGTGCTGTGCCAGGCAGGAAGATCACTGAGAGTATCGCACTCCTCAGGAATACGATCGCCTACAAGCAGGACAGAGGGTTGGACACTTGCCTGATCAGCCTGGACCAGGAGAAAGCCTTTGACAGGATATCACACAGGTATATGAAAGATGTTCTCTCCAAAATGGGCTTTGGGGAGGGAATCTGCAATTGGATCAGACTGCTCTACACCAACATCATCAGTGCAGTCTCAATAGCTTCCCAGTCCGATCTGGAGTCAGGCAGGGCTGCCCTCTCTCTCCTGCCTTGTTTGTGTGCTGCATAGAGCCATTTGCCAAGTCTATCAGGAAGGATGCAAGCCTGAGAGGGTTGACTATTCCTAGTAGCGGGGGCCTGCAGGTTAAGGCCTCCCTGTACATGGATGACGTTGCCATTTTCTGCTCAGATCCGCTGTCCGTGCGCAGACTCATGTCCATTTGTGACCAGTTCGAATGGGCCTCGAGGGCCAAGGTAAACCGAGGCAAGAGCGAGGCCATGCTCTTCAGGAACTGGGCCGACCAATGCTCGATCCCCTTCACCGTCAGGACCGACCACCTGAAGGTGCTGGGTATTTGTTTCGGGGGGGCTGGGGCGCGTGCCAAGTCTTGGGAGGAGCGTATCAGCAAAGTGAGGCAGAAACTGGGCAGATGGAAGCTACGGTCGCTCTCCATCACGGAAAAAAACCTGGTCATCAGGTGTGAGGCACTGTCATTGCTATTATACATGGCACAGATCTGGCCTATTCCCAGAATCTGTGCAGCTGCAGTCACCCGGGCCATCTTCCAGTTTATATGGAGATCAATGATGGACTGGGTCTGAAGGGACTCGCTGTACAAAGATCTGGGCAACGGGGGAAAAAATACACCCAATGCCACCCTCACCCTGATGGCCACCTTTGTGTGTGGCTGCATCAAGCTGTGTGTGGATCCCTGGTACGCAAACACCAAGTGTCACTACGTACTGAGGTTCTACCTGTCCCCGGTGTTGCGAAGGATGGGCCTGGCCTCGCTGCCGCGGAACGCTCCGAGTAGTTGGACCGTTCCGTATCACCTGTCCTTCGTGGAGAAGTTTATGAAGAAAAACACCTTTGACCACAAGTCCATCAGGAAGTGGTCAGCACGTAGTGTCCCTGAGACCCTTTGGAAAAGGAGAGGGCGGATCCTATCGAGTGGTTCCCTGAGCAGACTGTCAAAGCCATTTGGCAGAATGCCTCATCGCCAGAACTTTCCAACAAGCACCAAGACATGGCTTGGCTGGTGGTGAGAAGGGTTCTACCTGTGAGATCCTTTATGCACGCCCGGACTCTCTGCCGCACCGCACGCTGCCCTCGAAGCGGCTGCAGGGGGGACGAGACTGTCACACACCTCCTTCTGGAATGTGCCTACGCAGATGAAGTCTGGAGAGGAATGCAAGTGGTGTTTGTCGAGGTTCGTTCCGAGCAGCGCCGTGACGCGGGACTCCGTGCTCTACGGCCTGTTCCCCGGGACGCACACCGAGACAAATATCAACTGTGCCTGGAGGATCATCAACTTGGTGAAGGACGCTCTCTGGGTGGTCTGAAACCTGTTGATCTTCCAGCTGAAGGAGTTGACCCAGACTGAGTGTTGCAGACTGGCACATTCCAAGGTCCAGGACTACGTGTTGAGGGACGCGCTGAAGCTTGGGGCAACTGCCACTAAGGCACGGTGGGGAAAGACCACTGTGTAACGTCTGCCTGCCTAATGAAGAACAGGGGGCCCATGCAGTCATTTGGACTCTGCTGACACCTCAGCTCAATATATGGGCATATGATTGAAAAATGTACAGACCTGTATATAAAAATGATAAATTCTGATCTTTGTATGTAAATGTTTACATATGTATGGCATGACCAACTGTACAAACCATCAAATTATTTTATGAATATATTTTTGAAATAAAAAATTATTGTATCAGACATGCGAGCTGTGCAAGGTTACCTTATGACATCTCCCACTTAGTTTAGACTGGCAGTTCTTTATAGGAACTTATCTCGGCACCAGACACCTAACTCAGCTGGGTAGGTTTCTCCCACCTGATGGACAGCTCAAGGCCTGTAGGAGTGATCAGTCAAGCACACACAGATCTGTCAATTAACTTCTCTTCCTTATGAATTATTGTCTTTCACTGTTATCTGTCTAATTAAGAACATGCAATGTTTTTGTAAACTTTTGTATAAAGGAAGCCACTTTGTATCAGTACATTGGAGTAGCCTGCTGGGGCACTTGAAGAGCTGCTACCCTACACTGCTAGGTTATTAGAACCTAGTTAGTTCAGCGTTTGGGTATCAGTGTTACATTGTAACAGTGATGCTACGAGTGAATAAAGGGGATGACTAAGATTAAACTAAACTGTCTGTAAGAGGTTTTTATTCCAGACCTCCAAAGAGTATGATCTTTGGGACGAACCAAGAAAGAGAGGCTTACGGGTTTGAGTCCATAAGGGCTTCCCTAGGCCATGTCAAATCTGTACTTTAACAATAGCAAGGGATAAAACAAGAAAAATGAAAGAAAATTAGACATAAATGCACATTTGGTGCTCATGCTTAAAGGTTGTTCATTAGATAGTAAACCAGAATTGGAGTCTCCCAGGATTCTTATCATGCCCTACTTGTGGAATTCCCACTCCCTTACATCTAAGTATTAGTACCCAGCTATGACTTATAACAATACTTTCATCAACAGAAATAAAACGTCTGTTATCTAATAGACATAGAAATATACAACACGGAAATAGACTTTTTGATCCAACACATCCATGCTATCCTATATAAGTCTAGTGACCCATTTGCCAGCATTTAGCCCATATCCCTCCAAACCCTTCCTATTCACACACCCATCCAGGTGCCTTTTAAATGCTGTAATTGTACCAGCCTCCACCACCACTCTGGCCTATTTACTCTACCCACCCTTCAGGATTGTATGAACCTCTACCCGGTCACCCTCAGCCCCGACACTCCAGGGGCAACAGCCCCATCCTATTCAGCCTCTCCTTATACCACAAATTAACCAACACTGGCGACATCCTTATCAATCTGTCCTTCACCCTTTCAAGTTTTACAACATCCTTCATGTCCTATAGCAGGGAAACCAGAATCGAATGCAATATTTCAAAAGCGGCCTAACCAGTGTCCTAGACAGCTGCACTGTGACCTCCCAACTCCTACACCCAATGGATTCAATGGGCCAAATGGCCTTTTTCTGCACTGCAGGGATTTTATGATTGCTTCATATAGTGTATATCTGATATTCACTGTTGTACAGGCTGCATGGCTATGAATGTTCACCTTCTAATGTTGTAATGGAATTACATCCTGTATTTCTTGTAATAATTTTTATTTAATAGGTCAGCAGGAAGTCATTCAGCAACTTTACTGGCTTTCTTTTCTGAAGCACCCTTGACATGTCATTTTCAAAACCTTGACTCGGCTCCATTTCCAGCCCCTTTGTAGGAAGGTTGTTCCAGGTCATTGTCACCTAAATGAAGTTTTCCTCTTAATATATACTTCACGCTACCTGGCTGCGTGAGGGTTTTCGGGTTTTTGTGTCATGGATAATATATGATCAGCAGGTATCTGGCAATCTACAGGAATTGTCACCGATGTTATGTTCATTTGACTGGACTGACTGTGATCAATTATTTTGTGATTTTATTTGCAGGAAGACATGGGGAAAGAAATCTGAAACCAAAAGACACATCAACTTCTGGCAGAGCCACTTGATTCACTGGGACTTTAATATCAGCAGCCATTCACATCGAGAAGACATGTTTGCTTTTGTTTGCTTGAAAGATTTTGGACACTGGTGTGGCAGGAAGAATACTGAGACACCCGAGTGAGGGAGATTCAATGCGCTGACTGTGAAAAGTGCTTCATACCATTTACTCAGCTTGGAGGATCAAAATCTCACCCCTCACGGTGGGGAGAGACTGTGTACCCTTTCCGTTTGTAATTTGAAACACAGAGTGAGACAAGGAAAGCTTCCCCCCATGTGGAAATGTTGGTACTGTGGGAGAAGATGCCCTTTCCTATCGATGTTGGAACCCCACAGACGCGTTCACATGGGGAAGAGGGGAGAGGCTGTTCACCCGCTCCGTGTGCAGACAGGGATTTAGTGAGACGGGCCATCTGCAGACGCACCAGCGGGTCCATGTGGAAGAGATGCCGTAGAAGTGCTCCATGTGCGGGAGGGAGTTCACTCGGTCATCTACACTGCTGGCCCACCAGCGGGTCCACACCGGAGAGAGGCCATTCACTTGCTCACCGTGCAGGAAGGGCTTCACCCGCTCCTCCCACCTGCAGAGACACCAGTGAGTTCACCTGCCATTGAAGGAGCTTCAGCCGAATGCCATTATCGACTGCATTAATAACCCAGTTCTGGGGACTCCTGGGTTTGAATAGCAGATGGTGGAGTTGGAAGTCAGTCAGAAACCTGGAGTTCAGAACCTCATGATGAGAAAAACATCCCTATCCGATTCACTCATGTTTTAGGGAAGGAAACTGCTGTTGTGGGAAAGGAATCACTCAGCTGCAGGCTTTACCTGGTCTGGTCTACACGTGACTCCAGGCCCACAGCAGTCTGGTTGACTCTCGACAGCCCCTCGGCAAATGAGCGGGGAGAATCTTACTTGGAGACAAGGTATGGGTTGCAATTGCTGAGTGAAGCAATACTTCCTCCGGGTTACGGCTGTACCAAGGATCCAATTACAAAGGGACAACTCAGCTGACCAACAGTGAAGGAAGTGGGGTGCAGGGGAATGTGTACGCTTTGACCTTGAGCTGTTAAAAATGCAAATAAGCTACTTTTTCTGTGCCTATTTGCTGGGGAGATCTGAAGCTGTAACAAAGTGGGTCACAATAAAAGTTAGGCAGCATCTGAGGAGCAGGAAAATCGACATTCCAGGCAAAAGCTGATTCCTGATGAAGGGCTTTTGCCCGAAATGTCGATTTTCATGCTCCTCGGATGCTGCCTGACCTGCTGTGCTTTTCTAGCACCACTCTAATCTAAACTCTGATCTCTAGCATCTGCAATCCTCACTTTTGCCACGATAAAGGTTACCTGAACTTACCGAAGGACTCAGACATGGAAGGCTATGAGATCCAGCAGGTTTTTCTTTGAAAGCTGCTCGTTTCTTTCAATCTCCAGTGTGAGGTTTCTAATTGAAGGAGCAGTCAATGTGTAGCTCGTATTATTCGAAATTGTTCATTTTTCAGGACTGCAGTTTCATCATTTCCTCAGCATTGTAAAGTTTACTGACACCAGTGGGAGGTGTGGGCTGTTTTCATTAGAAACAAAGTTAAAAATCACACAACACCAAGTTATAGTCCAACAGGTTTATTTGGAAGCACTAGCTTTTGGAGCGCTGCTCCTTCATTGGTTGCTGTGGAGCAGGATCATAAGACAGAGTATTTGTAGCAAAATGACATTGAATGATATATTGAACAAACCTAGATTGCTTTGAAGTGTTTCATCTTTAGAATGTGTTTCAGATTTCAGTTCATTAATATATAAATCCCAGAACTTCTTTTAAGTCACACTCTCGAGATAACTGAAGGTTTTATAAAAAGAGGTGACATCTCAGCTCAGACAATGCATGAAAGGTGTGAGGTTTGAGCCTGTCTTGAGTCAGACTGGTTCTATTTCCAAAGTAGGAATTGATAAAATATTACATGGAGTAATTGCCTGCAGATTGTGCACTTTTTGAACAAAATAGAATGTATCTACAAATATAATTCTGCAAATGCAAATTTACCCCATAGTCTTATGTGTTTCTTTGCTGCACAGGACCTCCAACCAACACTATACACCAGATATATTGATGATCTTTCTTCCTCTGGACCCATGGTGAGGAGTCACTGAACTAACGACACTGATATTAACATGTTTCATCCCACCATCACACTCACCATGGACTACTCTTTCATATCTGTCTCATTTTTGGACACATGCGTCTCTATCAAGGATGGGTATCTCAGCACTTCTCTGTACCACAAACCCACGGATAACCTGACAGTGCTAAACTTCTCTAGTGAAACATATTAAATAACCATCCTCTATGGACAAGCCCTTCACATACACAGGATCTGTTCAGGTGAGGAGGAACGAGACAGACACTTGGAAGTACACAAGCATGCTCTCATAAGAACGGGGTACAATGCTCAACTCATCAACTGCCACAGCGAG
Source organism: Hemiscyllium ocellatum (assembly GCF_020745735.1). Taxonomy (NCBI): domain Eukaryota; kingdom Metazoa; phylum Chordata; class Chondrichthyes; order Orectolobiformes; family Hemiscylliidae; genus Hemiscyllium; species Hemiscyllium ocellatum. The sequence goes on from NW_026867497.1 coordinate 371,588, forward strand.
AAACTGTAATGATCTTCGGAGACAGACATGAGCTGCAACCAATATGGTTCTCTTTGTTGTCCAGTCCTACTTGGGAGCCGAAACACTATGTCATGTTCTTTGCAGCCTGCAACATAGTACTGATGCGGATGAGCACCTCGCCAAGTCCTTCCCCATACCTCCACTTCTCGACTTCAAACAACTGCCAAACCTTAAACAGATCATTGTTCACAGCAAACTGCCTGGCCTTCAGGGCAACATGATACAACCCTGCCATGGCAGACGATGCAAGACGTGTTAGAGTGACGATACGTTACCATCATGACACGTGGGGACACCACCCACCATGAGAATGGCAGGTACTCACGTGACTCAGCCAGCATTGTTTATCTCATACTCTGCAGGCAATGATGCCCTGAGGCATGGTATCTTGGCGAGACCGAGTGGAGGCTACAGTAACGGATGAATGGACACTGTACAATCGTCAGCCAGGAATGTTCCCTCCCAGTCGGGGAACACTACAGCAGTCCAGGACATTCAGCCTCGGACCTTCAGGTGACCATCCTCCAAGGCAGACTTCAGGACAGGCAACAATGGAAAGTGGCTGGGCAGAGGCTGATAGCCAAGTTTGGTACCTATGGGGATGGCCTCAACCAGGACTTTGGGTTCATGTCACACTACAGGTGACCCCACTAGACTAAACACTCTCCCACACATACACGCACACAAGCACGCATTCACACAAACACATGCTCCTCCACACCAACACACTCATGCAGACCCTCTCTCATACACATCCACTCTCTCAAATGCTCACACACACACACCCTCTCACAGCCTTATACCCCATTACACCCGCACACAGACACAGACACAATCACTTGGTTTCGCCTGTACACACACATTTATGTTTGTGGGTTGAATTTGTACTTGCAGAATTACATTTTATTTTGCTCAAAAACGCTGTACCTCCCACTTTAGAAATAGAATCAGTCTGACCTAACATTGGGACACAGACAGACTTTAACTTAACACCTTCAATGCATTATTTGATTGAGATGACACCTATTGTGAAAACCTATCTTGAGAACATAACTTTTAAAAAGTTTTGGGATTTACATACGAAGGAATCAAAACGAACATGGTCATTCTAAAAGATGATAGAAGTAAGCTACATTTGTTTAATATTACATCCCATGACTCTGCAATCCTGTTGCTCAAGAGTCTGTGTATTATGATTCTGCTCCACAACCATCCGATGAAGAAGCAGCGCTTCGAAAGCTAGTGATTCCAAATAAATCGGAAATAAGTAAATAAACGGTTGGACTATAACTTGGCATTGGGTGATTTTTAACTTTGAAAATCGGTCAGTAATAACCAGCATCTCCATACTGCGCATGCTCCTCGGTGTCAGCAACCACTCCGCGTGTTGCTCATGCGACACGGGGAAACGCCCCACGGTCTTGTTTTGGTGAACCAATGGGACGCTCTGGAGGACCGGATGGGGACTGGTCCTCCTGCCAATCACAGAAAACCCATAGACTGGATGTGGAAGGAGGATCATGTGCTTCTGGGGTTGATGCTGCTTCTCTCTCTCTCTCTCTCTGAGTTAAGATTGAGCTTCAGGGTAGACTGCAACCTTCTTCCTCTGTCCAACATCTGTGAGTATTGTGCTCTCTTTTCTCACCCCATTTTCCATTCCGGGTTCAGCTGTTGACTTGCAGAAACTGAAGCGAAATGGAGTGAATCCAGGGAGGGGACAGGTTCTGGGAAAGTTAGTTCAGTTCTGTGTCTCAATTGAAAAACACAGGGCAAATTCAGGAACCTTTTATCAGAAATGATGTGTAAATGTACAGATCTAGATGTCATTCTGCACCAGTCACTGCCAGTTGTCAGACAGATGCAGCAAGCAATCAGCAAGGCAAGTGGTGTATTAGCAAGAGGAATTGAGCTGAGAGGTGGGGACGCCTTCCTGCAGTTAGAGCGTCATTGAATATGTCCAAGGCTGAGTTCATCTGATTTTTGAACAACAACGAAGTGGATGGTTATGGGGAAAGGCAAAAAAAAATGGTTTTAAGACCAGTATAGTTTGGTTACAGAAACAGACTAGTCCATGCTGATCAATTATCCTAATCTAGTCCTATTTGGCAGCACTTGGTCCATATCCCTTTAAACCCTTCCTATTTATAGACCAATCCAGATGCCTTTTAAATGCTGTAATTATACCAGCCTCCACCACTTCCTCTGGCTGGTCATTCCATACACACACCACTCTTGTGAAAAAGCCCCCCTTAGCTCCCTATTATATCTTTCCCCTCTCACCCTAAACTTTTAGTGAGAGGACTCCCCACCTCACAGAGAAGACTTTGTCTATTTGCCCTATCCATGCCCCTCTGTAAGGTCACCCCTCAGCCTCTGACACTCCAAGGAAAACAGCCCCAGCCTATTTAGCCTCACCCAAGAGCCCAAATCTTTCAAACCGGTAACATCCTGGTGAATCTTTTCTGAACCCTTTCAAGTTTCACAACATCCTTCTGATGGGAAGGAGGCCAGAGTTGCACGCAATATTTCAAATGTGGCCTCACCAATGTCCTGTACAGATGCAACATCACCTCCCAACACCTTTACTCAATGCTCTAACCAAGAAAGGACAGCATACCAAATACTGCCTTCACTATCCTATCTATGTGTGGCTTTACCTTTAAGGAACTATGAACTGCAGTCCAAGGTCTCTTTGTTCAGCAACACTCCCCAGGACCTTACCATAAAGTGTATAAGTCCTGCACTGATTTGTTTTTCCAAAATGCAGCACCTCGCATTTATCTGAATTCAACTTCATTCATGTATTTATCCTAATGTCTTTTAAATGTTCTAACTGTACCTGCATCCACCCCTTCATCTGGACATGCATTTCACACACAAACCACTTTGTGTTTTAAAAAATAAAGTACCCATTATGCCTTTTTAAAATCTTTCTCCTCTCTCTTTCAAATTTGCTGCCTAATCTTGAACCCCCACCAAGGGAAAAGATATCTGCCATTCACCTTATCTACACCCCTTATGATTTTATAATCCTCGATAAGGTCACCTCTCAACCTCCTCTGCTCCAGTGGAAATATTTCCAGCTTATCCACCTCGGTGTAGGTATCTTCATATCCACTTATGTTGGTGCAGGCTCAACAGGCTAAACAGCCTGTTCCTGCTCCCAATTCTTTCTCTGTGTTCAGGAAAGCAAGAGACCATAAAACACAGGAGAGTAAATTAGATGTCTCAGCCCATCAGGGCTGCTCTGCCATTAAATCATGGATGGTAAGCTTCTCAATCCCATTCTCCCACTTTCTCCCCGTAACCCTCGATTTCCCCCCGATACTCAAGAACCTATCTACCTCAGTCTTAAATATACTCCGTGACTAGCGTCCACAGCCTTCTGTAGCAGTGACTTCCACATGTTCACCACTGTCTGGCTGAAACGATTTCTCTTTATCTTTGTTCTAAAAGGTCTTCCTTTTATTCTAATGCTGTGCCCTCAGGTGCTAGTCTTTCCTACCAATGGAAACATCTTCCCCATGTGCACTCTGTCCAGACCATTCAGTATTCTCTGTTTCAACTAGATTCCACCCACCCTCTCCCGAGTGAGGGCCTGTTGATCAGCATGAACCAGACCCTTCAGGATGAGGTACAGCAAGGATTAGGTTCAGCAAAGTCAGAATGGAGGGAGTGTGTGTTGGATGGAGATTTTTCAGCTTTTTCGAGGGTGAGAGGAAAGAAAATTCAATATAAATTAGAATTGATAGGATGGGCCAAGGAGTAGCAGAATGAGTTTAATTTAGATAAATGAGTTGTTGCATTGTAAGGCAAATCAGGGCATGACTGACACAGTTAATGGGGAGTGTTGCTGAACAAAGAGACCTTGCAGGTTCTAGTTCGTTGAAAGTGCAATTGCAGGGAGACAGGATAGTGAAGAAGGCATTTGGTACGTTTTCCTTTACTGGTCAGAGCATTGAGTATAGGAGGTGGGAGATCATTGTCATGGCCGCACAGGACACTGGTTAGGCCACTTTTGGAATAGTATGTGCAATTCTGGGCCCCCTCCTATGGAACAATGTTGTGAAACTAGAAAGAGTTCAGAAAAAATTTACAAGGATGTTGGCAGAGTTGGAGGGTTAGAGCTAAAGGGAGATGCTGAATAGGCCAGGGAGAATTTCCCTGCAGCATCAGAGGCTGAGGGGTGACCTTACAGAATTTTATAAGGGGTATGGATAGGGTGAATAGCCAAAATCTTTTCCCCATGGCAGGCGAATCCAAAACGGGAAGGCATAGCTTTCACGTGAGAGGGGAAAGATTTAAAACGGACCTGAGAGGCAACTTTTTCTCACACAGGGTAGTGCATGTTTGGAATGAGCTGCCAGAGGAAGTGATGGAGGCTGCTACAATTACAACATTTAAAAGGCATCTGGATGGGTACGTGAATGAGAAGGCTTTAGAGGGATACAGGCCAAATGCTGGCAAATGGGATTAGATTAATTTAGGATATCTGGTCGGCATGGATGAGTTGGACCGAGGGCTCAGTTTCTGTGCTGTATGACTCTAATCATCTTCCATGAAAACAGAAGTGTGATTGTGAAGGCTGGAGTTTCAGAGCAGCTTTCAAAGATGTTTTGCCCTTAATGGGAGCAGAAGTTACAATGAAATCTTTCAATTGTGAGACAGCAACTGAGTGCGTCTAGGATTTTGGTGGAAAGTGGGAATTCATTGCACTGTGTGGATAAAGTTCTTTAAGGTTTACCAGCAGTAAGTAAAGTGTGCTGAGCGGGGAGCCTAGTGAAGGGTTAGGTGGATTTTTGAGTTAAACTGCTCATTTTATTCAGCCTTCAACATTGTATTTCCAATGCTGTGCATCAGAAGGAGCGGTGAATCAGTAACGGGTATCGTTAGAAGCCTTACGGGTTTCAGTACTGCAGGTATTGCATTGTTTCATCAGCATTGTATTGCTTTTTGAAGGGGTCGGTGTGGACTTGTTGGGCCGAAGGGCCTGTTTCCACATTGTTAGTAATGTAAGCTAATCATTACTGGCAGCAGTGAGGTGTGGGCTATATTCACTAGAAATGATAAAGCAGTTAGATAACACACATACGAGAGGGCAGAGTGGGACTTGTCTTTTAATTTGCAGAAGATGGGAGATTCTGGGAGCTGTGATCCAGGACAAAAATAAGTGCGGTTAATCATAGAAGTCCTACAGTGTGGAAGTAAACTGTTCAGCCCCTCAAGTCCACGTTGGCCCCTCTGAAAAGCCTCCCCCATTCCCCCCCCCACCACCACCACCACCACCACCACCACCACCCAATCCAGTAATTTGCTGGTGGGTGAGATTAGGACTAGAGGTCATGGCCTCGAGGTCAGAGGGAGTCGGTTTAAGACACAGATGAGGAGGAACTGCTTTTCCCGGAAAACAGTGACTCCATGAAATTCTCTGCCTATGGAACCGGGAGAGACAGCTTCCCTAAGAATATTCAAGACACAGGTGAGTAGGTATTTGCATGGTGGGGATTTAAGGGTAGTTGGGATAATGCAGGTAGGAGGAGCTGAGATGATGGATAGATCAGCCATGATCTTAATGAATGACAGAGCAGGCTTGACAGGCCAAATGGCCTACTCCTGCTTCTATTACTATGAAACTATAACCCTGCATTTCCCATGGCTAACCCAGGTAACCTGCACATCCCTGGGCAATTTAGCATGGCCAGTGCAAATCAAGGCAGGTGAACAATGTTGTGATGTGAAAATGAACATCAAAGTATGATAGAAAGGGACAAGGAGAGTAAATGTCCCAGCAATCAAAGCTGGATTCTAAAGATCACAAAAATTGAAACTGAAGACTGTGTCTGAAGGTGTGCTGCATCATAACAAAAGTGAATGAATAGACTGCACACGTCGAACAGAATAATTAGATCTGAGACTCCTGACAGAGACATGGCTTCAGGGTGCCAAGGATTGGATCCTGAATATTGAAGGGATATGTGGCATTCTAGTCAAATGAGAAGCTAGGTAAAGGTAGAGGTACTGCCAATCAAAGCACTGATAACATGGTAGTCTGGTGTCAGCTCGGATTTCAGGTCCTGATTTCTTTGTCGTCTGTTGATCTCCCTGTTTCCACAGAGTAAAATGTCGGTCTGTTCTCAGCTCTGCAGGATTTCTGCTGAAACCTCTTACACCTTCCGGAACAATAAAACATTCAGTCAATCAAGGCCCAACCCACAATCTTCGAGTAAAAAGTGAGGTCTGCAGATGCTGGAGATCAGAGCTGAAAATGTGTTGCTGGTTAAAGCACAGCAGGTCAGGCAGCATCCAAGGAACAGGAAATTCGACATTTCGGGCCAGATTCCTGATGAAGGGCTCTGGCCCAAAACGTCAAATTTCCTGTTCCTTGGATGCTGCCTGACCTGCTGTGCTTTAACCAGCAACACATTTTCAACCCACAATCTCCCAGCCTGTCAACCATCCAGACAGAGAATCATCGTAGCAGGGAATAAACAAGAAAAATGAAACAAAATTGAGTATAAATAGGTGCTTGTACTTAATGTTTGTTCATTAGGACGTAAACCAGAAATTGGTGACTCCCAGGGTTCTTATAGTGCCCTAATTGAGGAATTCTCGCTCCCTTACATCTATGCCAGGTGTTGGATTGGACTGGATTGTGTTGGGATGTCTGGTCGGCATGTACTGTTTCCATGCTGTACATCTCTGACTCTAAGTATTACCACCCAGGCATGATTGATAAAAATATTTGCATCAACAGAAATAAAGCATCTGTTATCAAATAGACATAGAAACATACAGCACGGAAATAGACTTTGTGATCCAACACATCCATGCTGACAAGATATCCTATGTAAATTTAGGTCCAGTTGCCAGCATTTGACCTTTATCCCTCCAAACTCTTCCTATTCACATACCCATCTAGATGCCTTTTAAATGTAATTGTACTGACCACTTCCTCTGGCAGCTCAGTGCATAAACGCACCACCCTCTGTGTGAAAACATTTACCCTTGGGTCACTTTTAAATCTTTCCCCTCCCACCCTAAACCTATGCCCTCTGGTTTTGGAGACCCCCACCCTGGGGAAATGTGCTTCCCTATTTATTCCATTCATGCCCCACATGATTTTATAAACCTTGACAAGGTTATCCCTCTGCCTCTGATGCTCCAGGGAAACAGCCCCATACTATTCAGCCTCTCTCTTTATACCACAAACCCTCCAACCTTGGCGACATCCTTATCAATCTGTCCTGCATCCTTTCAAGTTTCACAACATCCTTCCTACCCAATAACAGGGAGACCAGAATCGAATGCAATATTCCAAAAGGAGCCTAACCAATGTCCTGTACAGCTGCACCATGACCTCCATATTCCTATACCCAATGCATTCAATGGACTAAATAGCCTTTTTGTGCACTGTAGGGGTTTTATGATTTTATTCTGTGACCCAGTCAATTTTAGTCATTATCTCTGGTGCATGGCGTGTCAGGGTGGGATCACTGGTAACAGAATTGCATGCAATCCTACAAAAGTGGCCTAACCAATGTCCTGTGAAGTGTACCAAACACCACCTTCACTGTCCTGTCTACCTGTGACTCCACTGTCAAGAACTAAAAGCCTGCCATAGTCATACAGCATGGAAACAGACCTTCAGTCCAACCAGTCCATGCCAACCATAATCCCACATTAAACCAGTCTCTCCTGCCTGCTCTTGGACTGTATCCCTTGAAACCTTTCTTATTCATGTACTGAAACAAATATCTTTTAATTCTACCGGCATCCACCACTGCCTCAGGAAGTTCATTCCACACATGAACCACCCTCTGTGTAAAATTAGTGTTTGAATAGCAAGGATGGAAAGGTTCAGAAAAGCTTTACAAGGATGTTTCCAGGGTTGGAGGGTTTGAGCTACAGGGAGAGGCTGCATAGATTGGACTGTTTTCCCTGGAGTGTTGGAGGCTGAGGGGTGATCTTCCTGTAAATTCATGAGGGGCATGGATAGGGTAAATAGACAAGGTCTCTTTCCTGGGGTCGGGAAGTCCAGAAGTAGAGGGCAGAGGTTGAGAATGAGAGGGGAATGATGTAAAGTTCCATGCAGAGGGTGGTGCGTGTATTGAATGAGCTGCCAGAGGAAGTCATGGAGGCTGGTACAATGATAACATTTACAATATCTCTGGATGGGTGTTTGAATAGGAAAGGTCGAGAGAGAGAGGGGCTGGTAAATGCAGCTAGATTAATTCTGGATATCTGGTCAGCATGGGCAAGTTGGACCGAAGGGTCTGTTTCCATGCTGTACATCTCCATGACATTGAGGTTGAATAAGTCCTGATCTGATTTGCAATTCCAAAATGCAGCACCTCGCATTTATCTGAATTAAATTCCATCTGCCACTCCTCAGCCCAAGATCCTATTTTAATCAGAGGCAACCTTCTTCGCTGTCCACTGAATCTCCAATTTTGGTGTCATCTGCAAACTTATTAACTATACCTACTATGTTCACATCCAAATCATTTTTATAAATGACAAAAAGTAGTGGATTCAGCACCGATCCTTGTGGCACCACTGGTCACAGGCTCCAGTCTGAAAAGGAACTCTCCAGCACCACCCTCTTTCTTTTACCTTCAAGCCAGTTCAGTATCCGGTTGACTAGTTCTCCCTGTATTTCATAAGATCTTACCTTGCTAACGAATTTTCCATGAGGAACTTTGTTTGATTGATTTCCTAAGCACAAAGCCATGCTGACTATCCCTAATTAGTCCTTGCCTTTCCAAATACATGCAAATCCTGTTTCTCAGCATTCCCTCCAACAACTTGCCTATCACTGATGTCGGCTCGCTGGTCTATAGTTCCCTGGCTTTTCCTTACCACCGTTCTTAAATAGTGGCACCACGTTAGCCACTCTCCAGTCTTCCAACACCTCACCTGTGACTAAGGATGATACAAATATCTCAGCAAGGGGCCCAAGAGTCACTTGCCTAGCTTCTGGGGATTTATCTACTTTTGTGTTTCAAGACATCCAGCTCTACCTCCTCTGTAATGTGGACATTTTTCAAGACGTCACCATCTATGTCCCCACATTCTATATCTTCCATGTCCTCCTTCACAGTAAACACTGATACTCATTTAGTATTTTCCTCATCTACTCCGGCTCCACACATAGGCTGCCCTTGTTGATCTTTGAGGGGCTGTATTCTCTCCCAATTACCCTTTTGTCCTTAATTTATAAAAACCCTTCTAATTCTCCTTAACCCTATTTGCCAAAGCTATCTCATGTCCCCTTTTTGCCCTCCTGATTTCCCTCTTAAGCATACCCCTACCGCCTTTATACTGTTCTAAGGATTCATTCGATTTGTCCTGTCCATACTTGTCATATGCTTCCTTCTTGTTAGCCAACTCCTCAATTTCTCTAGTCATCTAGCATTCCCTACACCTACCAGCCTTTTCTTTCACCCTAACAGGAACATACTGTCTCTGGACTCTTATTATCTCATATTTGAAGGCTTCCCATTTTCCAGCCTTCCCTTTACCTGTGAACATCTGCCTCCCAATCAACTTTTGAAAGTTTTTGCCCAATACCATCAAAATTAGCCTCCCTCCAATTTACTTTGAGATCCAGTCTGTCCCTTTCCCAAAGTGGTCCAGCACTGACACCTCAGTCACCTGCCCTGCCTTAGGTCAGGTTTTGCACCTTCTCTAGTAGGAACATCCACATACTGCCTCAGAAAATTGTCTTGTCCATGCTTAACAAATTCCTCTTGATCTAAACCCTGAACGCTGGCAGTCCTAGTCAATGTTTGGAAAGTTAAAATCCCCGACCATAACCATCCTATTATTCTTACAGATAACTGTTTCTCAATTTCCTGCTGATTATTAGAGGTTTATATTACAATCCCATAAGGTGATCATCCCTTTCTTATTTCTCAGTTCCACCCAAATAACTCCCCTGGATGTATTCCCAGGAATATCCTCCCTCAATACTATCCCTTATCAAAACACCACTCCCCACCTCTCTTGCCACCCCCCTTCCCCCCCGTATCTTTCCTGTGGCATTTGTATCCTGGAACATTGAGCTGTCCATCCCTGAGCCACATTTCTGTAGTTGCTATGATGTCCCAGTCCCATGTTTCTGACCATAAACCCTGATTTCACCTGCCTTCCCTGTTAGGTCTCTTGCTTTGACGTAAATGCAGTATAACTTCAGTCCTACGTTGTTCTCTGCATTATTCCTTCCTGCCCTGACTGTTTGATTCACTCCCTTTCCCAACTGTACGATACTCGGGTTAGTCTCTTTCCTCACTGTTTTCCTGGGACCCATCCCCCACCTTACTCATTCAGCAACTTCACTGGCTTTCTTTCTGCAAGCAGTCTTGACATTTTATTTTCATATCTTGATCCAGCACCTTTGTCGGCAGCTTGTTCTAGGTCATTGTCCCCTGAATGAAGTTTTCCTCCATACACACTTAAGGCTATCTGGCTGCATGAGGGTTTTCAGGTTTCTGTGACCTGGATAATGTGTGATCAGCAGGCACCTGGAAATCTACAGGAATTGCCATCAATGTATCTTTATTTAACTGTACTGACCGTGATCACTTATTTTGTGAGTTTATTTTTGCAGGACACTAGTGTGGCAGGAAGAATACTAAGACACCCGAGTGAGGGAGATTCAGTGGGCTGACTGTGGAAAAAGTGCTTCAAACCATTTCCTCAGCTTGGGGGAATCAAAATCACACCCCTCACGGTGGGGACAGACTGTGTACCAGTTCTGTTTGTAATTTCAAACCCAGGTGACACAAGGAATACTCTCCCCATGGGGAAACCGTGGAAATGTGGGGACTGTGGGAAAGGATTCCCTTCCCCCTCAGTGCTGGAAATTCACAGACGTGTTCACAGCGGGGAGAAGCCGTTCATCTGCTCAGTGTGTGGGAAGGGATTCACAAATTCTTCCAACCTGCGGGCGCACCAGTGGGTCCACACGGGAGAGAAGCCCTTCACCTGCTTGGTGTGCAGGAAGGGGTTCACGCATTCATCTGCACTGCTGACCCACCAGCGGGTCCACACTGGGGAGAGGCCGTTCGGTTGCTCAGAGTGCGGGAAGGCTTTCCGTCGTGTGAGCAACTTGAGGAAGCACGAGCGGGTCCACACGGGGGAGAGGCCGTTCACCTGCCCCGAGTGTGGGAAGGGATTCATTGATTCTTCCAGCTTGCTGAACCACCAGCAGATCCACACAGGGGAAAGGCCATTCACCTGCTCTGTGTGCGGGAAAGGATTCAATCATATGAGCAATTTGCGGCAGCATAAGCGGGTCCACACTGGGGAGAGGCCATTCACCTGCCCCGAGTGTGGGAAGGGATTTACCAACTCTTCCCACCTGCTGACCCACCAGCGGATCCACACTGGGGAGAGGCCATTCACCTGCTCCAAGTGCAGGAAGGGCTTCACCTGCTCCTCCGACCTCCAGAGACATCAACGAGTTCACGTGCCATCACAGGGAAATTGAAGGAGTGACAGATAAGTACCATTTTTGACTAGACTATCAACCCCGTTCTGGGGTCTCCCAGGTTTGAATCCCACCGTGGTAGATGGCGCAATTGAAATCTGGAGTTCAGAATCAAATGATGAAACCATTTTCAGGGGAAGAAAAACCCCACCTTATTCACTCATCTCCTTTTTTAGAGAATGAAGCTACCTTTGCAGGAAAGGAATCACTCGGTTATTCCAGCTGCGTCCTTTACCTGGTCTGGCCTACCCCTGACTCCAGAGCCACAGCAGTGTGGTTGACTCTTGATTGCATCCCCCTCCTGTATATGAGCTGGAGAAACTAACTTGTACACAGGGTGTAGGCTGAAACTGCTGAGTGAGGCAATACTTCCTCCAGGTGAAGGCTGTACCAGGGATCCAGTTCCAAAGGGATAATTTGGTGCTGACCAATAGTAAAGTAAGTGGGGGATGGGGAGTGTGTGCACTTTGACCTTGAGCTTTTTATTTAAAAAAACGCTACTTTTCGTGCACTTTTTTTTTCTGGGAAAAATTGAAACTGTAATGAAGCAGGGTTGCAATAAACGTTACCGGAATTCACCGTCTGACTCAGACACTCATTGAAAGCTGCTTTTTGCTTTAAAGCTGCTAATTTCTTTCAACCTCCAGCACTAAGTTTCCAATGTCCTGGATCAGAAGTGAATGAGTGGCAGAATTGTGAGAAATTGTAAATTTTTCAGGAGTGCGGATTCATTGTTTCACCAGCATTGTAAGGTTTACTGGCAGCAGTGGGAGGTGTGGGCTCGAAACAAAGATTAAAAGTCTCACAACACCAGGTTACAGTCCAACAGGTTTATTTGGAAGTATTAGCTTTTGGGGCACCGCTCCTTCATCGGGTAGCTGTGGAGCAGGATCATAAGACACAGAATTAAAATTAAAACTGTTAAGTTTTTCATCTCTGCAGGTACTGCATCATTTCATCAGCATTGTAAAGGTTACTGCCTGCGGGAGAACGTGTGGGCTGTGTTCATGAGAAACAAAGGTAAAAATCAGACAAAGGTATTGGAATATAATCTGATATTATTTGGAAGGACTAGCTTTCAGAGTGCTGTTCCTTCATCAGGTAGTTGTGGAGCAGGATCATGACATAGAATTTGAACTAAAAAATTACAGTGTCATACAACTGAATGGAACAAATCTAGATTGCTATCAAGTCTTTCATCTTTTAGAATGGGTTGCAGGTTTCAGTTCATTACTATGTAAATCCCAGAATGACTTATAAGGAACGTTCTCAATGTAATTTGAAAGTGACATTTCAGCTCAGAGAATGTATTAAAGGTGTGAGGTTAGAGCCTGCCTGTCTCCTAATGTTGAGTCAGACTGGTTCTACTTCCAAAGTTGGAACGTATAAAATATTAATGGATTGACTGCCTGCAGATTGTGTGCTTTGAGCAAAATTGAATGTGTCTGCTATCTCACACCTCCCCACACACAACATGGGTGCTGGGGAAAAAATGAGCACTATCGCAGTAGTGTTAGTGAGGGGATTTTAAAAAAAGTTTAACCAAGAGATTTAGCCACCTCAGTTTTTAAAAAAAAAACCCCAGGAGATTGGAATCTCCTCCATTGAGGACTGACTCTCAGCTGGCTGGCTACAGCCAGCGTACTGTGAGCAGGAGAAGAGGAGGAGAGGCATTCAAAGTTTGGGAGAAGATTTGTAGCTCGGGTGTTCGTTGTTGTGGTTCTGTTCGCCGAGCTGGGAATTTGTGTTGCAGATATTTCATCCCCTGTCTAGGTGACATCCTCAGTGCTTGGGAGCCTCCTGTGAAGCGCTTCTGTGATGTTTCCTCCGGCATTTATAGTGATTTGTATCTGTCCACTGCAGCTGACAGCTGGAACTGACAACTGGAAGTGGCAGATACAAATCACTATAAATGCCGGCAGAAAGATCACAGATGCACTTCACAGGAGGCTCCCAAGCGCTGAGGATGTCACCTAGACAGGGGACGAAACGTCTGCAACATGAATTCCCAGCTTGGCGAACAGAACCACAACGAGGGGAGGCATTTTGACCTCAATTATTTTTTTCAAAGTTCTAGCTCAAAGGTAGAAGACAGGGAATGGTGGTGGTGGAGGGGTGCTTTTCAGACAGGAGGCCTGTGACCAGTGTGTGCTACGAGGATTGGTGCTGGGTCCATTACTTTTCTTCTTTTATATAAGTGGTTTGGCTGTGAACATAGGTAGAGTAAGTTTGCAGAGGACACCAAAATTGGAGGTATAGTGGACAGTGAAGAAGTTTACTTTTGATTAAAACAGAATCTTGATCAGATGGGCCAATGGGCTGAGGAGTGGCAGATGGAGTTTAATTCAGATAAATGCGAGGTGCTGGTTTTTTCAAAAATGCAATCAGAGCAGGACTTAATGGTAAGGTCCTAGGGAGTGCTGCTGAACAAAGAGACCTTGGAGTACAGATTCATAATTCCTTCAGAGTTGCAGTTAGATAGGATAGTGAAGATGATGTTTAGTATGATTTCCTTGATTCCTTTCCCAATGAATCAAGTGGCTCCATCAGAGGTTGATGTGATATTTGGTTTCAGATTTCTTTCCCCATGTCTTCCTGCAACAAAATTCACAAAATAAGTGATCGCGGTCAGTACAGTCAAATAAATATAATGTGGGCAGCACGGTGGTTAGCACTGCTACCTCACAGTGCCAGAGACCCGGGTTCGATTCCTGCCTTAGGCGACTGTGCAAACTCCACGCAGTCATTCTCCCCATGTCTGCATGGGTTTCCTCCAGGTGCTCCGGTTTCCTCCCACAGTCCAAAAATGTGCAGGTTAGGTGAATTGGCCATGCTAAATTGCCCGTAGTGTTGGGTGTAGGGGTAAATGTGGGAGAATAGGTCTGGGTGGGTTGCGCTTTGGTGGGTTGGTGTGAACTTGTTGGGCCGAAGGGCCTCTTTCCACACTGTAAATAATCTAAAAAAAAAGACAACTCCTGTAGATTGCCGGATGCCTGCTGATCACATATTATCCAGGACACATCGGGCAGCCAGACAGCCTTAAGTGTGTATTGAGGAAAACTTCATTTGGTTACAATGACTTGGAAATGAAGCTGAATAATGATATGAAAATGAAACATCATAGTCATACAGATGTACAGCATGGAAACAGACCCTTCGGTCCAACCCGACTAGATATCCCAACCCAATCTAGTCCCACCTGCCAGCACCCGGCCCATATCCCTCCAAACCCTTCCTATTCATATACCCATCCAGATGCCTTTTAAACGTTGCAATTGTACCAGCCTCCACCACATCCTCTGGCAGATCATTCCATACACAAACTAGAGTGAAAAAGTTGCCTCTTAGGTTTCTTTTACATCTTTCCCCTCTCACCCTAAACCTTTGCCCTCTGGTTCTGGACTCCCCCACCCCAGGGAAAAGACTTTGTCTGTTCATCCTATCCATGCCGCTTATGATTTTATAAACCTCTATATGGTCACCCCTCAGCCTCCAACATCCAGGGAAAACAGCACCAGCTTATTCAACCTCCCCCTATAGCTCAAATCCTCCAACCCTGGCAACATCCTTGTAAATCTTTTCTGAAGCCTTTCAAGTTTCATGACATCTTTCCGATCGGAAGGAGACCAGAACTCTTATTTCCTAAACGCTGAAAACTCCATCCCACACATTCTCCCTCCATCCTCACTTTGCTGAACCTAGTCCGTGCTGTATCCTGAAGGGTCTGGTTTACGCTGATTTACAGCCCACGCTTGGGGGATCTCATTGAAACATACAGAATACTGATTGGCCTGGACAGGGTGGATGTTGGGAAGATGTTTCCATTGGTAGGATCATTGAGAAGAAGGACCAGCTTTTAGAATAAGGACCAGCTTTGTGACAGAGGGATATGGGCCAAACACTGGCAGATGGGATTAGTTTAGTATGCAAACATAGCATGGACTAGTTGGACTGAAGGGTCTACTTCTGTGCTGTATGATTCTGTAATGGTCTCAAAACCATTTTCTTGCCTTCCCCTATAACCATCCACTTTTTTGTTGTTCAAAAGTCAGATGACCTCAGTCTTGAATATATTCAATGACACCCCCCCTTCCCCCCCCCCCCCCCCCCCCCCCCCCCCCCACAATTGCAGGAAGTCATCCCCATTTTTGAACTCAATTCCTCTTGCTAATATGCTACTTGCCTTGCTGATTACTTGCTGCACCTGTCTTGACAACTGGCAGTGACTGGTGTAGGAGGACACTGAGCCCCCTTTGTACATCCACACATCATTCCTGATGAAGGGCTCGTGCCCGTAACGTCGACTCTCCTGCTCCTCGGATGCTGCCTGACCTGCTGTGTTTTCCAGCCACACTTGACTCTGATCTCCAGTCCTCACTTTCTCCACATCCCGATATATTATCATTTAAACCATGCACCTCCTTTCTGCATTTTTTTAAAAAAGCAATAGGCTTTAACTTTACATTGTGGTACTGCATTTGCTGTGCGTTTGCCAACGGAGACACAGACCTGGACCAACTTTTCCAGAGTCTGTCCCCTCCCTGGATTCACTCCCTTTCCCTTCAGTTCGTGCAAGTCAGC
The DNA here is from genome assembly GCF_020745735.1 of Hemiscyllium ocellatum. NCBI lineage: Eukaryota > Metazoa > Chordata > Chondrichthyes > Orectolobiformes > Hemiscylliidae > Hemiscyllium > Hemiscyllium ocellatum. The sequence goes on from NW_026867497.1 coordinate 387,681, forward strand.
AACTGAATCCCAGAACGAAAGAGAAATGAAAAAGTGGGTGAAAAGAGAGTGCGGTACCCACAGATGTTGGACAGAGTTGCAGTCTGGGGTGAAGTTCATTCAAAGAGAGAGGAACAACAGCAACTTCAGAAACTCACGGCCCAACTTCCGCATTCAGACAAAGAGGCGGTTCTGATTGGCAGGAGGACCAGGCTCCTTCCGGTCCTCCGGCTCTCACCATTGGTCCTTCAGAAGAAAGTCAAGCGCCGTTTCCGCGGACAGCGACGAGCATGCTCAGTGCTTTTGTTGACACCGCAGCACATGCGCAGTGCTTTTGCTGACACTGCAGCACATGCGCAGTATGCTCTGTGGAGGTACTGGCGTTACCGACTGATTTGAATAGGAGAAAAAAAGCTGCAGCCACAATTTTATTTTTCCCTGTGGCTCGACAGTTTATTCCTTTTGAATTTCGTCCGGCTTTGTATGTCTTTACCTCAGGATAGAGGAGGTCCAAAACTAGACGGCATATGTTTAGGGTGAGAGGGGAAAGATTTAAAAGGGACCTCAGGGGTAACTTTCATGGTGTGTGTATGGAATGAGCTGCCCAGAGGAAGTGGTGGAGGCTGGTACAATGACAGCATTTGAAAGGCATCAGGGTGGGTATATGAATAGGAAGGTGTGAGAGAGATATGGGCGAAATGCTGTCAAATGGGTCACGAGATTAATTTAGGATATCTGGAGGGCATGGGCGAGTTGGACTAAAGGATCTGTTTCTGTGCTGTATGACTCTATGCGTCTATTTCAATGCAAGTTTCAGAAACATGACTGCAGCTTTAAAAAAATTAATATATTTTAGCTGTTCTTAATTTTAAAGATCAGCCATTTCTTGCACACCCCTGTCTTCCAGGTAGAGTCATCACTACTGATTCTCTCCCTTTCCTGAGAAAGAGATACAGCAATCAAAGAGTGCATGAGAAAGCATGGGGGAATGGTAGAAGGGGGAAGAGAATGGACAGGGGAGCGGGGTAGAGAGGAGGAGAGAATGGACGGGGGAGTGGGGTAGAGAGGGGGAGAGAATGGACAGGGGAGCGGGTAGAGGGGGGAGACAATGGACAGGAGAGTAGGGTAGAGCGAGAGAGAGAGAGAGAGAGAGAAAATTACAGGGGACAGAGGGTCGGGTGCAGAAAATGAGGGGAAGAGAGAGAAGAAGGCTGAGGACAGAGAATTGGTGAGTACAGAGTGTGAGGAGAGAGAGTGGATGGGGACCAAATGGTTGGGGGACTGACAGCACAAATCCCACCTTCCTCAGAACTGGTGTCAGTGTCTCATGAATTGGAACCCACTCCACCCACAGCAGACCTGAGGCAATCGTTTCTCAATAGATGCTTGGCTAACGCAGTAGAATCATATAATCCCGACAGGCCATTTGGCCCATAAAATTCAGACTGACCTTCCAAACAGTATCCCAGCCAGACCCACCCATTTTTCCTACAGTTCCCCATGGTTAACCGACCCTCAGTTGCACATATGTGGACACTTCAGCACGGCCGATCCACCTTGAACTGCAGATATATAGACTGTGAGAAGAAACTGGAGCACCCAGAGTTAACTCACGCAGACAGAAGAATGAGAACGTGTTAAAGTCCACACAGACAGCTGCTCAAGAGTGGAACCGAATCCAGGTCCCTGACATTGTCAGGCAGTCGTACGAACCACTGAGCCACCCAGAGCTTTGATGTTCTGCTTTGTCCCAGTAGTTTGTAACTTCTCATGTGCCCTCAGCAGAGGCTCTCTCCTCCTGACATTGTTGAACCACACCCACTGCAACCTCCCTTTCCCACTCCTCCAGCCCTGAGCACATCGGTTCCTGAATCCTGGCACCAAACAGACACCAATGCCATCTGTGCTCCTCCTGACAACTGCAGAGAACGGAGACCATCCCTGTCACTGTTCTGTCCCTTACCACCACCTCCCCCCCCCATGTTGTTTTTACTCCCACAGCCCAACCAGTTAGCTCCTCCCACCTGCAGCCCTCTATCAGATCCCCTTTACCTGCCAGACCTGCACTTACACCCTCCTGACCCTATCCACTGATGCAAACAAAAGGCTCTCTCCAGAGGGGAATGACCATCTCCCAGAATAAAGTGCCTGGTTAACTTTCCCACTTTACCCTCAACATGTGTGCAGCCTGGCTTCCAGCTCCATCTCTCTGAACGAATGTCCTCTAGGATGTGTTTGCCCTGGATCACAGCATCGAGGGCATCCCACCTTCTGCAAATTGTAAGACAAGCCCCACCCTGCCCTCTCCAATGTGTGTTGTATAACTGATAGCCAAGTTCGGAACCCATGAGGATTGCCTCAACAGGGACCTTGGTTTCATGTCACACTACAAGTGATCCCACTCACACAGGCTTGTACCCCATTACTCACATACGTTACCAAGCACGGTCGTATGCAAACACATGCTCTTTGCACATACACACACACTAACATGCACACCAATCAGTTTCTGGGGTGAAATTGCAATTGCAGAATTTTATTTGCAGATACATTATATTTTGCCCAAAAAGCACACAATCTTCAGGCAGTCAATTCATGTGACATGTTATAAATCCCTAATTGTTGTGGTTCTGTTTGCTGAGCTGGGAATTTGTGTTGCAGACGTTTCGTCCCCTGTCTAGGTGACATCCTCAGTGCTTGGGAGCCTCCTGTGAAGCGCTTCTGTGATGTTTCCTCAGGCATTTATAGTGATTTGTATCTGCCGCTTCTGGTTGTCACTATAAATGCCGGAGGAAACATCACAGAAGTGCGTCATTGTAGGCTCCCGAGCACTGAGGATGCCACCTAGACAGGGGACGAAACATCTGCAACACAAATTCCCAGCTCGGCGAACAGAACCACAACAACGAGCACCCGAGCTACAAATCTTCTCACAAACTTTGAAATCCCTACTTTGGAAACAGAACCAGTCTGACTCAAGATTGGGTTGCAGACAGACTCTAACATGAGTGAATCAGATGGTTTTCTTTCCCCAGAAAATGATTTCATCATTAGATTCTGAACTCCAGATTTCTGACTGAATTCCAATTCCGCCATCTGCTGTGGCGGGATTCAAACCCAGGTGTCCCGAGGAGTCCCCAGAACTGGGTTGATAGTCCAGTCGATAATGGCACTCAGCCCTTGTTCCTTCAATCACCCTTTGCTGGCACATGAACTCACTGGTGCCTCCGTAGGTTAGAGGAGGGGGTGATGCCCTTCCCACACTGAGAGTAGGTGAGCATGCTGTGCCTGGTGTGGACCCGCTAGTGCGTCTGCAGGCTGGAGGAATTGATGAATCCCTTCCTGTGCTTGGAGCAGGTGATTGGCCATTCCCCTGTTGTGGACTCGCTGGTGAACTTCTAAAATCTCTAACCATATAATCGAGAAAAAAACCCACTCTATTCACTACTGCAGACTTACAGCAAGGTTACACGTTAAAAAGTGTGCACTAATCTGTTCCTGTGCTGTGAGCTCTCCTACACATTTTCCTCCAAGATCAGCTGTGAATTTTGCTGTTTTTAAATTTTTCCAAGATGTTCAGAGAGACATGATTTCAAACAGCAGAGGCAGTAACTATGCAGATTCACTGCTGTGTCCGTTAGTAATATACGTTTCTTTCTCTCTCTCTCTCTCTCTCTCTCTCCCTTACAGACCATGTGCTCACTGCCTTTGGCTGTCTTTCTCCATTTTAAAATTGCTGTTGTCTTGATTTTTTTTACTCCAAAGTTCCAAAACAATGCATCAACATATAAAACATTAATAGCTGTTCCTGGAATTCAAGGAAATCGCCTCCAAAACTCAAAATACCTCAAAAAAGGAGCAGCTCTTACAGCCACAAATTTTCCGGTCCTCCATCTCCATGACTCTATAACAAATGTTCAACGAACTAGTCTGCAATTTCCCACATATGGCCTCCCTCCCATTTTGCATACAAGTGTTACATTAGCATTTTTCCAAACCAATGGAACCATAAGATCATACGACACAGGAGCAGAAATTAGGCCATTCAGTGCATCGAGTCTGCTCCACCATTCAATCATGGCTGAGATGTTTCTCAACTCCATTCTCCAGCTTTCTTCCCGTAACCTTTGATCCCCTTGACAATCAAGAACATATATATATCAAGTCTTAAATAAACGCAATGAATCTTTCCCATGTTCAGAGATTTTTGGAATTTTGTAACTAATGAATTCACTATCTCCACTGCCACTTCCTTCAGGACCCAGGATGTAGGCCATCAGCACCAGTCGACTTGTCTGTCCTCAATCCAAATAGCTTGCTGTGTACCTTTACCCTCTCAATGTTGATTGTTTAAGTTCTACTCTTTCTATAGCCTCAGACTTGCCAATTCTAATAGGAATAGTTCTGTTGTCTCCCAACGTAAAAACTGAGATCATCTCTGCCACTTCAGTGTCCCCAATGAACTAACAGTTTTCATCTTCCAAGGTACCACACTTAGCTCAGCGACTCTGTTCCCATTAACATACCAACAGAAGCTTTTGCTGTCCTTTTTGATATTTAGTGCGAGGTTTCTTTTGTAAGTTAACTTACCTATTTTTATTTATCGTTTTTACTATCCCTTTGTTTATGTTTGAAACTTTCCTAATGTTTGACCCTTCCAGAGGTCTAGAATAACATTTCACAACTGGCTGAAAAGTTTTTAAAAAACTACTTTGAAACTTTTTTAAATAACACCTTTCTGGCGGCTGGGGGCCGGAAAAACGATCGCCCCGCCCCCATTGTCTCCGATTGTTTGGAGGGCTCCCCCAACCACGCCCTCTCAATTGGTGACGACGTTGTCTGGACCCCGCCCCCTGCGTGTTGGCGCATGTGCAGTGTAGGTCCCGCGGCCGGACAAAGCCAGTGTGACTGAGTGTGGGAGAGGAATGGCGCCGGCGGCTGAAGGAACAAGAACAGAAACCGCTGGAAAAGCTGAGCAGGTCCGGCAGCTCGTGTTGAGAGAAATGTGAGGACGTGTTTCGGGTCCGGGGATCCTTCTTCAGAACAGGACCAGGTTTCAGAAACATCCCGGGGAGGTCGCCAGGTCCGAGCGCCAAGACCTGGCTCCTGCCCCCGGGGAGAGGAGACAGTGAGACAGGGTAGGATTGGGAACCGCGGGAGGAGGGAGACTGGGGAGTTTATAAACTCCTAGGGGGAGGCCGCAGGCCGCGAATAAAAGCCCCACAGGCCCAGTGTTTACTTCACCGGGGAAGGAGCTCTCGGGTTGCCTGGCAACCAGCCGCCATCTTTGTGAGGGTCAGGCGCATGTTGTCTTGGGGCGGGGAGCGCGGGCGGCCATCTTGGTGAGGGCACCATCAACTGTCATTTCCGGGAGAGAATTCCAACCTCGTGGCAGCCCCGGCCTTGGCCGAGCTTCATTCCCCACACAGTGTAGTGATGTGCAGGTTAGGGGGGCTCAGCCATGCTAAATTACTGATTAATGCCCATGGTCTGGTTAGTGTATGTTGACCATGCTAATTTACCCGCAGTGTCCAGAGATGTGCAGGTTAGAGTGGACTGGCCGAGGTAAGTGTATCCATAGTGTTCGGGGTTCTGCAGGTTAGGGTGAAGGTCCGGACCCCCGAGATCGGTCAAAAGAATCACTGGGAGCTGAATGAAATAAGGCAGCCTAGCACAGATTTGTCCAGCAACACAGGTTAAAAACTTTATGTTCCGTGGCAAAATTACACAATTCCTTTTGAAAATTACTCATTATTTATTTTTGAGACAGCACAGCCTTAATGACAAGAAAAGACCAATAAAATGTGATAAGGTGACATGATTGACAGCAGGTTAGTCCAATGATATTTCCTGGGAAACAGATTGTTTTACGTGCAAAATCATCCCATGCTTGCTAGTTCAAGAATAGTTCGAATACCAAATTACTTATGATTCACATTATGCAAACTCCATTGTTCTCTTTTATTTCTAAATCCAACCAACTCAGCAAAGCAACAATTCAAGTTCAATGTCAAATCATAACCTGAAGCCATTTTGTTATATTATTTTAAAATATTATTTAAAATTGAAATGCCATTTTGTGGTTAATAAAAACCTACATACACCTGTTGCTCCTAACAACAGCCTAAATTCAAATTTTAAATCCTGATCTCAATAAAGCAGCAGTTGTCTCATTACCCAAAAGGGTGAGACCACAAATAATATCAATACGGTTTTGATGGCTAATAACTCCTGAAAATCCTTCTACAAAAAAAAGTCACTGAGAGCTGCATATCCCAAAGTGTGATATTCCTGTTTTGTAGAGCTTTTGGATGCTTCCATTCTGTGCAAAACTCAGGGGAGACTATGTTCCTACAGTTACAGCACGAGGAGTACTTACTTTATTCAAAATAATAACCAAGTTTAGTGTAGGTAAGGGAGGGACCTTGCAAATAAGAGGCCTGCCTATCTTTGTGACTTCCTTGAGGCTGTTCAATAGATGGGTCTTTCAGTAAGAGATGCGGTTATTGTCCCAGAACAGTTCCACCCATCCCATAATTGGGAAGACATTGGTGCCATTAGGGGTCAAAAAGTCTTTTGCTGAAGTCAGCACATAACAGACCACTTCATCCCTGCCAAATATTCTATTGTGACTTTGAAAAAACAAATTGTAACCGAAAGATAACATTTCCCTATCTTCTCTTTTGCAGTGTGACCTATTTGGATAGGGCAAGGCTTACCAGGGTAGCCCACAGCACAACTGGTATCAAACTGGCACACAACACCTTTACAGGGTAAAGACCGTTTAGACTTGTTCTGTAAATGAACTGTTCAAGCTCTGACCACTGCAATAGTCATTCTTGGTAATGTTCAATCCCCAGCATTTGGATGGGTATATGAATAGGAATGGTTTGGAGGGATATGGGCCGAGTGCTGGCTGGTGGGACTAGATTGGGTTGGGTTATCTGGTCAGCATGGCCGGGTTGGACCGAAGGATCTGTTTCTATGTTGTACATCTCTATGACTCTATAAATGGGTGATCTAATTGTTCGTTCACAACAGTAAGTAAACATCCTTCAACATCCATCTTTTGAAGACCATTCAGGCTCATAGAAACTTCAATCAAATCACCCCTTGCTATTCCAAACTCTGGTTGAAAGTCAGACCTGCCTGACTAATGATTTCCCATAAAACAGTCTGTTCATTGTGGGTGTCAATCCAGTTTACCTTCTGTGAATTGCCTTTAAGGCATTTTCATTCTTCCTTAGGTAAGGATATCAAAACTGAGCACCGTGTTCAAGATGTAGTCCCACCAGTGCTCTGTAACTGAGGCATAATCTCCTTACATTTATGTCATTGGCCTTTCTAATCACTTGCTGCGCTTGCATTCTAACTTGTGACTTTGCAAGGCCCCTGGATCCCTCTGCATCTCAGAATTATGCGGTTGTTCTCCAAATAGGTAATAAATTGCATTTTACCATATTGTACACCACTTGCAAGAGTTTTGCTTATTTATTTAACCAATCTAACAATCTGCATCCTTGATATGTCATCCCCACAATGTACTTCTCAATCTATTTTTGTGTTTCCTGCAAATGTAACCACATACCTTTGATCCCCTCCTGTAAGTCATCTATATAATTGTAGAAAGTTGAGGAGCCAGCAGAGATGCCTGTTGGAACCCCACCATACTTTCAAATATACAACCAATTTGACAAAAGAACCATTCTTGCATATCCTGTTTTCTGCCAGTCAGTTGATGTTCTATAACTATACTTTACACCATGAGCTCCTCTGTGCAATTTGCTTTTCGTGAAAACATGTCAAACACCTTTAGGATATTCAAGTTCAGTATATCCACAGGCTTCAATTTCCATACTCTTTCAAAGAATTCCTTTAGGACGGCATGGTAGCACAGTGGCTCCCTCTCACGGCCAGAGACACCTGTTTGATTTCAGCCTTGAGTCGACTATCTGTTTGGAGTTTGTATGTTGTGTCTATGTCTTTGTGAGTTTCCACTGGGGGCTCCACAGTCCAAAGATGTGTAGGTTGGGTGGATTAGCCATGCTGGATTGTGTAATGTCCTTGGATGTACAAGCTAGGTGAGTTAGCCATGCTAAATGCAGGGTTACCGGAGTAGGGTGGCAGTCTGGATCTGGGTGGGATGCACTTGAGGGTTGGTGCAGGACTTGATCGGCCAAATGGTCTCTTTCCGCACTCTCGGAATTCTATGAATAAATTGGTGAAACAGCATTTTGTTTTCATATTAGCATGCTGATTCTTTTCAATTACCACGAGTTTTTTGACATGGTGGTTATAATCTCCTTAATTGATTCAAAAACAAACGTTTAATTGCCATTGACTCAAGGGATTCATTTTCCATGATGTATCTTTCCCTTCTAGAACAGAAGTATTAAATATGTTACTCTCCAGTCTGAGGAAAATTTGCCTGATCTAATAAATCTTGGAAGATTAACATTAATGCAAATATGAACTCATTAGCCACCTTTTAAAATTCTATGATGAAGTCCACCTGTACCCAGAGATTTGCCAGCCCATAGCACTATCAGTTCGCTCAATAGCATTTATCTAATGATTCTCATTTCACCAAACTCCTTTGTTTGTTCAACCTATGGGGTTAAAGGCAGGATTCTTGACAGTGTGGTGGAACAGAGGGATCTTGGAGTCCAAGTCCATAGATCGCTCAAAGTTGCCACCCAGGTTGATAAGGTTGTTACAGAGGTGTACAGTATGTTGGCTTTCATTAGCAGGGAGATTGAGCTTAAGAGCTGCAAGGTTATGTTGCAGCTGTATGGAGTACTGGTTAGATCACACTTGGAATATTGTGTTCACTTTTAGTCACCTAATTTTAGGGAAGATGTGTAGGGAAAATTTCCAGAGGAAACATCACAGAAGCGCTTCACAGGAGGCTCCCAAGCACTGAGGATGTCACCGAGACAGGGGACGAAACGTCTGCAACACCCATTCCCAGCTCGGTGAACAGAACCACAACAGGAAGATGTGTAAGCTGAGAGAGGGTACAGAGGAGATTTACCTCGATGCTGCCTGGAATGGAGGGTATGTCTTAGGTTGAGGGAGCTAGGGCCTTTCTCATTGGAACAAAGAAGGATGAGAGGTGACTTTATAGAGGTATACAAGATGTTGAGAGGCATAGATAGAATGAATAGCTAGAGACTTTTTCCCCAGGTCAGAAATGTCTGTCATGACGGGGCATAATTTTAAGGTAATTGGAAGAAGGTTTAGGGGAGATGTCAGAGGTAGGTTTTTTACTCAGAATGATGAGTGCATGGAATGCACTTCCAGGGTTGGAATGAGAGTCAGATACATTTAAGGACATTTAAGCGACTGCTGAACAAGCACATGGACGGCAGTAAATTGAGGGGTGTGCAGGCTCTTCTCATCTTCAAGTTGGATAAAAGGCTGGTACAACAGCGAGGGCTGAAGGGTCTGAACTGTGCTGTATTGTTCTATGTTCTCGCTCCAGAACGATGCAGCAGCAGTATTGGAAGAACAAAATTGCATCAAACCCTTGACACTTCCAGAGATGGGCACTGTCGATGGAAACTCAGTTAAATTCTGCAGGCAATCAGGTGATAGCCAGGGTGGCGGCGGTGCGGGGGAGGCAACAATCGGGGAAAAGGGTTTGAAACATTTTTTTATAAAACGCTTGGACAATGAAAGGACGGGTCTCCTTTTTGTTAACCCTGATTTGGTTTGAGTTTTAGCGAGCAGTCTGTCTGAAGCTACTGGGGGAAGAAAGGTTCCCTGATTCAACAAATGTTTCTGGCTGACTGTTTCTCACTTACAATTCCTGAAGAAGGGCTTATGCCCGAAACGTCAAATCTCCTGTTCCTTGGATGCTGCCTGACCTGCTGCGCTTTTCCAGCAACACATTTTCAGCTCTCTCACTAATGTCTCTCCTGTAAGAACCTGTGTTTGAACTGACCGTTCTTTTTTGCTGTAGGGGTGTGTTTATGAGAATGCTTCAGGAAATCTGAACAGCTCCTTTTTAAGTTGCGGGGAGGTTGTGACGGTCGGGTTTATAAATGGATGCTATTCTAAATTCTGTTTTCTTTTGCTTGTGTTTTCATGCAGAGGGTGGTGTATGGATGTAGTGAGCTGCCAAAAGAAGTAGTGGATGCTGGGACAGTGGCAATATGCAAAACCCTTGGGCGGCATGGTGGCTCAGTGGTTAGCACTGCTGCCTCACAGCACTAGGGTTCCCACGTTCGATTCCAGCCTCTGGCAACTGTGTGTGGAGTTTGCACATTCTCCCCATGTCTGCACGGGTTTCCTCCGACAGTCCAAAGATGTGCAGGTTCGGAGAAATTGGCCATGTTAAGTTGCCTGTAGTGTTAGGGTGGGTTACTCTTCGGAGGGTCGGTGAGAACTTGTTGGGCCGAAGGGCCTGTTTCCACGCTGTAGGGAATCTCATCAATAGGCACCTGGATGGGTGTATGAACAGGAAGGGTTTAGAGGGGTACAAGCCAAGTGCTGGCAAACGGGACGCGATTAATTTCGGATATCTGGTCAGCATGAATGAGTTGGACCAAAGGGTCAGTTTCCAGCACTTGGCCTATATCCCTCTCAACCATTCCTATTCATGTCCCCATCCAGATGCCAATTAAAAGCTGCCATTGTACCAGCCTCCACCACTTCTGGCAGCTCATTCCATACATGCATCACCCTCTGTATGAAAAGGTTGCCCTTTAGATCCCATTTAATTCTTTCCCCTCTCACCATAAACCCTCTGGTTCTGGACTGTGCAACCTCCAGGGAGATTATTTACCCTATCCATACCCCTCATGATTTTATAAGCCCATATAAGGTCACCCCTCAACCTCTGACACTCCAGGGAAAACAGCCCCAGTCTACTCAACCTCTCGGCAACATCCTCGTAAATCATTTCTGGTAGAGAAGTCAATGATTTGGGTTAATACCTGAAACACTGACTTCACTGCTGCTGCTGCCTGGCTTGCTGTGTTCTCCCAGCCTCCTGCTTGCCTACTCTGGATTCCAGCATCTGCAGTTTATTTTTGTCTCTAACGAACGGCAGAGCAGACTCGATGGGCTGAATGGCCTAACTTCTGCTCCAATGGCCTTGCAGGCTTAGGTTTGTGCAGATTGTTTCAGTGGGAACGTGCAGTCCCGGGCTCAACGAGCAGCAGCGCCCAATGGATCAAAGTTCATGGAATCACAGAATCCCTACAGTGTGGACACAGGCCCTTCAGCCCAACAAGTTCAAACTGACCCTCTGAAGAGTAACCCACCCAAACCCATTTCCCTACCCTATTACTTGACATTTCCCCTGACTAATACACCACACCTACACATCCCTGAACACTGGGAAAATTTAGCATCGCCAATCCACCCTACCTGCACACCTTTGGACTGTGGGAGGAAACCGGAACACCCAGAGAAAACCCACACAGGCACAGGAGGAGAATGTGCAAACTCCACACAGATAGTTGCCCCAATAGTGGAATCAAAGCTGGTCCCTGGCACTGGGAGGCAATGCTACTCACCACTGAGCAGTGGGTGCAGTCCAGCAGAAAACAAAACAAGCCCACCAACTCTCCCACTATCAGACTGGGCAGGAGGTTCAGTCCTGGGGGTGACCCACAGCAGCCTCACCGGCAGAATCCGATTGTTGGGAGCACTGGTGCCCCCGCTGGTGCCTCTGCAAGTTGCAGGACTGGGTGAAGGCCTTCCCACACACAGGGCAGCTGAAGGGCCGCTCGCCGGTGTGAACCCGCTGGTGCTTCAGTAAGTCAGAGGAATTGCTGAAGGCCTTTGCGCACTCAGGACAAGTGAATGGCCTCTCCCCGGAGTGGACCCGCCGGTGGATCACCACGTGGGAGAAATTGCTGAAGGCCTTACCACACTCGGGGCAACTGAAGGGCCTCTCCCTGGTGTGGACCCACCGGTGGGTCAGCAGGTTGGAGGCATGGGTGAAGGCCTTCCCACACTCAGGGCAGCTGAAAGGCCTCTCCCCAGTGTGGACCCGCCGGTGGGTCAGCAGGGCAGAGGAATCGCTGAACCCCTTCCCGCACTCTGGGCAAGTGAATGGCCTCTCCCCTGTGTGGACACTCTGGTGCCTCAGCAGGGAAAAGGCCTGGGTGAAGGCCTTCCCACACTTGGGGCAGCTGAAGGGCTTCTCCCCTGTGTGGACCCGCTGGTGGGTCAGCAAGGCGGAGGAACTGCTGAACCCCTTCCCGCACTCTGGGCAGGCGAATGGTCTCTCCCCGGTGTGGACACGCTGGTGCTTCAGTAGGTCAGAGGAATTGCTGAAGGCCTTCCCGCACTCGGAGCAGCTGAAGGGCCTCTCCCCTGTGTGGACCCGTCGGTGCCTCAGCAGGGTGTAGGAACTGCTGAATCCCTTCCCACACTCAGGGCAGGAGAATGGCCTGACCCCAGTGTGACTGCGCCGATGAGCATCCAGGACAGACGGGACATGGAAGCCTTTCCCACAGTCGCCACACTTCCAAGATTTCTCCACGGGGCGGGATTCCTCGGGTTTCTCCATGGCTGAAGCTTCAGCGGTACACAAACACGTGTACAGTCCCTCCCCACCGTGAATTCCTCTTTCCAGGCTGGATAACTGTTTTAGGTTCCACACTCAGTGCGCTGTAACAGTAGGATCTCTCATTCCATCCCACTGATGCTGAAAACGTACTGAAACAGGGACCAAAAAACTTTGCTCCTTCTCACAGAATCTTAGTCAAAACTCGTTACAGGCCCAATGGACTGAACGACTGTCAGACATTGACGTGAAATTGAGGACAGCAGACGCTTGGGAGTCCGAGTCGAAAAGTGTGGAAAAGCACAGCAGGTCAGGCAGCATCTGAGGAGCAGGAGAGTCGGTGTTTTGGGCATAAGCCCTTCATCTGTTGATTTTTAAACTTCAGTTTTCAGATCAAATACTCTGTAAAAAGAGATTACAAAAGTCATCATTGTCACTGAGACGGTCTATAGCCTTAAAACTTGTCTTTAAACATTTAGACTAAATGTAATGCTGAATTATAGAACACATTTATTGCACTAGAAAATAGACAGACAGCAAGGCTCAGAAAAGGGGGAATCTTAAAGAATGCAAAAGACAGGGACACCTGGACTTACCAAGTGATAACAGGATGCTGTAAGACAATTAAGAATGTTTGCCTTAGCATTGGTGAATCTGTATGAACAGGACACCAAGTGATAACATTCACAGCCGTCCCCTTGTGAAATTAATGAGAGTGTTTGATTCTGACCCTGAAACGAAACTTGGTACTATCAAAAGCTTTGTAATTAACGGTCAGTTGCTGTCAGTTATAATGGATTCTTATACCCCTTGCAAGCAGGGCAGTCACAGAGAAAATAAATCTTTGCTGTTACAAAACCCTGACCTGAGAGTTCAAAAGGACACCAGTTTTGTGCTGAGGCTGTTGAATCCAGTAGAAAATTAACTCTTAGTGCTTAGCTGCTATGGATTGAATTTAATTGCATTTTGAGAATTTTTGATGCTTTTGAGTAGCCAATTCTGGTTATGAAATGCAAACTCTCTAAAAGGAAATATTGATAAAGCTTTAACTTACTTGCTGTTTTTACAGACCTTACAGACTGCCCCACTGTCAATTCTAACTAATCAGATCTTATGTCTTACTTGAATTTCAATCACAAACTTGAAAAGAAGGCATGTTTCATTCGAAGACGAATGAATCAGTTGAAATGAAACCTCACGGTAACATCTCAGCCTCAGGGACAGAATGATTTAGGGCTTAAAAAGCAGGAGTCTGCTCCGAGCTTAGAAATTTATTCTAGGTCGAATATTGAAGAGATTCTTGCACAATGTGTCGGGAAACCATTTTATGACTGAACATTTGCCCTCCTTACTAAGAAGCCGTTTTATAAAACAACTGTATCTGACATGTGAGCTGTGCGAGGTTATCTTGTGAACTCTCCAATTAGCTGAGACTGGGACCTCTTTATGAGAGGAGTTTATCTCGCTCGCAGGCGCCTAACTCAGCTGTTTTTCCCACCTAGCGAATGGCTTCGGGCCTGTAGGAGTGATTAGTCAAGCTTCACAGATCTGTCAATGAGCTTTTCTTCCTTATGAATTATTGTCTTTCACTGTTATCTGTCTAATTAAGAACATGCAATTCCTTTTTCAAACTTTTGTAGAAAGGAAGCCACTTTGTATCAATACATTGGAGTCGCCTGCTGGGCATCTGGACAGCTGGTAACCTACTCTCCTAGATTATTAGAACCTAGTTAGTTTAGCTTATAGGTATCAATGTTATGTTGTCACAGTGATGCTATTAGTGAATAAAGGGGATAACTAAAATTATACTAAACTGTCCATAACAGGTTTTTATTCCAGACTTCCAAACAGTACGATTTCCGGGACGAACCAAGAGAGAGGCTTTACAGATCTGAGTCCACAAGGGATTCCCTGGGCCGTCTCAAATCTTCACTTTGACATCAGTCCAGGGTAGAAATTCACAACAAGCAATTCTTTTTCTGCAGAACAATCTTTTCTTTTGTTATTCCACAAAATTGAAAGCACCATCCCACCCTCTTTCCCCCCCCCCCCCCCCCCCATTCTCACTCCACTCTAATTCTCCTGAAGGCTGCTAATTCAGGATCTTACAGGGCCAAAAAAGTAAAAACATCTCTTTAGAATAACTCTACCTGAAAGTTAACATCTTTCACAACATTGGGATACTGCTCAGTGTGAGCAGATCTGATTTTGGGAAGCAAAGAAAAACTGTATAAATTCAGGATAAACCTGCAATACAGCGTCTTTAGAAACGACCAGGCACGGGGTCAAGGCATTGACACCAACACCAGAGAGAAACTCAACATACAGACGTGGCAAACCATCAGTCTTTAATCTTTCAGAATGGGTTGTAGTATCATTAATATGTAAATCTCAGAACTTCTTACAAATCACCTTCTCGAGATAACTTAAGGTTTGTAACGAAAGGTGACATCTCAGCTCAGACAATGCATTAAAGGTATGAGGTCACAGTCAGTCTGTATCCCAATTTTGAATCTGACAGGTTCTGTTTCCAAAGTGAAATTTACAAAATATTATATGCATTACTGCCTGCATTGACTGCCAGCAGATTGCGCATTTTTTGAACAAATCAAATTTTTGGATCAGAAATTGGCTAGCTGAAAGAAGACAGAGGGTGGTGGTTGATGGGAAATATTCATCCTGGAGTTCAGTTACTAGTGAGGTACCACAAGGATCTGTTTTGGGTCCACTGCTCTTCATCACTTTATAAATGACCTGGATGAGGGCATAGAAGGTGGGTTCGTAAATTCGCGGATGATACTAAAGTCGGTAGAGTTGTGCATACTGACTAACGATGTTGCCAGTTACAGAGGGACATAGATAAGCTGCAGAGCTGGGCTGAGAGTTGGAGTTTAATGTGGAAAAGTGTGAGGTGATTCACTTTGGAAAGAGCAACAGGAATGCAGAGTACTGGGCTAATGGTCAGATTCTTGGTAGTGTAGATGAGCAGAGAGATCTCTGTTTCCAAGTACGTAGATCCTTGAAAGTTACCCAGGTTGATAGGGCTGTTAAGAAGGCATACGGTGTGTTAGCTTTTGTTGGTAGAGGGATTGAGTTTCAGAAACCATGAGATCATGCTGCAGCTGTACAAAACTCTGGTGCGGCCAGATTTGGAGTATTGCGTACAGTTCTGGTCACCGCATTATAGAAAGGATGTGGAAGCTTTGGGAAAGGTTCAGAGGAGATTTACTAGGATGTTACCTGGTATGGAGGGAAGGTCTTAGGAGGAAAGGCTGAGGGGCGTGCGGCTGTTTTCTTTAGGGAGCAGGTTGAAAGATGACTTAAGTGAGACAGAAGATAATCAGAGAGTTAGATAGGCTGGACAGTGAATGCCTTTTTCCTTGGGTGGCAATGGCTAGCACGAGGGGATATAACTTTAAATTGAGGGGTGATAGATATAGGACAGATGATCAGAGGTAGTTTCTTTACTCAGTAGTAGAGGTGTGGAACGTACTGCCTGCAATAGTAGTAGACTCGCCAACTTTAAGGGCATTTAAATGGTCATTGGATAGGCATATGAACGAGAATGGAATAGTGTCGGTTAGATGAGCTTCAGATTGGTTCCACAGGTCGATGCAATATTGAGGGCTGAAGGGTCTGCACTGTGCTGTAATGTTCTATATGTCTCTAAATATAATTCTGCAAATACAAATTCACCCTTTACACGTGCATGCATGTGTGCATGAGAGAAAGCAAATGTCGATGTCTATGCTGTTTGTCTCTATGTCTATTTTGATAACAAATGCTTTATTTCTGTAAATGTTGTTATAAATCAGAGTTGGGTACTAATAGTTAGATGTAAGGGAGAGAGAATTCCTCAAGTTTGGTACCATAAGAATCCAATCCATCTGAAACTGCAGATGTTTGGACTGTGGGAGGAAACCGGAGCACCCAGAGGTAACCGCGCAGACAGAAGGGAGAGAACATACCAAAATTCACACAGACAGTCACGAGAAGATGGAATCAAATCGCTTCTAACAATTCTCCCACACCTGCAAAACCCTGAACACTGTGGGTAATTTAGCAGGGCCAATTCACCCTAACCTGGGCAAAGATAAAAATCACATGACACCAGTCCAACAGGTTTATTTGGAAGCACTAGCTTTCGGAGCGCTGCTCCTTCATCAGGTGGTTGTGGAGTATAAGATCATAAGACACTGAGTTTACAGCAAAACATTACAGAGTCATGCCACTGAAATGATACATTGAAGAACCCTGGATTGTAAAGTCTTTCATCTTTTAGAATGAGTTGCTGGTGTCATTAATATGTAAATCCCAGAACTTCTGATAAGACACCTACTCGAGATAACTTAAGGTTTTATTAGAAAAGATGACAACTCAACTCAGACAATGCATTAAAGGTGTGAGGCCAGAGTCTGTCTGTATCCCAGTTTTTGAGTCAGACTGGTTCTATTTCCAAAGTGGAATTTATAAAATATTCATGTATTGTCTGCCTGCAGATTGTGCATTTTTTGAGCAAAATGCACAATGTATCTGCAAATACAAATTCACCCCATAGACGTGTGTGGGGTGTGTGTGTCGCGCACATGAGAGAGAGAAAAAGTCTAGTTCCATACTGTATTGCATAACAGATGCTTTATTTCTGTTGATGTAAATATTGTTATAAATCACAGCTGGGTACAAATACTTAGATGTAAGGGAGAGAGAATTCTTCAATTAGGGCACTATAAGAATCCTGGGAGACCCCTATTTCTAGTTTACTTGCCAATGAACAACACAAACACCTATTTAATTCTAATTTTTCGCTTTTCTGTTATATTTTCTGGTATTATGATTCTGTGTGTGGATGGTCTACAGGCTGGGAGATTGTAGGTTGGACTTTGATTGACTGAATGATTTATTGTTCCAGAAGGTGTCAAAGGAGGTTAAAGCTTCAGCAGAAATGAAGCACAGCTGAGAACAGACAACAACTGTGTGGGAACAGGAAGATCAACCAAGGACAAAGAAACCAGGACCTGAAATCCGAGCTGACACCAGACTGCCCTGTGGTCAGTGCTTTGATTAGCAGTGTCAACCCTCTACCTTTACCTAGCTTCCCATTCGACTTGAATGCCACATCTCCCCTCAATATTTAGGATCCACTCCTTGTCATCCTGAAGCTATGTCTCTGTAAGGAGTCTCAGATCATAATTATTCTCTTCAATGTGAGTAGTCAATTCATTCATTTTTGTTACGTTGCAGCGCTATTACGACACGGGTAACCCCCTCTGCTAAATTAAACCAGCAGTATAGAGATAATTCACCCCATGCAGTAATATGTAAAGTTCGAGAGGCAAAGAACTATCCCAAAGGTAAATATTTAAAGTAAAATTTAACAACTTTACTCTTTACGTCCAACAGAGAATTTTAAAACTCACAAAAATGCCCGGTTTTATAGTCCAAACATCGGATCATTTTATTGGTGTTAATATTATCAAAATACTTAATTCAAACTTGATTGGACTTTGGTATTTTGGGGCAAAATTTAAACTGATTGGCCAAATTAAATTTGTTTGTGCCTCATGGCAACCCAGTTGCTCTATTTGTGTTGACCAAATATTACATTCCCATCTTGTTTAGAACATTTGTTCTGCTCGATTTTTTAACTCTCTTCAAGGTACAGTACCTCTACCCCTTCATAACAAGCACACAGTCAGATACTGACCTTTTAGTTTTATTGTTTGTAATCTTTTGAATCCAGTTTTAATTGCTGGTACGTTTATTCTCCTTGTTCCTTTCTATTGTTCTCTGATGTCCATTTTCCACATCACTACATTGCTTATCTACCTTGATTTGGATTGGCCTTACTAAATTGCCCATAGTGCCCAGGGATGTACAGGTTAGGTGGCTTAGCCAATGGGAAATGCAGGGTTATAGTTTTCATAATAGAAGCAGGAGTAGGCCATTTGCCTGTTGAGCTGCTTCACCATTTATTAAAATCGTGGCTGATCTATCCATCATCTCAGCTCTTCTTACTTGCATTATCCCGACTACCCTTGATTCCCTGATGGGTGGGGGCGGGAGCAGGATGCTCTCTGGAGGGGTCAGAATGGACTTGATGGGCTGATTGGCCTGCTTCCACACTGTAGGACTTCTATGATTTACCGCAGTTGTGTTTGCCTCAGATCACAGCTCCCAGAATCTCCCACCTTCTGCAAATCAAAAGACAAGTCCCCCCCCCGCCCTCTTGTATGTATGTTATCTAAATACGCTTAATCATTTCTAGTGAACACAGCCCACGCCTCCCGCTGCTGCCTGTAACCTTTACAATGCTGATGTAACAATGCCATTCCTGCAGTACTGAAAACCGTAAGGCTTCTAACAATACCAGTTACTCATTCACCGCTCCTGATGGACAGCATTGGAAACAAAACATCGAAGGCTGACAGAAATGAGCAGTTTAACTCAAAATTCCACTAGCCCTTCACTGGGCACCCCAATCAGCACACTGTCCTTACTGCTCACCCCCACAGTGCAATGAATTCCCACATTCCACCAAAATCCTAGAAGTACTCATGTACTCAGTTGCTGTCTCACCAATTAAATATTTCATTGTAACTTCTTCTGCTTCCAGTAAAGGCAAAACATCTTTGAAAGCTGCTCTGAAAGTCCACTCTTCACAACAACACTTCTGCTTTCACGCAAGATGATTAAAGTCATACAGCACAGAAACACAGCCTTCAGTCCAACTCATCCTTGCTGACCAGATATCCGAAACTCATCTAATCCCATTTGCCAGCATTTGGCCTGTATCCCTCTAAATCCTTCTTATTCACATACAACGTTTAAAAGGCATCTGGATGGGTAATTGTAGCAGCCTCCCCACTTCCTCTGGCAGCTCATTCCAAACATGCACTACTCCCTGTGTGAAAAAGTTGCCCCTCAGGTCCGTTTTAGATCTTTCCCCTTTCACGTGAAACCTATGCCCTCTAGGTTTGGAGTCACCTACCATGGGGAAAAGAGTTTGGTTGTCCAATCTATCCATACCCCTTATAAACTTCTTTAAGGCCACCCATCAGCCTCCAATGCTCCAGGGAAATTATCCCTGGCGTATTCAGCATCTTCCTATCGCTCAAACCCTCCAACTCTGCCTACATCTTTGTAAAGCTTTTCTGAATCTTTTAAGTTTCACAACATTCTTCCAGAGGGCGGCAACTGGAATTGCACACAGTATTCCAAAAGTGGCCTAACATGACCTCCCAACCCCTGTACTCAATGCTCTGACCAATAAAGGAAAGTGTACCAAATGCCTTCTTCACTATCCTGTCTCCCTGCAATTCCACTTTCAAGGAATTATGAACCTGCAAGGACACTTTGTTTAGCAACACTCCCCTTTAACTATGTAGGTCGTGCCCTGATTTGCCTTACAAAATGAAACACCTCACATTTATCTAAATTAAACTCATTCTGCCACTCCTTGGCCCATCAGCCCATCCGATCAATTCTAATTTATATTGAACTTTCGTTTCCTCTCTCATCCCCTAAAAGCTGAGAATCTCCATCCCACACACACTTCCTCCATTCTGACTTTGCTGAACCTAATTCCTGATGTAACTCATCCTGAAGGGTGTGGTTCATCCTGATTAACAGACTCTCACTCGGGGAAGGTGGAGATCAAATTGAAACAGACAGAATTCTGACTGGCCTGGACAGAGTTCAGGGGAAGATGTTCCTATTGGTAGGAGAGTCTAGGACCTGAGGGCACAGCATCAGAGTAAAAAGGAATATCTTTTAGAACAAAGATAAGGTGAAACATTTTCAGCCGGTGAGTGGTGAATATGTGGAATTCATTGCTACAGAAGGCTGTGGAGGCCAGGTCACGGAGTAGATTTAAGATGGAGATAGATGTTCTTGAGTATCAAGGGGATCGAGGGTTACAGAAGAAAGTGGGAGAATGGAATGAGAAACTGATCAGCCAGAACTTAATAGTGGAGCAGCCCTGATGGGCTGAGAGGCCTAATTTCTGCTCCTGTGTTTTATGGTCTCTTGCTGTCCTGGACTAGGAGTGTGCAATTGGGAGCAGGAATAGGCCATTTAGCCTGTCGGGTTTGCACCAGCATTGAACAGATCATAAGTAGATATGATCTAAAGGGTAAAAACAAGGACTGCAGATGCTGGAAACCAGAGTCTAGATTAGAGTGGTGCTGGAAAAGCACAGCAGGTCAGGCAGCTCCTCGGATGCTGCCTGACCTGCCATGAATATACCTACATTCAGGTTAATAGGCTGGAATTTTTTCCACTGGAGCAGAGGAGGATTATAAAATCGTGAGGGGTATAGATGAGGTGAATGCCAAAATCCTTTCTCTAGGCTGGGGGTTCAAGACTACGGAGCAAATTTTGAAAGAAAGAGAGGAGAAAGATTATAAAAGGACATGACGGTCTCCATTTATTCCGCCCCAAGAGAGTGGTTTGTGTGTGGAATGAATTTCCAGACAAAGGGGTGGATGCAGATACAGTTAGAACATTTAAAAGACATTTGGATTAGTACATGAATGATGAAGTTGATTTTAAATAAATGTGAAGCACTGGATTTTGGAAAAGCAAATCAGAGCAGGACATATACATTTATGGTAAGGTCCTGGGGCGTGTTGCTGAACAAAGAGCCTTGGAGTGCAGGTTCATAGTTCCTTGAAGGTATGCTTTCCTTTATCGGTTACAGCACTGAGTAAAGGAGTTGGGAGGTAGGTGAACCTCTAAGGGAGCCTTTTCACACAGTAGTGTATATATGAAATGACCAGCCAGAGGAAGTGGTGGAGACTGGTATAATTACAGAATTTAAAAAGGCATTTGGATTGGTCTATAATAGAAGGGATATGGGCCCGGGCTGGCAAATAGACTACATTAGAATAACTTGTAGGCATGGACAAATTGAACGAAGGGTCTGTTTCTGTGCTGTACATCTCTATGACTTCCAATAAAAAGATTCAGAGGGATATAGGTTAAACACAGGCAGGTGGGTCCAGTTTAGTTTGAGAACATAGTCAGCGTGGATTAGTTGGACTGAAGGGTCTGTTTCTGTAACTGATTTGTACTGGTCTTGCCTCCCCCATAACCATCACTTCTTTGTTGTTCGAAAATCAGATGAACTCAGCCTTGGATATATTCAGTTACTCCCAAACTGCAGGAAGGCGTCCCCACTTCTCAACTCAATTCTTCTTGCAAAATCCCACTTGCTTGCTCACTACTTCCTGCACTTGTCTGACAACTTGCACTGACTGGATTAGAAGGACGCAGAGCTCCTTTGTACATCCACACATCATTTCTGATGCAAGGCTCGAGCCTGAAATGTCAATTCTCCTGTATTTTCCATTGAAAAAAGACCTGGACTAACTTTCCCAGAGTCTCTCCCCTCCCTGGATTCACTCCGTTTCCCTTCAGTTCCTGAATGGAAAAGGGGTTGAGAAAAGAGCGTGCTGTACTCACAGATGTTGGAGAGAGGAAGGAAGTTGCAGTCTGGGGTGAAGCTCAATCTTCATTCAGAGAGAGAGGAGCAGCAGCAGCAGCAACTTCAGAAGTTCATGGTCCTACTTCCCGCATCCAGACAATGGGTTTGCCGTGATTGGCAGGAGGACCAGTCGCCATCCGGTCCTCCAGAGCTTCTCATTGGTCCATCAAAACAAGATCACGGAGTGTTTCCGCCTTTTGCGTGAGTATGCGTAATGTTTGCTGACACCGTGGAACATGCGCACTGGGTTGCTGACACCGAGTAGCATGCGCAGTACGGAGATATTGGCATACTGACAGATTTTCAAAGTTAAAATTCACACAATGCCAGGTTTTAGTCCAACAGGTTTATTTGGAATCACTAGTTTTCAAAGCGCTGCATCTTCATCGGTTGGTTGTGGAGCAGAATCATAACACACAGACATTTATAGCAACAGAATTGCAGTGTCATGGGATGTAATATAAAACAACTTCAGCTGACCTCTACCATCTTTTAGAATGACCATGTTAGTTTTGATTCCTACATCTGTAAATCCCAGAACTTTTCAAAGTTACGTTCTCAAGATAGCTTTTAACAATAGGTGTCATCTCAATCAGATAATGCATTGAAGGTGTTAAGTTTAAATTCTGTCTGTGTCCCAAAGTTAGGTCAGGCGGATTCTATTTCTATCGGTTATTACAGAATCTTACGTGTATGCGTTTTTGTGCAAAATAAAATGCGATTCTGCAAGTACAAATTCAACCCACAAACTTGTGTTGTGTGTGTGTGTG